>NC_136412.1:321934120-322386620 GCF_051521515.1 Lactuca serriola | reverse complement strand
TCAAAGTCACAATTTCCATTAAACATGTAATTAGTGAAAGTCAACTAGCATTAAGAACCAAAAAGTCACCAAATCCAAGAGGAGTCAAATGCTTTCACTACCATGTTGGAGAAAATGTTTTTATGATTGTGTGAAACAAAACTAACACAAAAATCATTTGTTGCTTGCTAATTTGAGGATCCTTTACTTAATCAAGAAATTAGCCAACTAATCACCACAAGCATATTTAAACTCATGAATAAAAACATACAAGTAGTAATAAGATGTTAAAACACAAAACATTCTCATAAAGATTCAAGAACTAGTTCATGGAGTCTTCAACATTCAACATAAGTCAAAGGATTTCACCAAAGTCAACCAAGTTTTGTTTAGCCAAGAATAACTAAACTCACGAAAACAATGTAAGTAAACATTTTACCAAACATTTTACAAGATTCAAGAGCAAAATGATGAAGTTCTTCAAGGTTTTGGGTCTTCAAAATGCTCTAAATTCTCCAGAGAATGCTCCCACGTTCGGATGTGCAAAAGTTGAGAAAAGTAGTACACCAACCTTCCCCATATAGAGATCCAATTAAAATCCCGAAAATGCCCCTACAGGAATCCACGGAGGCCACGTGGAAACCTTATGCGGGCCGCATAAGAGTGATGGAGGTTGGACTTTGTTCAACTATTGGGCCTCCACAGCTTAACCCATTTATCCTAATTCGAGTCTGATTAGCTTCTAGCCCATTTTTCTGCAAGATTTATTCATTTTAAGCCCAATTAGCCTTTTCTAAACGATCCATAGCTTCCGTAATCGCTTGATCATCAATCTCCGTATACTCGAAAATTCCCCCGCATCTTGTAAATTTAAAGTTTAATTCTTCCAAACCTTCAAGTAATTGACAAGCCCACTCCATGCATCATTTCCATAATTATTAAGCCCAAAATCCTTGATATCCTCCAAATCCAACCGCTTCCCATAATTCCAGAACATTCCCGCTCCGCTAGACCTGAAAACTTGCAATCATGCTCACGAAATTCGAAAGTACCCGAAAGTGGTCATAAAATAACAAAAAGGAAAATATGCATGAAAATTAACTAAAATATGAATGAAATATGCTAAAATAAACTATAAAAAGAAGTAAATAAAATGAAACTACCAACTATCTATTAATATATTAATTTCTCTCTCTTTTATCTATACAACCCAACTAAACCCAAACTTTTACTCTCATTAGCAACTTAGACCAACCTAAAAATTAATATTAAAAAATAATAATAAAATACATCATTATTAGTCGGTATTGTAGAGAAAAATAATTTATAAATTAAAATGTATTTTTTTTTTTTCAACAAAATAAAACATATTCGTGATTTATAAAACTTGTTTGATAATAAATAAAGATGGCAATAATGGATGTATTCGAAATAAGTCAACCGGCTAATGTTTGTTACACCAACGCCGTCGGTCATATTATTGCTTTTTGGATACCTTTTTCATTTTTATTTAATTATCAACCCAACCAACTAAAGGCCATGTTTTGAAAACCGGACCGGACCGGCCGGTTCGACCGGTTCAACCGGGAACCGGTCCCAGATCCGGTTCTGAAAGGCCAAAAAACCGGTAATCGTTTGAACCGGTGAAAACCGGTAAAAACCGGTCCGGTTGAACCGGTCAAAACCGGAAATTTTAAAAAATATTTAATTTTTTCATTTTTTGTATTTTTTATATAATTAAATATAATTATGACATCATTTGGTTTTTCCGGTTTTTGAGACCGGTCCGACCGGTTGGACCACCTGAACCATCGAACCAGTAAGACGACCGGTTCGGTCTCCGGTCCGGTTTTCAAAACCTTGACTAAAGGCAACTAGTCACTAATGGGAGTGGTCTAATAGACCAAACGTAATGTATTCAACACTTTTCACAACAAATAAAGTTTTTATATTTAGATATGCATATGGAATAACACTTTAGCCTCCGATGGATATAGATTGCTGACAAACAAAATATTATGCACAATACATAAGTAATAATTAATACATTAAAAACAAAAGTTTTGTATTAGGTATTTTTTTTATGTGTAAAGGATACTCTAAACGGATAGGGCGTGTAAATATGATTTCGTGAATATAAAGAACGTTCAAAATGGAGATCTTACGCAAAAGATATGACCACTTTAAGGAAGTAAATCAGTAATATAACTGAATTTCTGTAAACGAACTTTAAAATGATATGTAGGAGTAGCTATGTATTTCATTAAGTATTTCTTAACTTGTTTTTGGAATCAGATAATTTCCTAATATTTGATTCCATTTTCGAAAGTTTCGTATCACAAAGTTATAACACTTTCACAAAAACTGTTTAATCGTGATAACCGAAAAACAACTGAATTTCTGACTTCAAACGCGTTTTTTTTAAATAGTTTCGTTTCTAATTAGAAATTTCGTTTACATATTTGGAGACTCCATTTTTGGGAAATCGAACTAGTTTTTCAAAAAAAAAAGTTAGATGTTGTTTTTGTAGGATTTATGCACGTGGTTCGAGGTCATGACACGTGTCGAGATTGTGGTGGATCCGCTTGGTGCAACGAGGAGGCGGCACTTGGCGAACTCTTGTGGCTTGGAAGTGACTATAAAAAGGAGAGAATGGATGCCCTCTCTCCCACTAGTCTTTCTTAATCTCTCTCTCTCGGTCTTTCTTGATTTCCGACCACCGTCCTTCCGCCTTACGCCACCACAAGTCACCACCTGCTACCTCCCTTTTGCCTTTCGGAGCTCTGACAGGCCCTTTTCCCTCCGACAGTAGCCTCGACAGAACAAACCATGTTCGGAAATGTAATGCCCGTAGATCCGGGCTAGTCAATTTAGAGACGATAAGCATCAAAAATGACTTTTTGATGGAAGATTATTTAGAAGCATTAATCTTAACTAAGTTATAGTATATGTTACAAGGATTTCGTACATATAAAGAACGCTAAAATCCGAGTTATAACGAAGAAGTTATGAAATGTCGAACTTTCGCAACAGAATCGGCACGACACAGCGCGACGTAAATAGTGAATTTACGTTAGAGCGATATTTGGTCTTAGCGATCTAAATGATAGTCGTAGAATACATTAAACCGAGAGCGTACATAAAAAGAACGTCTAAATCTGACTTCGTATCAGAAAGTTATGATTTTTCGAAGTTTCAGCATTAGCAATATGCAGACCGAAGTTCGAATATGAGATCGAGTGATTTCTAGCCGAAACGATCTAAACGAGACTCGAAGATCTCACTGATAGTAGTCCAACGGTAAAAAGACAGACGAAAACGGACATCAGACGAAGAAGTTATGGATTTCTAATGGAGTTTTCCTGTCTCGGCCTACTAAAAATAATATAACAAAAATATAATAAAAATAAAGTCAAAATTAGCCGACGAAGTCTAAACGAGAGTTGTAGAGCATAATCTCACCTACGCATGGATATACAGAACATCAAAAACAGAGTTCGTATGCGAAAGTTATAAATTTCTGAAGTTCGGGGCGCGAAACCCCAAAACTGTCAGAGTTCACGACGTGAACTCAGTATTTATGACTTCTGGAGCCTGACAGACGCAAGTTGCGATGACGCACCTGATGACTATTGAACTCACGATGTGAATATTTGAGATTCATGACGTAAATCCAGAAAAATGGACCTATAAATAGAATTCAAGGGGCAACCGAGTTTGGTTGCTCAATCCCTTACTCTCCCACTCCCGATACCCTCTCTAAGCCCTAATTTAACCCCCGAAGCCCCGGTATCATCCCGAGACCCGAAGCGAGTCCCGAAGCCTGAAGATCCCGAGAAGAAAATGAGTTTCCGAGCCGAAGCTCTGCCTGCGAGAAGCCTGGTGTTTGAAGATATTCTAGTTTCACCGAAGAGCTTTACTCTTAGAGCCGTAGTGCTGTCCGATCATCTTCTGATCAAGTGAGTGCATAGTTCCTTCCATATACACGATTATAATACAAGTATTGATGAGCGTATTAGATATATGATATCAATGAATGTGTAGTCACTTTCTTCTAACACATAAATACGAAGTATTTGATATGAAATACGTGCTATGTGTTATATATTGTTTGTTTATATGAGATGGGTGTGGAATGTATGTTTTATATAGTTTTTAAATGAGTTAAACTATATATGTATTTTGTATCTAAAAATATGTTGGGTAGAACATGGGTAGATAAACGATGAGAGATGAAAGATGGTATGAGTACACATCGATAGTTATGGACCTAGCACCTGTTAGAGAAGAACTTCGGTAGCTACGGATTAAGGTATAGTTAATTGTCCCTATTCCGGGAGTATAGGTTGGGCGCAATTATTGATTTGGGAGTATGGATCAGATCAGGATTTAGGTATAGTTAATTGTCTCTATTCCGGGAGTATGGAATGAGAATAATTATTGATTTTGGAGTATGGATTAGATCAAGAGGTTAATTTAGATCCGTGAGTATGGATCGGATATACCAGATCGGGGAGTATGGATTTGGTAAAGAGGTTAGTTTTAGATCCAGGAGTATGGATTTGGTAGAGAGGTTAGTTTTAGATCCGGGAGTATGGATTTGGTAGAGAGGTTAGTTTTAGATCCTGGAGTATGGATTTGGTAGAGAGGTTAGTTTTAGATCCAGGAGTATGGATTTGGTAGAGAGGTTAGTTTTAGATCCGTGAGTATGGATTTGGTAGAGAGGTTAGTTTTACATACGTGAGTATGGATTGGGTAAAGAGGTAAATTGTGATACAAGAGTATGGATCATTTCGTTGTAAGGATCGACGGGGTGGGATAAGAATTGCTTGTATATAGTGAAATTGTATATGTTTGTGAGTTCTAATATATATATATATATATATATATATATATATATATATATATATATATATATATATATATATATATGATATAACATTGTGGGTTGAAAACCATATATGCTCACCAGGCTCCCTGACGCACTCTGTTTTCTTTGCATTATAGGTAATGGGACAAGAGTATAAGTTGGTAGACTTGACGAGAGATTTTGGATAATAGACCAGTAGTTGTAAATAACTGTTGTAAGGTCGAATTGTACTGTTTATGCTTTTGGTCTGTATCGGAATATGACATCCCGAGGTTTTATTATTAATGAAAAGTACATTCTCTTTGAGAAATATTTTGATAAAGTTTTATCATATTTTGTTTGGGAACAAATTTTGCAACTATTTTCTTTAAAAGATTACTCTGATTTAAAAAAAAAAAAGAATAAACAAATCGGTCTTTTCTGGCCGTGAATTTGGGGATGTCATAGGAAAAGCTAACAACCGTCATGAACAGCTATCGCCGACAAAGCTCTAATGAATCTCCATTGAGGTTCCAACAGTCCCGAATGAAAAAAGTTAGGTTTCCCAACGCGTTTTTGCCTGATCTAAAACCCTCTTACAACATTACGTTGAAACGAGGTGTCGTTCGTGAAGTCCCGAATCGTATCCAGTTTCCGATCTCGACAACGGTTTCTACGCACGCTTTGATAGTCAATTCCCGTCCCTAATTTTAAAATTTTAATATTTTCGGGGGAGAATACGTGCAAAATACTCGTTATTATTTTCTATAGATATTTTCATTTATTATGTAAATGTTTATATAATTATAAAAATGGTTGCATATGTGTTTGATAAAAAATAGTTATTTAAAATAAAAATACATTTGTTTGAAAAAGTTAGAAACGTTATAGTTATATAGTTTATAATCTATTAAATACTTTTCGTATTGTTAAAAACAATAATTGTACATCTATTTAGACTTGTACGCATATTTGGAATTGTGGGTTTTACGTTGGTTAAAACCTGGATTTACTCGGATTACAACCATTACGCTCCCCGATTATTGTTAGAACTTTATGAACGGTTAAAATTTTAGTCTAGTAACTTAAGATTTTAGACACACACACTCACTCAATCATTCATTGTTGGAACTTCTAAAACTCAGAAAGTCTGCATGAGATATGTAATTCATCAAACTAAGAATAAAACTTATTAAATACATATGCCCTATAACCGATAATCTCATGCGAGTGAGGAAGTTATGTACAAATATCTATAGGTGTTTACACCCCCACTTGTGGTTGCTAGCTAGAAAAACACCAAGTAGATGTCTGAACGTTATATAGCAACGATTATAGTTTCATGTAGCATCAAGTTTATTCTAAGGCATGCATACGTGTATGATATATAAGTACCATAAACACTTATACATGGAGTTCACGAAATTTTGGCAGAATAGAACTTATATTATATGCAAACAATTATACCTAACACATACATTTGTATCGTGAAACTGATTATAAGTTAGGTAGGTAGTTATACACTATATATTATAGTTTTTGAGTTAGAGAAAGTACTATCTTATATAAGTATAAAATAATTATATATATATATATATATATATATATATATATATATATATATATATATATATATACACTTTTTGATCATAAAAGTACCTTTTATATAAGCTGGTAAACCAATTATATACTGTATAACCATACTTTTGTTATAAACGTAATTTTATATAAAAGTACACATAGTCAAAACCTGTGAGCTCACAAACTTTTTGTTGATGTATTTCCAAAATGTATTCACTACCAAACTATTATGGCATTTTTTACACTATTCATTTCGATGTAAGGTTATAATGTACTTGAGGAACGATATCGATTTAATTTCTATTTATCAATAATAGAAGTATGTATTTTGTTACGTTGTCATTTTTGTATTGTTCATTGTATGTTCAATAACTATGATCAATGAGTAAGCCACACAGCCCAACTTTTCTGCCACTGGCCGGGGGCATGACTGAATGATATGAGAGCTATTGGCTATAGTGAACAAGTAATTCCTTTGGAAAGCATGACTATAGACTAGGGATTACACTCTTAAGTTATGTATATCCCATAACCTACAAATAAAAGTATTATTAATTATATTATGGATAAGCTATGTACTGGAACAGTTTCTAGGATGGACATGGTGTAGGGATGCTGGATTTCAGAAAAGCTATACACCGAAATGATCTTGTTCCCTGATTGTCTTGACTGTTGAACCTTATCAGCTAACCTTGTAGTATCAAACATAAATTAATAATACATGCAAAGACAACAACATAAAATATGGAGTCGTATGTGTGTGTGTGTGTGTGTGTATATATATATATATATATATATATATATATATATATATATATATATATACTAGTTTATAACCCGTGGGAACCATGAGTTATAAAATTAATTAAACTTTCATAATAAAAATTTATAATTATTAATCAATTATTTTAAATAAATCATTTTAAATAAATTATTAATTAAGAGATATATCAAAATTTTAAAATTATTATAACTTTAAATTTAACATATAGTTAGAAAATGTAAATTTGAATTTTGAAATGAGTTGCATAATATATCTACATGACACATAACATAATATTAATAAGGAATTGTATTAGAGTGACACTTGGCAAAAGGAGATTAAACCTATTCATTTATTAGAATAGGGATGTGTGTGTGTGTGTGTGTATATATATATATATATATATATATATATATATATATATAAAGACTCAGACCCGCAATGAGAATACATATAGATCACTCTAGAACAGTCTAGAACTCAAGAATTTAGATCAAATACTCTGACTAAAGTTTTATAAGTACATAGATCGTACCACAACTAAATGTAGGTATACAACTACATTTTATTATGGTCAGATCACATGCTCTATTAAACTTGGATAATGTATTCAATAGGTTAAACACCTAGAGATTCTAAGAGACTTGAACACATTCACAGTTAAGAAGAAAAAATCACAAGAACTCTTGATGGCACCATAAAATACTTATATGTGATAATCATAAAACATTATACTGATATATTAGCCTTGTTTTATATAGGTCAGTAACACACCTAGCATGGCTGAAAACCCCGAGTGGATGCACCTGGAAGAACCCGAAGAAGAACAAGTAGCCCCGTTCTCTCCTTTTCCAGCAGACCCTTACTTCCCTGAGGTCCCGAAACTAGTCAACCCCATACCATCAGACAATGGAGCGCCCGTACCATATGATGGTAATGAAGATCCATTTGAAAATATGAACTATGCTAAGAGCCTTAGTCTTCAGAATAGATTGAGCCTATGGACAAGATAGAACAGATTGCACCACCTCTACCACCGCTGAACATCCCATACCGTCCAGTTTCTACAGGACACATGCATTTCATGCAAATCCAACCCCATCTGTGAAAAGATTAGGAAGACCACCCAAGAGATATCTTTTGAATTTTAAAGACTTCGAGAAAAATTTTCTTGGCTCACTGGTTTTATGGAAGATTAAGTTGTGGAGGGAAGAGTTACTCACAGGTACGATATTGTCTGTACATTTTGACCATGCCCCCACCTCATGTGGATATTGATACTTTACCTCGAATGTTTGAGCGTAGTTTCAGACTCAGATATCAGCTCATGACTATGACTTATGAATTAGTATCATCGAGGGAAATGATGTACATATTTCTAAGCGAGTACGGAGGCAGGAAGGACAACACACTCAGGATCAGGAGTCTGTCATGGATTTTGTTACGCCCGCAAGATAGGGCTAGATGATTAAATAATAATAGGATAATTATTTGTCACAAAGATAAATATATAGTTATTATAGATGATTATTTAGGATAAATAATCTAAAAAAAAGTCACATTAATCAAAAAAGCTATAACATATGTCTAGAGAACGTCCAAATTTGACTTCATATAAGGAAGTTATGATTTTTCAAAGTTTCAGGGGGTGTTTGGGATAGCTTTTTAAACTAAAAAGTTCTTTTTAGAAAAGAACTTTTTGATTCATGTCTTTTTTCAAAAGATAGTTTTAAAATGTGTTTGTTTAAACTTTTGATAGGGCAAAGGGAAAAAGGCAAAAGTGGCTAAAAGTCACAGATTCGTGACTTCTTAACCTCCTCCTTTTTCTTCTTCTCAAAAAGCTAATTTAAAAGATCTTTTCAAATTACCAAACAACTTTTTAAACTTTTGACTTTTTGGAAAAGCCATAAGTCCCAAAAGTCATTTAAAAAGCAAAGCCAAACACCCTCTCAGTATAGCAGTATGTGACATAGAAACTGAAATTAAGAATGCTCGACTGTTAGGAAAAACAATCTAAAAGAGAGTTGAAGATCACGTCAATGCCTATTCATCAATATAAAGACAGTCGAAAACGGATATCGTATGAAAGAGTTATGATTTTTATACAGACTTTAACAGTTTAAGCCTATTAAAAACATAACTTTAAAAATAAATTGAGAATTAGCCGACAAAGGCTAAATGAAACTTGTAGTACTCGTCGATTGCTATGTGTAGATATAAATAACATCAAAAACAAAGCTCGTATAAAAAATACGATTTTTTTTTAAGATTTGGAAATTCATATGTGCGTGCAACAAGCACGACACATGCTTCTAGAAGGTGTCAATGTATCCCCACACAGTAGCAACCACGTGTCACACTCTAGGAGGAAGTAGTACCGACCAAGCTTACACGCGGTGTATATTTGGTCAAGCACGACACGTAAATCAAAATCCTACCCTAAGCCCTCATGTCTCCTCACACCGTTTCTAATCACTCTATCTAGAGTTTCTCCACTTTGCTATGAAAATTCTAGCATTTAGGTTGTTTTGGAAAAGCTATGAAGGTCGGCAAGTAGGAGCTCTCGATTTGGAACTAAGCCAGAACAATTTCCGAACTTTTGTCAGGTAAATATCTTTTTAAGTTAAGCTACACTTTTATGGCTTTCAGTGTAACTTATATTTATGTTCATAGACGTTATTATGAACCTATAAATAAGATTTATTAGTGATTCCAAGTCATTATACTGATTGATCTACTTACAAGGATGATGTCTAGGTTGGATTTAGTGAGGTGATTAATGTGGTATTTCTAAACAGTATACTATGTATACTAAACAAACCCTACGTCCGATATGATCCTGCATGGTTATTCCTTACTTGATAGATCTTGATGTAGACATTGGGATTAGTTAGGAATGTAGACTATCATTAGTCACCAGGAATATAAGACAAAGAGTCAAAGTGTCACACCCCCAAACCAAGGATGGCGGAAACGTCCGGGGGTGGAGGACTTCATGTATAATATCATAACCACAATGGCAATAGTAATTTAAGCAAACACAACCAACATATATATAATTGAAAGAGTTACATCATTGTATGGATTACATGTTTCCAAATCAATTACAATATGTTGACAAAATGTGAAAAGATTGACGCCTTAACGTCCCATCCTCAAAAGCACTTGGTTACCTGTTTAGTGATTTCCTGAGAATACAAGTTGTTTGAAAAAGTGTCAACACAAAGGTTGGTGAGTTCTTAAGCTTGTAACCACCCAAAAATCACAACTAAAAATTTCTTTTAAAAACATTAATAAAACCATATTCACTAAAACCGCATCATAACTTATAACATAATTTCCGAGTATTAATCCAAAACATAATCTTTTTATCAGAGTAAACATTCCCAGATTAACTGACTATGGCGTGTGCACTACAATCTCTCCGAGCTCCTCTTTTGAAAACTGAGTAACTGAAACCAAAAACTGAGACCGTAAGCACGAAGCTTAGTGAGCTCCCCCAAACTACCACATACCATACAATAACATATAAAGCACATATTGGGCCTTGCCCACTGCATCAGACCGAGGTCCGGGCTAACTAGGCCTTGCCCCCTGCATCAGACTGAAGTCCGAAAACTGACTGGATCTTGTCCCCTGCATCGGACCGAAGTCCGGACTAACTGGGGCCTTGCCCCATGCATCGGACCGAAGTCCGGAAACTAACTGGGACCTTGTCCCCTGCATCGGACCGAAGTCCGAAAACTAACTAAACATAACATAACATAAACATATCAACTAGCATGAACACACATATACTGCATACTGCATCGGGCCGTAGCCCGGAACACATAACCCATAAATCCTGTCTGAGCCACGAAGGCATCAAACATACTAACTACTGCATCGGACCGAAGTCCGGAAACTACTGCTAGCTAAACAGGTCGGCATTGTGGCCTTAAACTCGTTCCTACTGGAAGGAAACTCACCTGAACTGCTAAGCTCTGCTGATAACCCTCTGGCTGCTAACTGACCACCTTCTGAGCCGCTGCTCCTCTAGCTCTCTGAACTACCAATATCAAAATGATACTTAGTCTGACAGTCCTTAAAAATTCAACTAAGTCAACTTTGGTCAAAGTCAAAGTCCTGTTCACAGTCAACCTTCCAGGTTGACCCTACACGCCGAGTCAGCCTACTGACTCGCCGAGTTCATAAGCTCTGAAATCCCTTTCATTCGCGACTCGACTCACCGAGTCAAACCATGACTCGCCAAGTCTACTGATTTCTGAGTTCTGACATGTCCAACTCACTGGGTCCCCACTCAACTCACTGATCCGAGTTAACTCGAAGGTTTGGGGTTTCGCGACTTGACTCGTCGAGTTGTTCTTCCAACTTGCCGAGTTCCTGTCCAACTTCATCCAACTCGCCGAGTCCACCCATGTGACTCGCCGAGTCGCTTCAGTTCTTAATCCATTTAGTGGCTTTTCGAGCCATGCAGGGGCTCCAAATCATAGATCCATACTCCCAAAGTCCATTCCCCATGTAAAGTTGAAAACTTTACGTATAACTAAGGAGATCAAGGCTCAAAACACTCCAAACTAGGGTTTAAGACAAATAGGCTTAACAACCAACCCAAAGACTAGTGCTTTATGATTTTCTAGGCTAGAATACACTTAGATCTGAAGTAGCAACTTCAGATTTGGGCTCCAACTCGAAATAATTCAAGGACATGGCATAAAAGCCCCAAAACTCATAACCAAGATAGATCTAGATGCAAAGGAGAGAATAGCAGCTTATTACCTCCAAGATGAGCAGAAACTGAAATAGTTCTCGGATCTACACATCTCCTTTGAAGCAACCCTCTTGATCTTCAAGTCCCTTTCAAAGATTCCCTCCTCCAAAGCTATTTTCTCTCAAATGATGGAAGCTCACACGAATTCCAGGATTTACAGGCTCTCTAGGATGATATAGAGGCTGAGGAAGGGACATAACATCCCTTATATAGGGTATAACCCCCGGGATTAGCATTTCTCTCTTCAGACCGGACTCGCCGAGTCCCTTCTCCGACTCGCCGAGTCGGTCACTTACTCCTCGATCCGGATCCCGCTCGGACTCGTCGAGTTCCTCCCTGGACTCGACGAGTTGACCCCTTGACTTAGGGTTTTCTTTCCTTTCTTGGACTTTCTGATTTTGGGTGTTACAACTTTTGGTATGCAATTATGAAATCCTTTTCTTTTAAAAGTAGTGTCCGTTCTAGAAAATCCAATATTTTCCTTAATGTGTAAACGTAGTCTTAAAACCCAAAGACCGGAATGTACAAATAATTTGTCATATTTATAGCAAAACAATGCAAGTTTAAATTAACATAAACTCGTTTGATTTCGGTGAAATCCCCGTAAATTCTATGTTTGTTAATAGTTAATGTGAGTTATTATAACCATGCTATGACCTAGGTGGCCTGAAACGACGTTCTTCAGGCGTCGGAAATGTTATGACATTTGTCACCTCAAACCTGCCGGTCTAGCTGTTGCATGCAACTCAGGTGTGGGTTTGTCAATCCCAATATAGATCTATATACATCTATCATGCTCTCCCTCTAGGAGACCCTGGTTACAATACAGGACTTATTTGTAAAGTGAAGCGAATGTCTCACAAAGTCATTAACAGAATTACGTGTTGTGTAATGAAAATCCTCTTTGTATAAATGTACCCTTTTGAAATGTATGTATTATGCAATGTATCATAAACTATAGCTATTATAGTGTAACGTCCCAAAAACACAGTCTGAAAATTTCGTTTAATTTAATAATAAAAACCATAGTCGAATAACCTCATATAAAAATCATAAGCAATGTATCTCAAAATATTATAACAACTGTCAAGTATATCAAAGTATAAACATCCCAGGCTGAACAAATGGTGTGTGCACTGCAATCTTCCCGAGCTCCTCTTTAGAAAAACTAAGTACCTAAAACCAAAACTGAAAACTGTAATCACGAAGCTTAGTGAGCTCCCTAAACTACCACATACCATACAATAACATATAAACACATATTGAGCCTTGCCCACTGCATCAGACCGAAGTCCGGAACTAACCAGGGCCTTGCCCTCTAGCCTCTGCATCGGACTGAAGTCCGTAAACTCCATCGGACCGAAGTCCGTAAACTCCATCAGACTGAAGTCCGGAACTGATTGGGACCTTGTCCCCTGCATTGGACCAAAGTCTGGAACTAACTGCATCGGACCGAAGTTCGGAACTGACTGGGACCTTGTCCCCTACATCGGACCGAAGTCCGGAACTAACTGCATCGGACCGAAGTCCGGAACTGACTGGGACCTTGTCCCCTACATCCGACCTAAGTCCGGAACTAACTGCATCAGACCGAAGTCCGGAACTGACTGAGCATAGAATAACATAAACATATCAACTAACACATATACTGCATACTGCATCGGACTGTAGCTCGGAACACATAACACATAATCCTGTCTGAGTCACGAAGACATCAAACATACTAACTACTGCATCAGACCGAAGTCCGGAAACTACTGCTAACTAAATGGGCCGACATTGTGGCCTTAGACCCGTTCCTACTGGAAGGTAACTCACCTCACACCGCTGAAGTCCCGTAGAATCAATCCTACACTGCTGAAGTCCCGCAGACTCGACCCCAGCTGCTAGATGACAGATCCCCAATCTGTCAACATCAAAATAACACCCAATTAATAATTGGGTTCCACTACATAACTATAAATACATACTTTGGATAATTACAACATTACCCCAAGCTTAGCGTACCCAAGCCCAAGACCCAATCCATAGGCCCAAAGTCAACTAAGGATCAAAGCCCAACATATGACCCAATTTTCCAAATTGGGCCCAAGCCTCTACATGGACTTCCATTAAGGCCTAATTGCTCAGTTCGGTCCAACATGTCTCATTCTAAGGGCCCAATATCATACAACCATCTAAGCCCAAACTATGGCCCATCTATGGCCCAATTTTCCAAATTGGGCCCAATCCTTCATATGGGCCTTACCCTAGAGCCCAACTAATTACTCTAGTCCATTTGCTTATTCTTGGATGGACCAACACAAAGCCTAAGTGAAATTAGGGTTTCACATAAAATGATAATTAAGGTTAAGTGTTTCTCACTTAACCCATTAAGGGCTTAACCCACTAAGGACTTAATTCATTAAGTCCATTATTACTTAGATTAATTTCTGCCAATGATTATTATTTAATATTTCACTTATTAAATAATTCTAGTGTGTGTCCTAATAATTTCTCAAATATTAGTATTTTCTCAATAGCCCATTAAGGACTTAGTCCATTAAGTCCTTTATTCTACTAGATAAATGGCATGGAATAATTTGGGCTTAATTCACAATCCAATCGCAATGGCCCATAAGTGGGCCCAATAAGTTTAAGGCCCAATACTCATAATTAGGGTTTTCTACCCAAACATGGCCCAATAGGCCCAAAACCAATCTCTAAGCCCATTAGGGTTTGCTAACGGGGCACCACCCACTACAACATCGGGTAGTGGTGGTCAATGGCGGCTCACGGCGGCGGCCACCACCTTACGGTGGTGGTTATTATTATTATTATTATTCCATGCTAATTATAGTTACAAGGTTTTATCCAAAATAACACACACTCACTAATCACACACACTAATTAATACACACACACTATACTAAATAATCACACACCCGCTGTAACGCCCGCAAATCTGGGCTAGTCAAATTAGAGGCAATAGGGGTCGAAAACGACTTTTCGACAAAAGATTATTTAGAATAAATAATCTTAATCAAGTTGTAGAGTATGTTACAAGGTTTTCGTACATATAAAGAACGCCGAAAACCGAGTTATAACGAAGAAGTTATGACCCGTTGAAGTTTCGCGACGGAACCGGCACGATACCGGGAAACGTAAATAGTGAATTTATGATAGAGCGAGATTTAGCCTTAGCGATCTAAACGAAAGTCGTAGAATATGTTAAACTAAGAACATCAATAAAAAGAACGCCCAAATCTGACTTCGTATGAGGAAGTTATGATTTTTCTAAGATTTAGCATAGCAGTGCACAGCCCGAAATCTGAATTTTAGATCGGTCGATTTTTAGCCGACGGGATCTAAATGAAAGTTGTAGTACTCGTAAATACCAACGCGTCGATATAAAGAACGTCGATAATAGAGCTCGTATGCAAAAGTTATGGATGAAGCTTAGTCCCTACTTTTCGAGCGCGGCGAATTCGATACAGTTTTGTAAATACGAGATAGAATGAGAATTAGCCAACGAGGTCTAAATGAGAGTTGAAGATCTCATTAATAGGAACTCAACGGTAAAAAGACAGACAAAAATGGAGCTCGTATGCGAAAGTTATGGACGAAGCTTAGTCTCTACTTTTCGAGCGCGGCGAATTCGATACAGTTTTGTAAATCCGAGATAGAATGAGAATTAGCCAACGAGGTCTAAATGAAAGTTAAAGATCTCATTAATAGGAACTCAACGGTAAAAAGACAGACAAAAACGAAGCTCGTATGCAAAAGTTACGGACGAAGCTTAGAGACTACTTTACTATAAAACTCCTATAAATACAAGGGTGAACTCCTCATATTTTCTTCACACCATAAGCCTCTCTTTCTCTCTCTAACTTCTCTCTAGCCTCCCTAAACCCCTCCCAAGTCTACGGAACCTCCCTAGCACGAGAACAAAGCCCCGGAGCGCCCGACGGCTCCGAGAAGAAAAGCTTTCGGCTTGGAAACGCTGCTCCAGCGAAGCCCGGTTTTTAATAAAAACTCGCTGTAAGTGAGCTACGCCTATACTATATTTAATATAGATTTTATTTAATTATAGTAACATTATTAGGACCTTAAAATAATTATTTGGGCTATTATTATGAGTTATATTGAGTGTTATTTAACGCTTATATAATAGTAATAATAGCTAGACTATTAATTAGTCGTGGTTAACGTTAAAAACTAAACCCTAGTGGTATTGATACTAGGTTTTGTCGAGGAAAATTGTTTTGAGATAACGAAGTGCTGTCTGAGTTCGGAATCACCACCTAATCAGGTGAGTGCATAGTTACTTTCATCTTACACATAGATATGAAGTATTTTATTATAAATTTACGTGCTATGTGTGCATATTGTCTAAATACTTGCTGTCTATGCTGGTGAAAGATTTTTATACATGTTTTAAATGATGTAAACTGTATAAAGTATTTTATATCTACAAGATATGTTGGGTAAAACATGGGTAGATGAATGATGATGGATAAAAGCTGAAATAGAGGAACATTAGTAGTACGGACCTAGTGCCCTATAGGTATACATTGGCAGCAGTGGACCTAGTACCCTATAGATGAGCACTGGCAGCTGCGCCACAACCCGTAGATGATTTAGATCTACGGTAAACGTCCTAGCAGCTGCGCTCCAAGGATAGTATCGGCAGCTGCGCCTAATAAGGAGCCTTATGACCATGACAGTAGTGTTTAAAGGTCAATACCGGCAGAAGCGCCTCATAGAAAATGTCCTAATTCTGGCAGCTGAGCCTAAGTGACAATATTAGCAGCTGCGCTTGACCAATGTGTCATTGGCAACAATGGACTTCATGTTGTTTCCTTAGGATGATCCTTAGGAATGAATGAATGAGAAATAGCTGATTCTTAGGGTAGATCCTTAAGAATAAAGAAGATAATGGGGATGGGTAATTGGGTTGATTGTTTGATTGTTTAAACATAATAATTATATTATTGTGGGTTGAAAACCCTATGTACTCACCAGGTTTCCCAACCTGACCCACTCAGTTTATTTGTATCACAGGTGTTGATATGAAGTGACATTACACTGAGAGATTTAAAGAGATGTAGATCACTAGTGTAAATAATTGTAAGTTCTGTTTATGCTTATGTTTCTGTATTAACGATGACATCCCAAACGTTTTAAAATGAAATAAATACGTTTCTTCGAAAATGTTTTAATAACGTATTTACCATGTTTTTCTGGGAACAAATTCCGCAACATTTTTATAAAATGAAGTACTCTGATTTTTATAAAGCATAAACAACATCGGTCTTTTTTGGCCGTGAAAATGGGGATGTCACACCCGCAACCACCTAAGGGTAGCCGGCGGTGGCGCCCGGCGGCATCGACACGGGAAGGCGGTAGCGGCAGCAGAAGGTGGTGGTTGTGAATCTCTTTCGGTTTCCCTGCCCAATCAAGAATCCATACCACATTAGACTTAGAAAATATGTTCATACACCCGCTAAACCACGCACACAGCCACCTCTCCACGGTGGCTGGTGGCGGCAAAATAGATAACAAGGCGGCAGCCACCATGGTGGTGTTTTTCGGGTATTTCCAGCCAATCAACACACCTGCCCCACCATAAATGCCTACAACAACATGAATGAGCGAACACATACTCCCACAACCACACCTAGGTGGCGGACGTCGCCGGAAAAGGCAAAAATGGCGACTATGAAGGGCAGCGGTGGCAGAAATGCTGCATACAACTCTGACACACCGAAAAGGAACGAAGGGCAGGAGAGTTAGGTTGCAATTTGACTTTATTGAGAGGTTCAGGTCGTTCGCAGCTCGCTGTTCGTCGTTCACGGCTTCAACTCCGCCCTCGGCGATCTTCCCCGCTATCCTCAACGTCTTCAGCAGCTGCATGCAATGTAACAGTGGCACTCGCCGACAAGGCAGCAAGTGGAACCGGTGGCTCACAACGGTGTCACGGAGGCGGTGCCGGAAGAGGTTAACACGATGGTGGCGGCTAAAGAACTTCCGGCGATGTCGGCTGCATCTATGGGTTAGATTTAGGGTTAGACGGGTGCTGATGTCTATATACCCTCGTGCCATAAAATTTTCTCCATAGTAACCTCTTTGGTCCCTCCGTTCTCTTTTTCTTTCAAAACGAATCCGAATTTTACCTTTTTAACCCCTAATTCCATAAATCTTTACAATATAAACCCAAGATTTACAATTTATCCCTTGCTTCGATAATTCCTTCTATATTGAGTCCTAATTGTTACCGCACAGCCCCTGTCTTCAATATTACTTACAAATGAAGTCCAAATTTATACTTTTACCCACGAATAATCCTAATAATAACTTTTGGCTCCTAAAACCAACATCTCACTGAATATTATGGATTTTAGGGATACTACTCTTGAATAAATTTTATCTATTTATTTATTAAATAAATAGGGTGTTACATATAGTTTATCAAAACAAGGGTAGTAGTAGTAATGTATGTAAACTATACTTAACATAGTTTATCCAAATGTTTGTATGTAATGGATGTACTTTGACTATAACAATTTGTTATTTCTATGTTTTATCTAGCAAAATCCATTTGTTAACTGTTGTATGTCCTTATACTAAGACAAATTTTCATATAATGCAATAACATATAATCACATAAAGATATACACCTTGCTCTACATGTTACAAGGTGTAATGAAATTGATAGCATTTTTCTGTTGTTAACAATTTCTATTACTGTTCTTAGAAAATTTGTAGAAAAATCATCAAAGGTCCAAGTTAGAATCCGTAAATTCTGAGAGTTTGGAAAATGAGTCTACTTTGTTCATAAATTTACTCACGACTTTTAGTGACCTCCAACTTAGGTGAAAACGTCCATAATCACAGACTGGTCCGGATTGGTTCTTGAAATGATACGTAGTTTTGTAAAAATCACCATAAATTTTAGAAAAATCGTATGGAGATGCGCAAGTAGCCATTTTAAAGATAAGAACCTGAACTACTTTCACCTTTTACAGTTTTGAAAACTAAAATGTTTTAGTTGACCAAAATAGTCCGTGAATGGAGTCCAACTTTTCTGATGTAAGTTGTTAGAAACATTTAGTTATGTTCTTGGTGATTTAACTTGTATTCCCCCCTTAAAACTTAAGAAAAATATGAAAATATAGGGGTATGAACTCACCTTAAATGGTTTCAGTAGATGAGTGTTGGAGATGAGAAATGTTCAACTCAAGAACACTTGAAGATGCCTAGAAGATTTTCGAGAATCTAACACCAAAATGATGGAATTTGTGTAAACAATATATGATTGGAGTAGAGTGGAGTGTAATTATCACAAGGAGGATGAATTATACATACCAATAATGTAAGAAAGCTTGATGATCAGCCTTGGAATCTCGAAATTGATGGAGAAAGTTAGAGAGAAAAGTGGAGTTTGATCTTTGGTGAAATAAGAGCAAGTGAGTGAGAATGAGGAGAGAGGATGAGTGTCCAGCTCTAAAAATATGGGGATGACTTGTGAGATAGGGAAAAAGTACAAGGAGGTGACAGGGTATGGTGAAGAGGGGTGTGGGTTGGTCATAGAGTGGGTATGGTGGTTGCTTGTGTCATAAGCTAAAGGAAAGTCAACACTCCACCTCAAATATTCACCCACTAGATTTTATTCTTAAATAAAGATTTCCATAAAAATATGTTTAAATTATGAATATTTAGGGTCTTATATGTTAAAATATGATTTTTGGAGAAAATCCCGCATTAAAATCACGAAAAACGAGCTCAAAACGCTAGAAATATTGAAAACTGGGCAAAAATGGCAAAAATTCGGAATTCTGGCTGAAGTCGCGAAGGTTCGGCTCCTAAGGAGCTTAGAACCAAAGCTGAAGTTCGGTTGATCAAAAGGACCGAAAGTAGAGAAGAGACTGAGAGAGAGGAAGAAAAGAACCGAAGGTGCGAAGGCGGGGAGAGGCGAGGCTCGGTCTCGGTCCTTGGTAGGTTCGGCTCACGGTCCCAGGGTTTTGGTCTTAGAGGCTTCGGCTTCCGGTGGGTTCGGTTTCGGCTGCTGGGGCTCGGTTTCGGTTGCTAAGAGGCTTCGGCCTCTAAGATGAGTTTTGGCTCCTTAAGGCTGTTTTTCGCGTTTTTACCCCGTTTCAAGCCGTTTTTGACCCGGTTAAGGGTCGGGATGGCCCGAATGACTATAAAAAGTTATGGGAACTTTTGAGAGAGATTTGGGAGAGATTTAAAATAGAGAGAGAGAGAGATAGAGTGAATATGATTGAGAGAGGTTTCGTTTGTGACATTTTTGAGTGTCCAGTTTCGCAATGCAAGTTCCGTAAACCCCATTAAGCCATGTTTTAGTGTCCTACACACTCCCGATGAGTGTGTAACAGTGTTTTATCGCTTTGGTTCAATGTTTAGCATTATCATGGTTGTGGAAATTTAAACATACGAAATTTCCAAATGATGTTTTCTCATTAAAATAGTGTGTTGTTTAGTAATTACACAACGTAAACCCTAATACACAAGGGCTAGTTGAGTTGTCCGGTTTGACTTGTTGACTTTGTTTGACTTTGACTTGACCTGAAATAGACTATTGTCACATCATCCCCCCGTTAGAGGGAATTTCGTCCCGAAATTTACATTCTGACTGGGACTTCAAGAGTTTTGGAAGATATGCCGGTATTTATTTGTCTCATTTGATCTTCGCGTTCCCAGGTGAACTCAGGTCCCTGTTTAGCGTTCCAACGGACCTTCACTATGGGAATACGACTTTTTTTTGTTCGCTTGAGCTCTCGATCCATGATTTCCACTGGCTCCTCCATGAAATGGAGACTCTCATTTACTTCAATTTCGTCGAGGGGTATCACGAGAGTCTCGTCGGATAGGAACTTTTTCAAGTTTGATACGTGGAAGGTAGGGTGTATGTTAGTAAGTTCTTGTGGTAATCGGATTTTGTACGCCACAGGACCAATCCTGGCAAGGATTTAGAATGGTCTGATGTACCTCGGGTTTAGTTTCCCACGTTTACCGAAACGTATCATTCCTTTCCAAGGGGAAACTTTCAGTAGTACCCGATCTCCAACCTGGAATTCCAAGGGTTTGCGTCGCTTGTCTGCGTAACTCTTTTGTCGATCACGGGACTCCTTCAGTCTTTCCCGAATTTGGACTATCTTTTCCGTGGTCTCCCTTATAATTTCAAGACTAGTGAGGGTGTTATTAGGGACTTGCCCCTAGCTAGCTGAGTATCCCCCACTTTGGCCTAACACACGGGTGATCTGTACTTGCGACCGTAGAGAGCTTCGAATGGAGTGACTTTAATGCTAGTGTGATAGCTGTTATTATAGGAGAATTCGATAAGCGGTAAATGGGTATCCCATGCCTTACCAAAGTCTATCACGCAGGCTCTCAACATGTATTCTAATGTCTGAATGGTGCGCTCACTTTTCCCGTCGGTTTGTGGATGGTAGGTCGTACTCATATCTAGCCTAGTTCCCAAAGATTTCTGTAGGGACTGCCAGAATCGCGAGGTGAATCTACTATCTCGGTCGGAGATAATGGATATTGGTACACCATGCAGTCGCACAATCTCCTTGATGTACATCCTAGTTAACTTCTCCATCTTGTCGGTTTCCTTTATTGGTGGGAAGTGCGCATACTTGGTCAATCTGTCTACAATCACCCATATGGTGTCAAGCCCACCTGATGTCTTAGGCAACTTGGTTATGAAGTTCATGGTTATCCGCTCCCACTTCCACTCAGGTATATCCGGCTGTTGTAGTAGTCCTGAGGGCTTCTGGTATTCTACCTTGACCTTGGCGCAAGTCAGACACTTGCCCACATAGGTAACAATCTCAACTTTCATGTTCGGCCACCAATACAACTTCTTGAGCTCTAGATACATCTTATCCAAACCTGGATGGATGGAATATTGTGTCTTGTGTGCTTCATTCATGACAATGTCTCAGAACCCACCGAACTTCGGTGTCCAGATCCAGTTCATGAGGTAGCGAGCTCCGTCCTCCTTGACTTCGAGGTTTTTATCCATCCCTCTCAAAGCCTCACCTGTCACGTTTTCTGGTTTCAAGGCTTCAAGTTGAGCTTCCTTGATTTGTGTGAACAGGTGCGAATGGATCGTCATTGTCACTAACTTCACCCTGCGACCCGGATATTCCTTTCTGTTTAGGGCATCGGCTACAACATTGGCCTTTCCCGGATGGCAGCGGATTTCGCACTCGTAGTCGTTCAGTAGCTCTACCCATCTTATTTGTCGCATGTTGAGCTCTTTTTGATTGAGGATATGCTGAAGAATTTTGTGATCGGTGAAGATGGTGCATTTTGTGCCATAGAGGTAGTGTCTCCAGATCTTCAAGGTGAATACTACTGCCCCCAATTCGAGGTCGTGGGTAGTATAATTAAGTTCATGGGTCTTAAGTTGTCTTGATGCGTAAGCAATGAACTTCCCTCTCTGCATGAGCACGCATCTGAGGCCTTGTTTTGAAGCATCGCAATACACCACGAAGCCATTAGTTCCTTTGGGAAGAGACAAGATCGGCGCGTTGCATAGGGCTTGTTTTAACGTTTGGAAAGCGGCTTCTTATTTATCTTCCCACTTGAACATCACACCTTTCTGAGTCAAAGTGGTAAGGTGTTTAGCAATCTTGGAGAAGTTCTGTATGAACCTTCAGTAGTAGCCTGCGAGTCCCAGAAATTGTTGGATTTCTGTTGGCGTTGTAGGTACTGACCAGTTTTCGATCACCTTGATTTTTGAGGGATCCACATGAATCCCTTTCTTACTAACCACATGGCCAAGGAATCCCACTTCTCAGAGCCAAAATTCGCACTTTGAAAACTTAGCATAAAGCTTCTCGGCTCTTAGAGTCTCTAGTATTAGTCGTAGGTGTTGCCTGTGCTCTTCTCCGCTCCTCGAATAGACCAAGATATCGTCGATGAACACGATCACGAATTTATCTAGGAAGCGTCAGCACACTCAGTTCATTAGATCCTTGAACACCGCAGGTGCGTTTGTTAGGCCAAAGGGCATTACCACAAATTCGTAATGACCGTAGCGCGTTCTGAAAGTTGTCTTAGGAATATCATCCTCTTGAACGCGCAGTTGATGGTAACCCGACCTCAAGTCGATTTTCGAAAAGTAACTTGCTCCCTGAAGTTGGTCGAAAAGGTCGTCGATTCGGGGTAGAGGATATCGATTTTTGATGGTAAGTTTGTTTAACTCTCGATAATCGATGCACATGCGAAAGGATCCGTCCTTCTTCTTTACAAAAAGGACTGGTGCTCCCCAAGGTGAGAAGCTCGGTCTGATAAACCCTTTGCTCAACAGTTCATTCAACTGGCTGGACAGTTCTTGCATTTTGGTTGGTGCTAGGCGGTAAGGAGCTTTGGCTACGGGGGTAGCCCCGGGAATTAATCGATTCAAAACTCGACTTGGCACGCGAGTGGTACACTTGGAAGATCTTCTGGGAATACATCAGGGAATTTGCACACCTCGGGGATGTCTTTGATGTCTTTCCCCTCTTATTTCGTATCTACTACGTGGGCTAAGAACGCGTGGTATTCCTTTCGGAGATACTTTTGGGCTTTGACACAAGAGATGATTTGCAAATTTGCACTGGGTTTATCGCCATAGATGAGAAGGGTTTCGCCGTCTGGCAGATTAAGGCGAACGGCCCTTTCGTAACACAGAATGTCGGCACGATGACAACTTAACCAATCCATACCAATGATGATGTCGAAACTTTTTATGGTGACCGACATTAGATCGATTTTGAACGGATGGTTATCTAGAGTGAGGGTACACCCTATGTATATATCATTAGCGTGCTCAACCTTTCCGTTTGCCATTTCTACAACGTATGAATCTTTTAATGACTGGGGATTTTGTTTTAGTAATGGTTTGAATTGGTGGCTCACGAAACTCCTCTCCGCTTCACTATCAAATAGTACGCATGCATAATTGAGAAACGTACCGGTAACCACTATAGGATCCTTGACTGCTTCCCCATGTCCTATCGCCAGGACTCTCCCTACACCACTAGCATTAAGAGCTTGTGCTTTGGGGCAGTTTCTCTTGAAGTGTCCTGCTTCACCACATCCATAGCAGGTTTGGCTTGCCCCTGCATTGACAACTTGGTTGATCAGTCGTGTTGGCACTTTACAGAAACGAGCGGTATGCCCCTTCCTGTCACAGTTTTTGTAGTGTATTTCCTAACAAGTACCATTGTGGTGGAAGTTGCACTTGTTGCACTTTGGGAGATTTCCAGCATATTACTTCGGTGGTGTTGGAGTGGTAGCAGTGGTGGCAACACGGATAGCAACAGTCTGTTGCTTCTTGGCGGGGTCCTGTGCCGGTTGTTTCTTTTTATTGTTCCATAACTTTCTCTTGTTGTTCCCTCCCCTTGCTTGATCAGAGGTGGTTGACACCGTGACATGGCTGACCCGATGATCAATGAGTTGTTGTGCCAGCTCCTTGGCACTATCAAAAGTGGTTGGCCTTGAGGCCAGCACGCTATCTTGAGTTTGGGGTGATAGACCCTAGAGATATCGTTCCACCTTCTTGTTTTCCAGTGTAACCATTGCCGGACAGAGGAGTGCTAGATCATTGAATCGGGCGGTGTAAGCTGCAAGGTCAGAGCCCGTCATCTTGAGGTTCCACAGTTCCTGTTCTAATTTTTGCACCTCACCCCTTGGGAAATATTCCTTCAACATCATAGTTTTCAAATCTTCCCAACTTAACGAGTTAGCCACGCAGAGTGTCAGCGATTTTACGTGGCCGTTCCACCAAGTGAGGGCCCTGCCGGAGAAAGTGCAAGCTGCGAATTTGACTTTGTCTATTTCGGGGCATGCACAGATCTCGAAGACAGATTCAGTCTTCTCGAACCACTGCATCAAAGCGATGATGCCCCCGGTTCCATTGAAAGAGTCAGGTTTGCCATTTGTGAAGTATTTATAAGAACATTCTCTCGAACGTCCTTGGCTATCCCCTTGGGTAGAGATGTTAATACCGCTCCCTGTCCTCCTGGCACCGTCAGTGCTGATTTGGGACATAACAGCTGCCACTGTGGCTGTAACCGCAGCCTGGAACATAACGAGATCAAACTAGGGAGGCGGCGGGGGTGAATTTGTTTGCGTTTTCTCAGTGCGTCTAGCAGCTCTACGAGGTGGCATTTTTCTACCATAGAATTTTTCAAAGATGAAAGGGACATAAGTCTTTTAGCAATTGGATATAAGTCAAGTGTCGCAGAATTAGTTCATTGGTTTCCAAGTATAGTATTTCCCGACTTCCATATATTTGCATTAGCAATTAATTCATAGAAAAAGTTTATGCAATTAAACTTTTGAACTAAATAGTGGTGACTCGACGGAGTCATGTGTTTAGTTTCGTGTCTGACCCACTCCTAAGATTCTTTTGATGTGCCCCAGTTATGTCTAATTAAAATTTTAATAAACTGTTGATACTAATGAGTCTGTCCTAAGTCCACAAACAAACAAGGAACAGTTCCTAAGGCGAACTCACCACTTCTAGGTCGATTACTTCTTTAATTACACATAGCAACGAGGTACACTTAAAAATCTTAGAGTTATCAGTTGTAAATTGTTTGTAATACCAAATAGTAAAATCTCATGTCAACACCCAATGAAGTAAAAAGCATGCCAAACTCGTTGATAACTTTTTAGTACATATTGTTTTGAGAAAATTTGACCTCATAGGGGTCTACATTACATCAATGCAAAAGATAGTTTTGACAGCACAAAAGCCCTTTGAATAGTGTAATCACTTAGTCGCAGGGTCAACCTACATATAAAAGAGTAGCACCAACGCATGCTCGAAAACCTATATTACGAAGATGTGTGAGTAGTAATGAGTCCTACTCACGACTATCCTTCCCTGGTGGAGCTTAGGATGATGTCGATACGCCTTGTAGTTCTGCCAATCTCCATTCGGCTGCAACCATTCTCTCCTCGAGCGCCATGTATCTTTCCCGATACTCCCTTGCTTTTGCTCGAGTAGTGAGAAGATCCTGAATGAGTTGGTCTCTGTAGTGGGAGTCTCGTTCCAGGTCTCAGGTGCGAGCAGTGGTAAACTCTATGATGACACTTAGCTCCCGGACCTGATCAGTCGTCGTCCTACCGCGATCATCCATAATCGCTATCTGTTGAGTCATGACTGGGAGGGCTCTATCAGCCGGTCCCCCATGGATGAGGTCATAATAACCAAGTTGGTCGACATATGGTGACCGCTGGCGTTGTTGTCGGCTCCACCTTTCGATTGTTGTTACCCAACGGGGCTCAGGCCCGTTGTATCCAAAGCGATGTGCAGGCACCCTCGCGATGTACGGAGGGTTGAAGACTTCCGGTTCTTCTTCACTTTCGTCCTCATCCATGTTTATCTCGACATCTTCCTCTTCTTCTTCTTCATCTTCCTCCTCTTCTTCTTGTTCTTCTTCGGATTCCTCTTCGAAATCCTCTTCGATTGGTTCTTCGGGCTCTTCTTTAATCAATATGACATTTCCCTGATTGGGAAAATATGGGTCTCCTGGTAAGTGGAATCCTGCCATGTCGTCTGCGCGAGAATAGGGGTGTAAGAAGCAAGTGACGGTTAATAATAATAACATTGCACTATAGCAACATACAAACACTCCTATAGTATTGTAAATGTTTAGATTTGGTTCTTAGAGCCTTCTTTGTAGAGTGAAGTTAGGTTATTAGATTTGTTGCCCACTATGACTATCCCCTAGTATACGTAAATCACTCCTCGGACAGATATAGTTGATCAGGCTATATCCCTCCTAGACTTGATTCACATATACCAAGGCATACTCATGGTGTACAACTCCTATTCTTTTAATTTATGTTCTTCTAGTTATGACTCTACGCGGGTATGTAATGCATGTAGGTATACTTTTAAACGAGAAAACTATTTATTTTCTAAAAGTATAACCTGTTAAAATGTTTTAAAATCAGAGTCTTTTAGTCCCAAATGTGTTTATAGTTTGTATATCTTATGTGGTTTGATATACTTAATTCACTATAAACCGTGCTCTGATACCAATCTGTCACACCCCCAAACCAAGGATGGCGGAAACGACCGGGGGTGGAGGACTTCATGTATAGTATCATAACCACAATGGCAATAGTAATTTAATAAAACACAACCAACATATATATAATTGAAAGAGTTATATCATTGATTGAATTACATGTTTCCAAATCAATTACAATATGTTGACAAAATGTGAAAAGTTTGACGCCTTAACGTCCCATCCTCAAAAGCACTTGGTTACCTGTTTAGTGATTTCCTGAGAATACAAGTTGTTTGAAAAAGTGTCAACACAAAGGTTGGTGAGTTCATAAGCTTTTGGTATGCAATTATGAAATCCTTTTCTTTTAAAAGTAGTGTACGTTCTAGAAACTCCAATATTTTCCTTAATGTGTAAACGTAGTCTTAAAACCCAAAGACCGGAATGTACAAATAATTTGTCATATTTATAGCAAAACAATGCAAGTTTAAATTGACATAAAATCGTTTGATTTCGGTGAAATCCCCGTAAATTCTACGTTTGTTAATACTTAATGTGAGTTATTATAACCATGCTATGACCTAGGTGGCCTGAAACGACGTTCATCAGGCGTCGGAAATGTTATGACATTTGTCACCTCAGACCTGCTGGTCTAGCTGTTGCATGCAGCTCAGGTGTGGGTTTGTCAATCCCAATATAGATATCTATACAACTATCACGCTCCCCCTCTAGGAGACTCTGGTTACAATACATGACTTATTTGTAAAGTGAAGTGAATGTCTCACAAAGTCATTAACAGAATTACGTGTTGTATAATGAAAATCCTCTTTGTATAAATATACCCTTTTGAAATGTATGTATTATGAAATGTATCATTAACTATACCTATTATAGTTTATCAAAACAAGGGTAGTAGTAGTAATGTATGTAAACTATACTTAACATAATTTATCCAAATGTTTGTATGTAATGGATGTACTTTGATTATAACATTTGTTATTTCTATGCTTTATCTAGAAAAATCCATTTGTTAATTGTTGTATGTCCTTATACTAAGACAAAATGTCATATAATGCAATAACATATAATCACATAAAGATATACACTTTGCTCAACATGTTACAAGGTGTAATGAAATTGATAGCATTTTTCTGTTGTTAACAATTTCTATTACTGTTCTTAGAAAATTTGTAGAAAAATCATCAAAGGTCCAAGTTAGAATCCGTAAATTCTGAGAGTTTGTAAAATGAGTCTAGTTTGTTCATAAATTTTCTCACGACTTTTAGTGACCTCCAACTTAGGTGAAAACGTCCATAATCACAGACTGGTCCGGATTGGTTCTTGAAATGATAGGCAGTTTTGTAAAAATCACCATAAATTTTAGAAAAATCGTATGGAGATGTGCAAGTAGCCATTTTAAAGCTAATAAACTGATCTACTTGCACCTTTTACAGTTTTGAAAACTAAAATGTTTTAGTTGACTAAAACAGTCCGTGAATGGAGTCCAACTTTTCTAATGTAAGCTGTTAGAAACATTTAGTTGTGTTATTGGTGATTTAACTTGTATTCCCCCCCTTAAAACTTAAGAAAAATATTAAAATATAGGGGTATGAACTCACCTTAAATGGTTTCAGTAGATGAGTGTTGGAGATGAGAAATGTTCAACTCAAGAACACTTGAAGATGCCTAGAAGATTTTCGAGAATCTAACACCAAAATGATGGAATTTGTGTATGAAACCTATGATTGGAGTCGAGTGGAGTGTAATTATCACAAGGAGGATGAATTATACTTATCAGGAATGTAAGAAAGCTTGATGATCAGCCTTTGAATCTCGAAATTGATGGAGAAAGTTAGAGAAAAAAGTGGAGTTTGATCTTTGGTGAAATGAGAGCAAGTGAGTGAGAATGAGGAGAGAGGATGAGTGTCCAGCTCTAAAAACGTGGGGATGACTTTTGAGAGAGGGAAAAAGTACAAGGAGGTGACATGGTATGGTGGAGAGGGGTGTGGGTTGGTTATAGAATGGGTATGGTGGTTGCTTGTGTCATAAGCTAAAGGAAAGTCAACACTCCACCTCAAATATTCACCCACTAGATTTTATTCTTAAATAAAGATTTACATAAAAATATGTTTAAATTATGAATATTTAGGGTCTTATATGTTAAAATATGATTTTTGGAGAAAATCCCGCATTAAAATCACGAAAAACGGGCTCAAAACGCTAAAAATATTGAAAACCGGGCAAAAATGGCAAAAATTCGAAATTCTGGCCGAAGTCGAGAAGGTTCGGCTCCTAAGGAGCTTAGAACCAAAGCCGAAGTTCGGTTGATCAAAATGACCGAAACTAGAGAAGAGACCGAGAGGAGAGGAAGATAAGAACCGAAGGTGCGAAGGCGGGGAGAGGCGAGGCTCGGTCTCGGTCCTTGGTAGGTTCGGCTCACGGTCCCGGGGTTTTGGTCTTAGAGGTTTCGGTTTCCGGTGGTTTCAGTTTCGGCTGCTGGGGCTCGGTTTCGGTTGCTAAGAGGCTTCGGCCTCTAAGAGGAATTTCGGCTCCTTAAGGCTGTTTTTTGCGTTTTTACCCCGTTTCAAGCCGTTTTTGACCCGGTTAAGGGTCGGAATGGCCCGAATGACTATAAAAAGTTACGGGAACTTTTGAGAGAGATTTGAGAGAGATTTAAAATATATAGAGATAGAGTGAATACGATTGAGAGAGGTTTCATTTGTGACATTTTTGAGTTTCCGGCTTCGCAATGCAAGTTCTGTAAACCCCATTAAGCCATGTTTTAGTGTCCTACACACTCCCGATGAGTGTGTAACAGTGTTTTATCGCTTTGGTTCAATGTTTAGCATTATCATAGTTGTGGAAATTTAAACATACGAATTTTCCAATTGATGTTTTCTCATTAAAATAGCGTGTTGTTTAGTAATTACACAACGTAAAACCTAATAC
Organism: Lactuca serriola; assembly: GCF_051521515.1. Taxonomy (NCBI): domain Eukaryota; kingdom Viridiplantae; phylum Streptophyta; class Magnoliopsida; order Asterales; family Asteraceae; genus Lactuca; species Lactuca serriola. Next base: position 322,356,708 of record NC_136412.1, on the reverse strand, counting down.
ACAAGGGCTAGTTGAGTCGTCCGGTATGACTTGTTGACTTTGTTTGACTATGAATTGACCCGAAATAGACTATTGTCACACAAAGACTTAGTGACATTCGTACCTAGGTCACATCAAAGGTAAGCTTAGGTGTTAGGCGAAGCGCTACCGAATTCACGGGTCATCCACTTTAACACGTGAGTGCATAGTTACTTCCAACTTACACATAAATACAAGCACTTTAAATGCTTAAATGTTATGTGTGATGTTTAGTTGTGCTTAATATATCTATGTAACATGATATGACTATTACTTGATTAAGTTGTATATTATTCATACCTAAAATATGATTGGGTAGTGAAGTGTTGTGTGAAATAATAGATGAGAGGTTGTGATAGGTTAGTGAAGGGTTGTGCGAACAATAAGATGTGACATGTTGTGCTGTAACCAAAGTACTATTATACTGTTGTGCCTAATCATCTAGGAAAATATTAGATAGAAAAAGGATGTGTGAAATAATAAGCTTTGACATGTTATGATGTGACCAAAGTAGTAGGATATTGTTGTGCTTAGCCAAAGTATTATCATACTGCAATGTCCGAGAAGAAGATATTCCTAAAACCGCTTTCCGAACCCGCTACGGACATTATGAATTCGTCGTAATGCCCTTCGGTCTAACAAATGCACCCGCCGCATTTATGGACCTAATGAATCGAATCTGTCGACCGTTCTTGGACAACGTCGTCATTGTGTTTATCGACGACATCCTCGTCTATTCTCGAAACAAAGAGAAGCATGGCCAACATCTCCGACAAATCTTAGAGACTCTGCGAACGGAAAAGCTGTACGCCAAACTCTCCAAGTGCGAGTTCTGGCTCCGGAGTGTGAATTTCCTAGGCCACGTAGTAAGCCAAGACGGAATTCATGTGGATCCTTCTAAGGTCAAAGCTGTGGAAGGATGGGCAACTCCGACTACGCCCACCGAAATTCTTCAGTTCTTAGGCCTAGCAGGTTACTATAGGAGATTCATCCAAAACTTCTCTAAGATCGCCAAGCCGCTTACCTTGCTCACGCAAAAGGGCGTGCCATTCAAGTGGACAGACCGACAAGAGATTGCGTTTCGAACCTTGAAGCAAGCTCTCTGTAGCGCTCCTGTGCTATCTCTACCCGAAGGAACGGAAGATTTTGTAGTCTACTGTGACGCGTCAAATCAAGGCTTAGGTTGCGTTCTCATGCAACGTGGAAGAGTGATAGCATATGCGTCCCGCCAACTAAAGACGCACGAAGTAAATTACACGACCCATGACCTAGAACTGGGAGCCGTGGTCTTCGCCCTAAAAATTTGGAGGCACTACCTGTACGGTACAAAGTGCACCATCTTCACGGACCACAAGAGCCTCCAACACATCTTGAATCAGAAGGAGCTGAACATGAGACAACGAAGATGGGTGGAATTGCTGAACGACTACGAATGCGAGATCAAGTACCATCCAGGCAAGGCCAACGTGGTAGCTGATGCATTAAGTCGGAAGGAGTACTCTAATCGCCGTACGAAAACGCACTCGATAACCATTCAGTCTCATCTGGCCACTCAAATTGCATCAGTTCAGGCAGAGGCTATGAAAGCGGAAAATAGAACTAGCGAGGCATTACGCGGGATGGAGAAGAACCTAGAAGTCAAGGAGAATGGGGTATACTACTTCATGAACCGTATTTGGGTCCCAAAAATCGGAGGATTTAGAGAGACCGTTATGAAGGAAGCCCACAAGACACGATACTCCATTCACCCTGGTTCGGACAAGATGTATTTGGACATTAAACAACACTATTGGTGGCCTAACATGAAGGCAGAAATCGCGACCTATGTTAGTAAGTGCCTTACGTGCGCCAAAGTAAAAGTGGAGTACCAGAAACCTTCCGGATTGTTACAGCAACCGGCAATCCCTGAGTGGAAATGGGAGGGGATTTCTATGGACTTCGTGACCAAGCTGCCCAAGACGTCGGACGGATTGGACACCATATGGGTAATAATCGACCGACTGACGAAATCTGCCCATTTCCTGCCAATCAAAGAATCCTACAAGATGGAGAGACTGACGCGTTTGTACCTACGAGAAATCGTAAGGCTACATGGAGTGCCAAAATCTATCATCTCAGATAGGGACAGTAGATTCACATCGCGCTTTTGGCAATCACTCCACAAGGCAATGGGAACTCATCTCGATATGAGCACCGCGTATCCCCCACAAACGGACGGTCAAAGCGAACGAACCATTCAGACGCTTGAAGACATGCTTCGTGCGTGTGTAATAGACTTCGGAAAGTCTTGGGATACCCACCTGCCGTTGATCGAATTCTCATATAACAATAGTTATCATTCGAGCATCAAGGTGGCCCCTTTCGAAGCACTGTACGGGCGTAAATGTAGATCACCGTTATGTTGGGCTGAAGTAGGTGACACCCAGCTAGCAAGAACGCATACGTCAGACAGGGCGCTAACAGGACCGGAGATTATTCGCGAAACCACAGAAAAGATCGTTCAGATCAGAGCTCGATTGCAAGCGTCGCGTGACAGACAAAAGAGCTACGCCGATAAACGGCGAAAACCCTTAGAATTCCAGGTCGGTGATCGAGTACTGTTGAAAGTCTCACCCTGGAAAGGGGTTATACGTTTCGGAAAACGGGGAAAGCTGAACCCGCGATACATTGGAGCTTTCGAAATCGTCGCCCGAATAGGCCCAGTGGCATACAGACTACAACTACCCGCGGAGCTAAACGGTGTACACCCCGTGTTTCATGTCTCTAATCTGAAAAAGTGCCTATCAGATGAAACCCTTGTCATTCCTCTTGACGAAATCGAAATCAATGAGAATCTCCTGTTCGTCGAAGAACCAATCGAAATCATGGACAGGGAGGTGAAGCGTACTAAGCAGAGTCGCATCCCGATCGTGAAGGTACGGTGGAACGCAAAGCGTGGGACAGAACTCACATGGGAACGCGAAGATCAAATGAAGCAGAAGTACCCTCACCTATTCTAGCATTCTCAAATCTAGCTTTCAAACAGAATTTCGGGACGAAATTCCCTCTAACGGGGGAATGATGTCACAACTGGAAATTTTGTGTCATGTAATCTATACATTCAAGCTAATGTGAATCAAAAACTTCAATCGAATACATCATACAAGTACTACAAATAGTCACCAATCAAGTGGGAACACTAGAAGCCCTCATTTAGGTACATGTTGGACTAGAACTTCCTTATTGGGCCTAATGGACCCATAAGCTTCCAATTTGACTATCAAGGGCTTAGAACCCTAATTGGATCCAAATTGAACCCACATTTATTTAATTCAACATTTTAGGTCATGTTGGACCTAGAATGAAATGAACTAAAAGCCTTGATACATAAATAACCTAAACTAGTCCAATAAAAAATATAAAAATCCTACCACATTCCTTTAGACTTAAAACATACTCAAGATTAACTCTAATAGTGGGCTTAGGGGCAAAGGCCCAATTTTTTTTTCTTTCCCTCCCAAAAATCTCGGCCCAAGGCCCAAATTCAAGAAGATAAGGAAGAGTTGACTTGTTGTGCCACATCATTATTGTCCATAGGATTTCCATGCAAGATACCCCATTCTTCCATGCAAGTATCACTTCAAAGATCACCTCACTTCTTCCTCTCTCTCACTCTCGGCCACTAGCACACACACACACACCACAAAAATCTCTCAAACTCTCTCAAGAACACTCAAGAACTCTCCTTCCTCCCCTCTCCAAAAATCTCGAAAATTAGGAGCTTTCAAGAGGATCTTGCAAGTTAATCATCATCTAAGGTAAGATTATACTTGGATCTATGGTTTAGATTCTTTTGTTATCAAAATCCTTTCCTAATCTATGCAAAAATCGTGATCTTGCACCCTAGAACCATCTCAAACTCGAGATCTACCAAGGAAAGGTGCTAAAGCCAAAAATCATCAAGTTTTCCTCCATCTTTTCTTCCAAAAACTGAAACCACACCCAAGGTGAGCTTCATACCCCCTATTTTCTGTTTTTGTGAGTTTTATGGGGGGGGGGGGGGAATACAAGTGGAAGTGTAGATCTATATGTGTTTTGTATGCCTTGTATGATTTCCATGCTTATATGTATGCATTTGTGTGTTATAATATTGGATCTAGCCATAAAACCCCTCAAAACCGAGATATATCTTATGTTAAATGATTTTAGCTTCAAATATATTTCTAAATACAAAGTGTTTCAAGAAAAATGGCTAAGTGGTTTAGTAACAATTTTCTTTGGGTTAAAAACACAAATTTTGGGCCTAAAATGTGAAAAATACAAAATTAAGGGTCCAAATGGGCATATCACGAATTCTGATGGATGAAGTGTGCCAAAACAGTTTCCATAAACCAATTTCTGGAAATATACTCATTTAGGGGATTAAAAACATAAATTTCAAGCTTAATGGGCTAAAAATGACATTTTCGGCCCAATGAGGCCCATTATGCGAATTTTTCTGTTTTGGAGGGCCAAAACTGTGATTTTCTGTAAAACAGTGGACCATAAGTGATCCAAGTCCTTTTCAAAGGTTTAAAATGCTTCTAAATTTAAAAAGGACCAAAGTTGCAAAAATTTTCCAATTTGGGCCAAAATTGTCAAAGTTGCGAAAAGAAGGGATTAAAACCGAGAAAACTGCATTTTCAGGGACTTAAACTGTTTTCTATGAAAAATATGCTGAAAAATATTAATTTCAATAATTTTTGGTGTTAAAATGTCAAGAAAATTAATTTAAGGACCAAACCGGGAAATATTCAATAAAAGGGTTGAAAATGTAAATTTTACAAATAATGAGGGGCTGAAACAGAAATATTTCAAGGCTAATTCAATATACACAATTTGATCAAATAATGGCACCGCGACTATCGACGAAATACAATACATTACAATACCAAAAGTCGTTGTTAAACGAATTGGCTCGGTCTCGAGCCAATAGAAATCTACAACTACTAACACTACGACACTACGATTCATACAAGTAACGTTTGGTAATACATTATACATGCGAGTGTGCACAGACGTCTACGCACCATCTTTGGGCCCCAAAAGTGTAAAATCTTATTCGTTGAGCCTAGCTAGCCCAATGACCTGATCTTAAGGCCCGAAGACATTTTTTTTACGGAGTGTTGGGTTTTACCGATCCGACACAACGTAAATGGACTTTCAATGGCTTGTATACTACTAGTCCCCAAGGGTCCTTTGGTATAGCTAGTAAAGTCTACATTTTATGCGAGGCGGGTCGGGGACCCTTCGTACATTTTTATCCCCAACCGGTTAATGGAGTCACCGGGGTCTTCGTGACCTCTTTCTCTTCGGATGTGGGACTACACCTAGTCAGGGCGATTGGATAACGTGATTAGTACGGACGACGCCTTCGGGATCGTTAGTATAGCTATAAACTGGGTGTTTGTGTAATGCGGGTTTGTAGTAAATAATCATGCTCAAAAACAATCCAACGTCGCCTGGGACTGACACTATACGCTATGCAATGGTTTCAATGTAACTTCATGTAATTCAAGGAACTAGGAGAACATCGGGTTTTCCTAGGGTTTTTAATACATACAGATTTGAAATGCATACAACTTCAATGAACATTTTTTTTACAAGTATAGAAACAAACAAGCATACCTATGGATCTTCACAAACGTTTTCTAAAGCTTTTTCTTTTCAGAAAATATCGGATTTTCTGGTGGTTTTTAAACAGTACAAACATTGGATTTCAAACACTACTTATGAACTCACCAACATTTCATATGTTGATGTTTTTCAAAATACTTGTATTCTCAGGGAACCAGTGAACCAAAGGAAATCATATTCAGTGACGGCTTGCAGTTTATTTATGTACGAACCGAACACTTTAATTTTTGGGAATGTAATGTTTAAACAATGCATGACATGTAAACGCTACTGGTTGTACTATATTAATGAATGGTGACGAATGTTGTTATGTTTCATATATATTCAATGTTATGGTATTCAATTGAGTCACGACAGCCCCCAGACGTTTCCGCCGTCTGGTTCGAGGGTGTGACAGTTTACCCAAAGTACTATCATACTTGTGTGATGTATCCAAAGTACTATCATACTGTTGTGCTTACCCAAAGTACTATTGTACTCCTGTGTTTACCCAAAGTATTATCGTACTGTTGTGTTGTGCCCATCCATGAGTGTTCATCATGTAATATGTTGCTTCTCTCTATTTATTCATCACAGTTTACTCACATATTTTGTTCATCATTATTCATATACAATTATCTTCTTGATATTATTATTCCGCACCAATACAATAAAGAAAATGGTAACCTACAATTGGTATCAGAGCGAGACCTTGAAGATCTAAGCGATTATTTCAAGGGAATGATCCCAACTGGTTTACCATCTTGAAGATTTTCGTCAATCTTGAAGAATTTATCAGCCTTTGCAACTGAAAATTTTTCTATGAGTAGTTTATTGTTTTTGTTAGTGATGTTATTTGAAAAATAAACATTTTGCTACTACTGTTCAAACTTTTGTTGCTGTTAAATCTGGTTAATGAAGAAACTTATTTATGATGAAGAAGTTGAAGTTACTGTTTAAAAGGATGGTGTTTGATATTTTTATCCATACAAAAAGGTGTTTTGAAAAAGACAAAAATATGATTGTGTGATAAAAGATTGAACAAAGGGTATGAGTTCGCACGGGCGGACCCAGAAATTGATTATAGGTGTTGCCGAATTTTTTTTCCGCTCAAAATTAATATAAAACCGAAAAATAATTCATTATCTAATACAAAAAAGCGATCAATTACATAAAAAGTTAAAAATATAACAACGATCTATTACATTTTAAGTTTGTCCTCTTCATGCAAACATCTTTTGAAACCGCTCAATTACTTTTTCATTCTCAACTTTTACAAGTGCTTTGGTCTCAACATTGTGAAGCAACATGTCGTTCAAAAGTCATCGCCAATTTTTTGCGCAAGTCGGTCTTCAAGAGCTTCATCTTCGAAAAACATCTTTCTACACTTGCAGTCGCTACGAGTAATATCAAAGCAAACTTTAAAATGTACAAATGAATCACAAGTGCTCAAAGCACCCATGTATTCTAGTAACTAGGTGGTTGTTTCACTAAATCGTTCCGGATATATATATATATATATATATATATATATATATATATATATATATATATATATATATATATATATATATATAGTAGGTTAAAACCCGTGGAAACCACATGTATATATTTATTAAATTTTATTAAATTAAAAAGATTTAAGATTTTTTTTAGACTTTTGTATTGATTATTTAAAATTTATATATATATATATATATATATATATATATATATATATATATATATATGTATGTATGTGAAAACATTTAATAAAATTATAATTTATAAAACATAATATAATTCTGAATGGAGTGTAAAAAATCATAATCAATCATGTAAATAACATTGATATACGAAAAATTAAATATAAGAAAAATATATTAAAAGTAAATAAAAACAACACAATAAATAGCAAATTAAAAACTACAAATTATATATAAATTTCAAAAAACTTTCTTATACATACCATTAGAAGTTTCATTTGTAAGTATTTTCGTCATTATCTGAAATTAACAATTTTAATATTTTTCTATTTTGTTTCCTAATTAATTACAAATTAACAAATTTCTAGAAACTTAATTACACAAGTTTTCTTTTTTCAAAAGTTTTAAATATTTGATTGTGACCATCATTAAGAGCCAATTGATAATATCGATTTGGGTCCAAAACGTTTGTTTAAATTTGTCGTTATTAATGGTTGTTGTTGGAATATTCAACATAGTCACACGATCCTTAAGTAGGGCTTGTTTGGTTGAATGAAATGAAATGAAATAATAAAAAAAAACATGGTTTCAACTATTTATAGTTAACTGAATGGTTAAGATGAAAATATCTTTTATAAGTTTTAAAATGATTTTGATAAGATCTTACGATCATCATCTTGCAAAGTGAAAAAGGATCATATGACTTGCCTCCATTGCTTACACACTCATTCACACCAAGTTCTCATAAGATCAAATGTAAAGTTCACCAACTTGTAGAGTTCCTAGCAATTTTATTATGTGCATGATAACTTAACTATTTAAATTCAAATGGACTCATATAACTTGGTATAAAATTTAAACTCTCAAAATAAAATCACAACCAAACATCTTTTTGTAAAATTTACATTTAATTAAAAATAAACTCACTAAACTCTCATTTAAGTAGCCATAGCAACTAGTGATTAACATATAGATATCAAAATGATATTTTTATTTATATTTATTATTGAGAAGGACAAGTTCCATGTCTATTTTTTGAAGATAAATAATTATATATACCTAAATAAAGTATCATGTGATTGACAAAGTCAATGGTCCGATGCAATTCAATATAAAAAGTAAAATAAATCAAAATAAAAAATCCATTACAAACCTAAAATGTTGAGTTCGAAGCAAAATCGGTTAACATTTGATAGAGCGAAGGAAAACAAACACACTTGAAGCTTTGGGTCTGGAGTAATAGTAAACTCACTTACACTAACATATTTCGGCAAATTCTTCGTTGTGATTTGCAATTTATTTCATTAAGAATAAATAATCAAGCAAAACATCAAAGAAGATAAAATGAAAGAAGGAATCGCAAAGCCATATGGACATATAATGGCTCACCTAAAAACTTTCAAAAATCAATAAAAAAGATTATGACTAATTTATATAGGGAGGGTTTACAAAAATAGACTCATATGTCTAAATCTGGAGCAATATAGAAATAATGTTAAACCCAGTGGCGGAGCTTGAACAACTAACTTGGGGGGCCGAAAATATTATAAACTGAAATTAACATTCTTAAAAAAAACAAATTGTTTTCAACAAATAAACACCAAAAACACATAGAAAAATGATTACAACTCAGCCGACGACCTTTAATGTCTTTAAATTCATCAATTCGATTCTTTATCATCTACCTTTCTTTTGTAAAAATAATCTAAGGTTTTCATCTTTCCCATGATTATATCTACAAAAATCAAAATGAATGAACAATTATTCAATCAAAATCAAAAATATAACAATAACCAATAACTCATTTAACAATTAACAATATGTGAAAACTGAAAAATGAAAAAAAATGAATTGAAATCAAAAGTGATTAAGTGAAAACAGATCAATGACCAAATGACCAAATGACCAAATCAATAATCTCTTGTTGATTTTCAGTTTTGTTTGAAGCATAAGTGCATAACCAAATGACCAAATCAATAATTAGTTTTGTTTGAAGCATAAGTGCATAACCAAATGACCAAATCAATAATTTTTTGTTCCTTTTTGGTGTCCTAGAGCTTACATTAAATCATAAGTCATAACTGTCAACAATTAATTTAATCCAAACTGAAATCAAAAGGTTATTAATTGGCATTTGGCAAATGACAGCCAAGTTAAAAAGAAATTCTAATTCCTAATTTGGAGTTTGGACCGAGAGAATTAGGGAAACTCAGAAACAGCAAATAGCAGCAGCACAACAATGAACAATCAACACTCAGCAATCAACAATCAAAAGAATTAAAGAAAGAACAGCAGAAGTAGAGAACTAGAAAAGAAAGAACAGAATTCGCCGATTCGGGAATCAGGATTCCATACGAGACCATACCTGATTTCTGATTTTCTATTTTCTGTGAATGGCGACTTCAAGACTTGGAGAATGGCGATGGCCGATGGCGAGACTTCAGACTCGAGAGTGAGACCAGGCGGAGACAGCGACAGTGCGACACAATGCGAGACAGCAACAAAGGTCAAAGCAGAAAGCCAGAAGCGATTTAGCGAATTGGGAAATTGGATGAATGATTTTGATTTCTTAAAGAATCGCTTGGAGAATTCGTATATTGGACTGTTGGAGATTTGGAGTCTGTGAGGGATCGGGAGGGGCCAAAGCCCAAATTTGAAAAGAGCAAGCCAATAACAAAAAAATTTTGAACTATAATTCCTGCTTCTAGCCCAAAAATCAGGGGGGGCCACTGCCCCTCCTGGCCCCAAAGAAACTCCGCCCCTGGTTAAACCTGAAACTTTTAGAAATCTATCAGGTTGTGAGCAAGGTTTTGAAAACCAGACCGAAGACTGAAACGGTCGTCTTACTTGTTCGATGGTTCAAGTGGTCATCTCAAAAACCGGAAAAACCGGAGGATGTCATAATGATATCTAATTATATTAAAAAATACAAAAAATGAAAAAAATACACATTTTTTAAAATTTTTGGTTTTGACTGGTTTTTTACCTGTTCAACCGGACAGGTTTTTACCGGTTCATACGAATACCAGTTTTTTGGCCTTTAAGAACTAGATCCGGGACCGGTCGGTCCGGTCCGGTTTTGAAAACATGGGTTGTGAGCGTGTTTAAGGTCTTGGTCGTTTGTGGTGTTTGATTATTGCAAGAATTATTGATATTATCTGCAAAATAATTAGAAACTCATTACATAATTCCAAATCACAATCAAGATATCACAATCCAAAACGTCTTCAAAAAACACCTTCATCCATGGACATTTTAGTAATCTTTTTAATTATATAATGATTATATCTCTAGAAATAATCTACATATTCAAGACGATTTGAAAAATAAAACTGATTACTTAAAGCATAAGAATCCATCATAGAACCCAATGAGGGTATAGAAATGCAAAAGATGGTAAAAGAGGGAAATTGCACCAATAAGATCCCCAAACTAATTTTGTTCCAATGAACTTTTTATTGTACCCAACATCATAGAACCTAAAAAATAAACTCAAAGAAAAATCACCAAAATTAACAATTTAACCCCTTCAAAGCTACCAAATTTCTATTGACTGCATAGAGTTAAATATCAAAGATGAGTTCATTCCTTTCTCTAACCCAAAAGTGAAAACTTAATTTTTTAAACCATCGTGCAACTTTCTTAACTTGTGGGCCAACAACCATCAAACTTATACACACAAACTTCACTAAAAAAAATAAAAAAATAAAAAGGAAAAATCCGAAAATTCTTTTTTTAATTATTGTTTTCGTCATTTTATTTACCTAAAAACAATAAAATAATACCGTTTTTTTTTAAATACGGGAAATATTCTAATAAAGTATTACACTGTAAATATTCTAATGCGATTTTTAGAATGTTAGAATATTCTAGTATTCTAATAGATTTGTCAGATATATAAAATATATCATATTCTACTACAATATTTCACAGATATTTCAAAAAAAAAAACTGTATTTTTTATATTTTTTATATTTTTTGATAAAAAAAAATGACGAAAATAGTATTTTAAATTTTTTTTTTCGAAAATTTTCAATTATTTTGCATTTTTAAAAAATGTTTTTTTTATCTACAAAATGAATGGATAGGATTGCGTTTCCCCGTATCACAAAATATAGTGGTCTCACATTAACCTAACTATATATATATATATATATATATATATATATATATATATATATATATATATATAGAGAGAGAGAGAGAGAGAGAGTTAGGTTCATATATAACGTATAAGTATCGTGTGACCCTAAGACTAATTCTAGGCCAATCAATATTTTGGGGCATATTAGTCAAATTACAATTAACTAATTAATTAAATAACGTAAAAGCCTATAATTAAGGTGTTTAAGCAGTATTACGTTGTGAAGGAATTTATCTTCTATAACCACCGCCTAGGGTTTATTTTTTTTCCTGTTTCTCTCACATTCCGACGAGATGACAAGAATCGAACGCTGGAGATGCATGTCTGACGCCCCGAGTTCGACACACCTCCCTTCACGGTCCTTACGGTGGCTATTGAGATACAAAATTCATTTAAGCTCCATAATAATCATCACTTCTATAACTGGAAAAAGGGAATCAAACTCATGGGATGAGTCTCGATCGACACTTGCAACTTGGCCAATTCTCAATTTTTTTAAATGGTTGTTGATCCACTTTGACCGGCAACTTAATTATTGATTGATTTGTATGTTTGTTGCAATTCAGTATTCGGGATTATTTGACATTGGTGGTTGTCTCTCTGTAATAACGTGAAGTTGTATACAGGTTTGTCCCTTCTTATGTTTCTAACAATTTGATCTGTGGTTTCGATTTTTTGAATTGGTTGCATTTCCATTTCAATCTACACTGCAAGATAGGTATAAGAAGACTTTGGATTTTCTTTTTGTCTTGAAAACTCTTGAACCTGCACTTTATTTTTTTACCCTTTGGCTGAAGAGTCGAATTTCCCAAGGAAAAGATTGCAAATTTGCCCTTTGACTTGAAAGATAAATTTGCCTTTTTGCAAATTAGTTAATCCGTCTTTTTTTTGCTGTATATACTTCATCTTTTTTTTTTCCACTATATGCTTCATTTTAATGATAGTGGCTAAAAAAAGCATTGCCTTTATATTTTTATAATTTTATAAAATCTACATTCATTCTTTGAAAAAAGCATTGCTTCATTTTTTTTCACTATATGCTTGATTTTAATAAACTACATTCATTCATTGGCACTTCAAGTAAGAATTATATCTAAGATTATTGTCAGGAAAAAACATTCTTTTATATTTGTCTAATTTTATAAAACCTATGGCGTTTGGGTGGTTCATATTGCTACAATCAAATCTAGGATAGCATATGTGTGAACTAAATGCATAATTTACTTTTTGGTTTAATTATAAATAAAGAAAACATCATTCTTGTAGATTATTTAATTTAGTTCAAAAAGATATATTCGTATTTATATTTGATTGATCTACAAATAAGAATTTGTTTATGCTTCATATTGAAGTGTAATATTTGTTGTTCCTAAAATGTAGAGATTTTGTATATGAGGTTTTTTACAAAGGGTATTGGGAAATAACTATTGAAGTTTTCATATTCTTGAAGAATAGAGCATATAATATCTCATTCTTAGCCAATTATTTATAATTTTGTGTAATTCTTTATCAAATAAGTATGTAAACAATGTTTGAATACAAAATTATAGAATTTCATGCTTAAAGAACGATATAATTATATTTGTATGAAATCCTAAGTATTAACTTAAATTTAAAGTTCGATTGATATCATTTATTGTGCTAAATTTATTATCAATATTGTTTATCGAATTACATAGTTCTAACTAAGAGTATATGTACATTTTGTATCAACTCTAAGTCTCTAATGATGACTTTAATGTTTCATGTTTAAATAAAATTATTTTTTATGAATACAAATATGTTGTTATTCTTAAAGAATGTGAGAAGAATGATATCTTTTAAAATTTGTAAAGTTAAATTCTTAAAGAATGACATATATATAATGATTCAGTTTGTAAATAACATATATATAATGCTTTATGTATGAATTTTCAAGACACAGTTATTTTTTGTGATTGCATTAATTTAACTTGCATACAAAAGTAAGATGTATATTGATTGTAGAATAATAATGTATTTGATATTTGAACAATGGGTAACATGTTTTTTCGTAGTTGCAGGTGTACTAAAGCAAAAAGAACAACACTACAAAAGTCCGCAAGCAGAGCTTCTACAAGAATTACCAATGGAAGAATTTGTTGAACAACCAAAACAACAAAGATTGATTGAAGGAGAAACTAATTAGTAATTAGCATTCTACGATTGTAAAACAATGTATTAAGAAAGAACGGAAACCAATTAATATACCACTATTTATAAAATATAGTTGATTCTCCAAGAAGGGCAAAGAAAATGGATTTGTATAGATGTATAAATTAAGTGTAACTTGTTCAAGCAATTAAGTAACAATAATACAGACCCTAAATTACCAAGGATCTCTAAAAGGTGTAACTTTTGCTATACTATTCTAAAGAATGTAAGAGATTAGTAATTACCATTCTACTACTATAAAAAATGTAAAAAATCACATTGTAAAGAAAATTATTCTGAAAGAATGGTTACTAGTTATCTTTCTATAAATTTAAATGTATTATTTTAAAAGAATAGAAAAAATTAGCATTTCACTACTGATAAACATCATATTCTAAAAGAATAGTTCCTAATCAGGTTAATAATTAGCTTTATATAGCTATAAAACAAATTATTCTGAAAGAATGGTAAAAATGGCTTATCAAATTAATTTTGTAAGATGATAATATGTAACACATCTTGATTATCCTTCGGTTTTTATCAATTAAACATATATGGATTTGAAAAAAAAAGAAATATAACTCCCTAAATAAAAGCAATTTCCTTACTTGATGTTGAATAAAATGTCTATAATGCCCATAAATACAAGTTTTTTTTTAAAATAAAGCATCGTTAATGTGTGGTGCATGTCACCATAAGTATGGTATATCATGGCAATCTTAACCTCTAAGAATTATGATCTGATGGCTCAAATCTAGTCATACAATCACACAATATATATATATATATATATATATATATATATATATATATATATATATATATATATAATATGAATTTTATGAGGTATCGAGTTTCAAATTGATATGGTAGTTCCTGTACAAAAATTATAAATTATAGAGTAAATTACTGAAATCGTCCCTATGGTTTGGTAAAAATTGAATGTTTGGTCCCTAACGTTTTTTTTCACTCGGATCGTCCCTGTGATTTGATTTTGTTGCACTTTTCGTCCCTATGTTTGGTCAAAATTGCACATTTGGTCCCTAACTTTATGTACGTAAGGGACGAAAAATACAACAAAATCAAACCACGGGGACAATCTGATTGCAAAAAAAACGTTAGGGACCAAACATGCAATTTTTACCAAACCATAGAGACGATTTCAGTAATTTACTCTAAACTATAAGCTGTAAAGTGAATATCTATGATTTTTTTATCAACTTTATGACATGTATATTTTATGGTTATGTAGTTGATTCATAAAATGCATGTTTTAGCAACAAAAATTAATATTTTTTCACACTTGAGTTTTTTATTTTTAAAAAGAATGGTTGAAATGTAGTTTATAACTTTGATTGATTCTTATTTTGATATTTAGTAGGTACCTGTGAACCGAGCCGTGGTTACCCATCTTCAAACGGTTCTGTTCAGTTCGGGTTTTTTAAAAATTCGGTTCGGTTTCGGTTAGTGCATGTAAGATACCAGCCTCGTGGTTACGTTTCACAATTTTATTAATATCACCCCGTAAACACCCCTAGACAATGTACACGTGAGGTGTAAACTGTCATACATCATATGTAAGTAAAACACGAACTCATATTATTTAAAATATGCTAAGATGCGGAGTTAAATGACTCGTAAAAATCGGAGGTGTTGCATGATTTTTTTGCATAGTGACATAACAAGTAAAAAATTTAAAAATCAAAAAAGTTTCCACTATATACGCGAATGGTAAGTGTTGCCGGTGCCACACCGGGCACCACAACAAGACCACCCCTGTGAGTTTGGAAGAAATTGATTTTTAGAGTGCTTGCGTATTTATTTCGGAATATACAAGTTGACTGAGTTGAAGATACAATGTTTTTATGTATGCATTTCCAAGATGAAAGGGACTTTAGTGGGTATGGATATAATTTTCGGAGATACGAAGCACATTTGGTTAGTTGTGCATGCGTACGACTATTGAGCTGCAATATATGTCTGAAAAAGCGTTTTGTCTGTCTTTGTGCAGTTAGCCAGTTAATGTTATACCGAGAGTATGGAGCAAAGAAAAAATTCACACGCCTGCCCTTCTTTGCATGTGAAGACGGACTTACTCACGACTCCAGCGATTGAGGCTCATGCACCTATCAGATTGCTAAATGTCAATAGCATCCGGTCACATCTCAAATGTCAAAAAAAAAAAAATAAATAAATAAATAAAATAAAAAAATTTGTAAGACTTGTTTGTTCTCTCTTAAATGTGTGGTTGCCAGCTTATGATAAAATGTGTGCATGCCATATTTTTTTGTCCCTGCACTTGTGACATAATTTAAATTAATGACCCTGCCATATTTTTTTGTCGGCCCTCAAGAAACCAAATCAACTTTTCTTTTTTTACCCATATTTTTTATTTACTCCTAAACGATCACCCACCAAATTGAAATTCAACCCATCCGAACAAATCACATTTTCCGACATAACATATTCCGAGACTTCAATCACGGACTCTAAGTTGAATCCACTTTTCATTTTGGATTCAGGTTCGGACTCCACCAACTTTCCTTTAACCCATTTTTTTGTGTTTAAACTAATTTCGGACTCAAACTGTTTTTGTTCGGACTCATCACTTGGATCCACCTCGACCCTTTTTCCCATCTTGGAATCACTCAGACCCGTTTGATAATTGCTGACTGAGAAATGTCTGTCTGGGTAAGAAATCCTGACTGAGTAAGAAATCATGTTGTTTGATTCAACATCTGACTGGATGTGTTAACTAATAACAAATGACCATTTACCCTCGTTCCAAACCAACATCCTAAAACATTTATATTTAGAAAGATACTTGCCACCAAACAATTTTAATTTAAAAAATATTAATATTAATATACTTGTATCATTTATCAATGATTAATAACCATTAGAACTAACTATTAAAACATAAAACAACGAACGGACCCAATTTTTATTTAAAGAAGATAATTTATTTCTATAGTGGAAGAACATGTATATTTTAATATTTGAAAATATTTATTTATATTTTCACTAAACGATTAACTTCCTTTTTTATAAGTAACACATGTTAATTTAAAATAAAGTAGATTAACTAACAATATGAAAATAATAAACCAACTTTTGACAAACTTGTTAGGATTAAACAGGCCCTATATATAAAAATAAAATTTGATAAGTTTCATGTAAATTGTTACAATATAAATCAAATAAATAAACTTATTTAATATAATACAATATGTGTTTATAACAAAAAACTGATACGCTAGCCCATTAATTGAATCACTTAAATAAGCCCAACAAGTCAATAATACAAACCCACTACAACTACCAAATTGTCATCTTTTTGGCGTTTAGGGGTTTTAGGAAGCAACCAACGGGAGTTAAAGAAAGGAGAACGATCCAAATTGTTGCGGTCTAATTCATATTTTCTGAAAAATCACAAATAAATATCTCACGAACGATTTATGGCATGAGGCTTAGGAGCACGAACAAATCACCAATCATTTGATTTATCAGATTTTTTCTGCTTTCTTCATTCTGCTAATCTACCCAATTGTTTTCTTCTGTATCATCATTTTCCTTTCCACCATAATCATTCAGCATTATGTACTTACAAGTCCAAAAAACCGGGGGGAGGGGGGGCAATGGCCTCCCTTGGCCCCTTAAGGCATCCGCCACTGCCGGCGACCTCTGTTTGGCGTTCGCTGGGAGTTCTTCATGTATAGCGGCCGACTATGCTTTTATGTCACTGGGAAGGGAACACGAATGAGTGAAGAAAGAATAAAGACGGAGGGGTAGGATGGTCTAATTTCCAGTCAGCGACTGTCAAGGAACTGAGCGAGAAAGCAATTTGGTTCAGCTGATCTTACCGAGAAAGCACAAATCAAACACTTCGGGTCTGACGGAGTCAGCCCAATTTGCTGACTCGACCCAGTCAGACATTTATCAAACACTGCCTCAATGGCCTCCCTTGGCCCCTTCAGGCATCCGCCACTGCCGGCGACCTCTGTTCGGCGTTCGCTGGGAGTTCTTCATGTATAGCGGTTGGGGGGGGGGGGGGAATGGCCTCCCTTGGCCCCTTAAGGCATCTGCCACTGCCGGCGACCTCTGTTTGGCGTTCGCTGGGAGTTCTTCATGTATAGCGGTCGACTATGCTTTTAGGTCATTGGGAAGGGAACACGAATGAGTGAAGAAAGAATAAAGACGGAGGGGTAGGATGGTCTAATTTCCAGTCAGCGACTGTCAAGGAACTGAGCGAGAAAGCAATTTGGTTCAGCTGATCTTACCGAGAAAGCACAAATCAAACACTTCGGGTCTGACCGAGTCAGCCCAATTTGCTGACTCGACCCAGTCAGACGACATTTATCAAACACTGCCTCAAACTGAATCAATTTTTTTTTCTGTATTTTGTCCATCCATATTTAAAGTCCAATTTCCATTCCGACCAATTTACCTTGGATCCATCACTTGAATTCAATCTTCACATCTAGATCCACCTCTTGAATTTGGATTCACTTTTTTTCTTTTCGAATTGATTTTTTCTTTTTTTCAAATTGTTTTTATTTGTTCCTTTTCAATTTTAAAACCAATTTCCATTTTATTTTTATCCCATTAATTTTTTATACCAATTAATTTTATTTAATACCCAATATTTTTTTAAACCCATTAAGTTTTTTTAAAACCAATTATGTTATTTAACACCAAATTTAGCCTCATGGTTTAAGGCTTCATTCTTCTTGTTGATTACGAATGAAGACACATTTATTTAAGAGATTATTATTTGTGTGCTCTTTCTCTTTCGAGAAACTCGTATTTGCAGCGTCAGATTTATGTGTTTCAGAGATTCGGATCCACATATTTTCATTCGGAAACTTGCATGATCAACAACTTTTTCCGACGTTTGGATGCTTCCGATGTTCACATTTTACTTCCTTTGGACTGGTTACATATGGTCTCGGACCATCATTCAGACCGATTAGAGGTTTAGACTAGTACATTTCGGCCTTGATTGACGAGTCATTGGTTATGCTTTGGGAGTTCGGGTTTGCATTTCGGTTATCAACATTACTTCGGTTCAAAATTTATGGTTCTTCAGCAGCGAGCTTTATCATATATATTCTACAATGTTTATTCAGTTCGGCAATACATCTTCAAGTCTACCTGTGACCAGAAAAATAATATCATCGTTTTACAGGTAGATGCTTACATCAAGGGGGAGTGTGCGATGCTGCATCATATCTGACATATTCTTTTGCCTAGTTTCATGATTATTTTTTATCTTTATTGCATGGTCGATCAAAAATAGGGGGATAATCATGAGCATCCATTGTAATTTTATTATTGGAGTTTGAATTTTAGAGACATTTGAAGACGGAGATTGATTTAGTATTGTGATGTGGCACAGATTTTTGATCTTTACATATCGAATTTTTGGCATTACTAGATGTTCTTCGGATTACAATTATTTATCTTCAGACTCTACATTTTGGGATGTATCATTTGTGTTTGCATACGGATTAGGTCTTATGATTGTTCGAGTTTGGATTTGCGATACTTTGAAGACGAATATTCTTTTAGTGATGCGATGTGAAAGTGATTTTTGATCTTTTGATCAATTTTTTTTGGCATTGCTAGATCTTTATTCAGATCCATATTACTTATTATTCAGACTTTACTTTGGGATGCTTCACATTTTTAGCAGATTATTCTTTTGAGATTATTTGGTGCATTATCACTCGAGTTCGGAATGTTGAAGGCATTGTGTGATCCGAAATTGTGCTCTTTGGTTCAACAGTCGAGGGGAGACTATGAATATGATCAGTTTTTGGGGACTGGTCAATTTCGAAGATTGGGATTTCATATATTTTTTTTCAGAGATTGGGGTCCTCTATGAGTTCTTTGATGCTAGAGATTGCATTTCTAGATGCTGAGATCACGATAACTTCAACTCTATCGAGACACTTCAGCACCAAAGCCTCCCCATCGAATGTTCTGCCTATTATCATTGCTTATTACCCTCACAATTTCCGAGCATTTATGGGAGATTGTTGGAGCATGAAAATGCTCTACAATGTCGACTTATTTATTAGGTTAGACTATTCCATTATATGAGAGTATATTCCCTTTACTAGTATATAAAGTGGAGGTGAGTGGTCATTTATGTAAGAGTGCACTTATGTAGACTTTAGACTAGAGAGAGTTTGGATGGGGTCTCTCCTCATCCATGAGTGTTCTTCATGTAATATGTTGTTTCTCGCTATATATTCATCACAATTTACTCACATATTTTGTTGATCATTGTTTATATATGATTTTCTTCTTGATATTATTATTCGCACCAATCCAATTGAGAAAATGGGAACCTGCACATATAACTTTTTGAAGTGATAAGGAGGATTATGCATCTAAACATAACTTAAAACCTTCTCGACCATAATATACCCGCGATTCCGGTACCCTGAACAACTGTTCTGGTGTACAGAATGTCATGGAGAGGACCCATAGCGGACATGACAACAAAAGTGGAAAGCATGATATTGAGCATGTGATTGGTTGTGCACCAGTCGTCACACATGAAACCCTAACCTATCACAATGGAAGGAGTTTAGGAAATGATGCAAGCCATGCTAGACCAACAGTTGGAGGAAACAAGGTGACTACTTTAGGAGAATAAGGATGCACTTACCGCACCAGTTGTGAAACCTGAACTGAATGAGGAACAATCCAAAGAGGGAAGCTACAGTAGCACTGTTGACCACGATAAAGCACAAAGGGTTAGAAGGAACAACCCTAATGAGGAGATTGAAAGGAACGAATGCAAGTATAAGGACTTCACGACTGACAAACCATCAACTTCTAATGGAAAGGAAGTTCTAATTGGAGTTACATATTAGATTTATGAGATGAAACTAGCCTTCATAACATGTGGTTGCAAGGGTAAGTTGTGGACCACTTATGTTGTGCGTTAATTTAGGGGTGGAGCTGTTCATTGGTGGAAAACATTGGGAAATATCATAAGCCCTAACGGGCCGCTACAAATGACATCAGAAAAATTCTTAGTACACTTCAAGCGCAAGTTCCGCTCAACCCAAAACATGATAGAGCTAGAGAATAAGTTTCTGACATTAAAGAAGGGCAACTTATCTATTGATGAATACACCAATTCCTTTACAGACAACATAGAGTTCACCTTGAACCTTGTACCCGGCGAGCTTAAAAAATCAATAGGTACTCTAAAGGACTACCATAGAAGTACATTGTGCCAGTTAAGTAGGTTGTCACTTTTGAAGCAGCCATCTGGGCTGTAAGATACATGGAAAACATGATGAAAGAAAGAACCACCGACAAAGCCAAAGTTGGAGATAAAGTGAAGAGCGAAGGATTCTCAAAATTCGATAAAAAGAGTAAATTATCGAAGTCTGTCCCCAACTACAATAAGTCTGGAAGTTACAAAGAATTAAAGCGGTGTGAAAAATGTAGAAGGAAGCATTTAGGTCAATGCAAGGAAGAAGTGACTTGCTACAAGTGTGGAAATCCATAATCCAAGTTGTTGATGAGGAAAAGCACAAGATCGTGTTCGATGTAACCGGAGGAGATCTAGTGGACGATAAATACAAGACCATGAAATTCATATTTCATACTGAAAAAAGGGAGATGCGCAAGTTCTAATTGTGACACATATGATTCTTATCGCAATTCATGGAATTTTACAAGATGATGTCCGAAATTCTATAACTAAGATTTATTTGTTTTTTTAAAAACATTCACTCAAAGGTTATTGATGTAGAAGATTTGGATCAATGGAAGAAAGACGTTTATGTTACACTTTGTGAACTAGAGATGTGATTTCCACCTTTATTTTTTGATATAATGGTTCACCTCATATCTCATATCGTACAATAAATTAAGGCTTATGGTCCTGTATTCTTACGGGACATGTACACTTTTGAAAGATACATGGGTATCCTAAAAGGTTATGTAAGAAACCGTAATCGTCCTGAGGACAATATTATTGAAGGGTATACTTCTGAAGAGGTGATTGAGTTCTGCCAAGGTAATCCTATTAATAATATATTATAGTTCTAATAATTTATAATATATTACATATAATATAATTTTTTTATAGGCTATATGAAAGATGTCGAAAGTGTTGGTGTTCCTAAAACTCGGCATTCAGGTCGAGAAGGTAAGGGAGGAGTCGGTTTGAAAATAACCATGCCAACTTATGAAGAGTTACAAGTTGCACATTTAGTGGTCCTAAAACACATGACATGTCTTATTCCTTACGTTGATGAACACATGGACATGTTAAAGTCGAAATACTCAGGTAAGGAACAAATGTGGTACATAAAAAATCATAACGAAGAGTTTTTGAGGTGGCTGGAAAGGAAAGTAGCAGAGACTAATGTTGATGAAACCATGAAAAGGTCGGGACGTGGGCCAGATTGTAGATTTAAATCATATCAAGGGTATGACATTAACGGTTATATGTTTTACACCAAAGATCAAGATGAAAAAAGTACAATGTTGAATAGTGGAGTTATAATGACAACATCAATGACCGAATTCGACAGACGGGATCATGATACTTTGATAAGAATAACCAAAGATTCTTATTATGTAGCTATACAAAAAATATGGGAGTTGAACTATTATAACTTTGTTATTCGTGTGTTCAAATGTAAGTGGGTGAATAACCATACATGTGTTCAAGTTGATAAAGATAGTTTTACACTTGTCGGCCTTAAAACTAATGGCTATGTATATGAGCCATTCTATAACGCCCCGATCCTCAGGTATGGTTTAAATAAGATTTCTTGGATTAAGGCCTACTCGACGAGTTGGTTGCCCTACTCGTCGAGTAGCAACGAGGCGGGATCGCGTGATAAGTGACCTACTCGATGAGTCCATATTGGGACTTGGCGAGTAGGAGCTGGCAGATGAAACCCTAACTCTCGGGGTTTTACTGTAACGCCCATAGATTAGGGCTAGTCAATTTAGAGACGATAGGCGTCAAAATGACTTTTTGATAGAAGATTATTTAGGATGAATATTCTTAACTAAGTTTTAGTATATGTTACAAGGATTCCGTACATATAAAGAACGCCGAAATTCGAGTTATAACGTAGAAGTTATGACCTGTCGAAGTTTCGCGACAGAACCGGCACGACACAGCGCGACGTAAATAGTGAATTTACATTAGAGTGATATTTGGCCTTATAAATCTAAATAAAAGTTGTAGAATACGTTAAAATGAGAGCGTGCATAAAAAGAACATCCAGATCTGACTTTGTATGAGGAAGTTATGATTTTTCTAAGTTTCAGCTTCGCAGTATGCAGCTCGAAACTCGAATATGAGATCGAGTGATTTCTAGCCGAAGCAATCTGAACGAGAATCGAAGATCTCGTTATTAGTAGTGCAACAGTAAAATGACAGACAAAAACGGACGTCAGATGAAGAAGTTGTGACTTTATAACGGAGTTTTCCTGTCCCGACCTACTAAAATAATATGATAAAAATAAATTCAGAATTAGTCGTCGGAGTCTAAACAGAAGTTATAGAGCATAGTATCACCTACGTGTGGATATAACGAACGTCAAAAACGAAGTTCGTATGAGGAAGATATGAATTTCGGAAGTTTTTAAATAATTAAAATATATTTATTTAAATATAAATTCGGATATTATCCGAAGGAGGAGGAGTCATCGGTCTGATCCGGATTACGCCCAACGTAATGCCTCAGTACGCCTAGTGTAATCTGATGATCCAGACCCTATATAAAGGGTGCGAGGGCAGCCGCCTTTCTTGCTCATTTTCTCTTCTCTCTCCCGTTTTACCTCGTTTTTCGTGCTAGAAATATCCTGAAGCCCCGGTATCATCCCCGAGCCTTGAAGCAAGTTCCGAAGCCCCGAAGATCCCTAGAAGTGAAATTCCTGAGCCGAAGCTCTGCCCGCGAGAAGCCCGGTTTTTGTGAAGATCTCCCGGTTTCACCGAAGAATACTACTTTTACAAGCCGTAGTATTGTCCGATCATCTTCTGATGAAGTGAGTGTGTGGTTACTTTCTCCTAACACATAAATATGAAGTATTTGCTTTGAAATACGTGTTATGTGTATATATATTGTTGTTTATTTGGAGTGAGTGTATAGTTACTTTATTCTAACAGATAAGTATTAAGTATTTGCTATGAAATATGTGCTATGTGTTTATATATTGTTGTTTGTTTGAGATGTTGGTGGAATGGATGAATTATATAGGTTTTAATGAGTTAAACCATATCTGTATTTTGTATCTACAAATATGTTGGGTCAGAACATGGGCAGGTAAGATTGTTGGTATGTGATAAAAGATGAGTTGGATCATGAGATAAAAGGGTAAAGAGATAAACTTGTTATAGATTTGGGAGTATGGGTCAGATCAAGAGGTTAGTTTTAGATCCGGGATTATGGATCAGGTAAAGAGATAAAATTTGTTATTGGTCCAGGAGTATGGATTAAGACTAAGTTAATTGTCCTTAGTCCGAGAGTATGGATTGGGCACAATTATCGATCCGGGAGTATGGATCAGATCAGGATTAAGGTATAGTTAATTGTCCCTAGTCCGGGAGTATAGATTGGGCACAGTTATTGATCCGGGAGTATGGATCAGATCAGGATTAATGTATAGTTAATTGTCCCTATTCCGGGAGTATGTATTGGGTATAATTATTGATCTGGGAGTATGGATCAGATCAGGAGGTTAGTTTTAGATCCGTGAGTATGGATCAGGTAGTTTTAGATCGTGAGTATGGATCAGGGGAAAAGGTTAATTTTAGATCCATGAGTATGGATCAGGTGAAAAGGTTAGTTTTATATCCGTGAGTATGGATCGGGTGAAGAAGATAGGTTTTAGATTCGTGAGTAGGGATCAGGTAAAGAGGAAAATTTTAGATACGAGAGTTTAGATCGTGTCGTTGTGAGGATCGATGGGGTGGGATAAGAGTTTCCTTTATCTGGTGAAATTGTACAAGTTTGAATGCTCTATATATATAAATATATGATATAACATTGTGGGATGAAAACCCTATATATTTACCAGGATCCCAAACCTGACCCACCCAGTTTTCTTTGTATTACAGGTTATGGCATGAGAGCATAAGTTGGCTGACATAACGAGAGATTTTGGATTATTGGCCAGTAGTTGTAATAGCTGTTGTAAGGTCTATTTTGTCATGTTTATGCTTTTGGTCTGTATTGAACATGACATCCCGAGGTTTTGTTATATAATGAAAATATGTTTCTTTAAAGAAATGCTTTGATAAATTCTTATCATATTTTGTTTTGGGAACAAATTCCGCAACTGTTTTTTGTAAAAGATTACTCTGATTTTAAAAACAAAGCATAAACAAATCGGTCTTTTATGTCTGTGACATTGGGGATGTCGCAGTTGGTATCAGAGAATTAGTTTAAGCGAACTAGGAATTTGTAGGATTTCTAGACTTAAACTTAGAATGCTAAGTGGAGATTGTGAGATGTGTGTCTGTTATATTATAGACACGAGCACCAGTATATTTTAGGAAGTTGCCTAAAATGCTTTTATGTGCTAAATGTTATATGTTTCCATATATGATATTATTTGTTCGGATCTATGGTCTGTTGCTGACCGGATCAGGAAACCTTATGTGTGTAGGATTCTAAGCGTAGGATTACGATATTAGAACTAGCATGTAAACGTTTCAGAGTGATAAGGAGATTTATACGTTTATCGTAATTAAAGCTTTCCTATCTTAAATTCTCGCTTGGTACACCGAATATCTGCTTGGGTGCACAAAGGGTCATGGTGAAGACTCGTAGAGAAATTGAGTAAATGGAGGAAATGAAAAAAGGCTTATGATAGTGAGTGACACCTATCAGAAGATATCGTAAGAGTGATATATTGCCTTTAGAATATGTCTTATAAAATAATAGATGTTTAGAGGAGTACGGTACGTCTGAAGTACACCTTCAATTGGCAGGATGATGGATAGATTGGTGTAATTCTTGAGGTTGTCTCATCACCTGGCATTTCCATCACCAATCGAGTTGAAGTAGAATTGATGATTGAAGATATGCAATGGAGAATTCCTAGTAGAGTCTAGGGAAATTGTTTATGATTATTTGGACACATTCATATGTGTTAAATTGTTTTGTGATTTTAGGACTTGGGGACTGCGAGACAACACTTCGGACGAGTATGCGTAGGTGTGAAAGGTAGTAGATGCATATACTACCGGAAGCACAGGACTCGCACTTGGATCAGGGAAAGTCACAAGGTTGCCAAGAAGCTAGTGATTGATTCCATTTTATACTGGTACATCATTATCCTTGTTTCGGTAATGACTAGTAAGATGATTGTTATTCCGACCCTAGTGGTCATAACCAATTTGAGGTCGACTACGATGAGTTTGTTACGTGGTCTAAAGGACCAAGTTAGATGTAACATCTAACTTACATTTAACTTAAGTCAGTGGTTGAAATTAAGGCGATCGATAGTATCACGCTCGTTGTTAAAAGAAGTTAGTAGGTATAAATACTACATGCTAAAAATGTGATGGTATCACATTAGAATATAAAGGAAGGTATATTCCATTCTGGAATTTAACTTTAAAAAGACCGATTCTAAGCATTGCATCATGCGACGAGAGGTCATTAGAGCACGACCCATTGGTCTGCTAGAATAGATAAAGGAAAGTATTTATCCTAAGAAGAAGAAGGAGTCCACAATAAGGACTTATTTGGTAACTCGAAAGTTATGATTGAAAGTACAACATAGTACGAAAAACAGATGGAAGATTGAGCATCGTCTGCAGTCAAGAAGCCTTAGAGTTAAATACTCATTCGAGGAAACATGGAAGTTACGATTATCACTTAGGATGAAGAGGTAACGTATGGAATCATTATCCAAGCCCTATTTTTGTTGATGATTCCGGGACGTAATCATCCTTAGGGGGAGATAATTGTAACGCCCGTAGATCAGGGCTAGTCAATTTAGAAACGATAAGCGTCAAAAATGACTTTTTGATAGAAGATTATTTAGGATGAATAATCTTAACTAAGTTGTAGTATATGTTACAAGGATTCCGTACATATAAAGAACGCCTATATCCGATTTATAATGAAGAAGTTATGACCTATCGAAGTTTCACGACAGAACCGACACGACACAACGCGATGTAAATAGTGAAGTTATGTTAAAGCGATATTTGTCCTTAGCGATCTAAATAAAAATTGTAGAATACGTTATACCGAGAGCGTGCATAAAAAGAACGTCCTGATCTGACTTCGTATGAGGAAGTTATGATTTTTCTAAGTTTCAGCTTAGCAGTATGCAGCTCGAAACTCGAATATGAGATCGAGTGATTTCTAGCCAAAGCAATCTAAACGAGAATCGAAGATCTCGTTATTAGTAGTGCAACGGTAAAATGACAGACAAAAACGGACGTCAGATGAAGAAGTTGTGAATTTATAACGGAGTTTTCCAGTCGCGGCCTACTAAAATAATATAATAAAAATAAAGTCAAAATTAGCCGACGAAGTCTAATCGAAAGTTGTAGAGCATAGTCGCACCTACGCGTGGATATAATGAACGTCAAAAACGTAGTTCGTATGAGGAAGATATGAATTTCGGAAATTTTTAAATAATTAAAATATATTTATATAAATATAAATTCAGATATTGTCCGAAGGAGGAGGAGTCACCGGTCTGATCTAGATTACGCCCAACGTAATGCCTCAGTACGCCCAGCGTAATCCGATGATCCAGACCCTATATAAAGGGTGTGAGGGCAGCCGACCTTCTTGCTCATTTTCTCTTCTTTCTCTCTCCAGTTTTACCTCGTTTTTGTGCTAGAAATATCCCGAAGCCTCGGTATCATCCCCGAGCCCCGAAGCAAGTTCCGAAGCCCCGAAGATCCCTAGAAGTGAAATTCCCGAGCCGAAGCTCTGCCCACGAGAAGCCCGGTTTTTGTGAAGATCTCCTGGTTTCACCGAAGAATACTACTTCTACAAGTCGTAGTGCTGTCCGATCATCTTCTGATGAAGTGAGTGTGTGGTTACTTTCTCCTAACACATAAATATGAAGTATTTGCTTTGAAATACGTGTTATGTGTGTGTATATATATATATATATATATATATTGTTGTTTATTTGGAGTGAGTGTATAGTTACTTTCTTCTGACACATAAGTATGAAGTATTTGCTAGGAAATATGTGTTATGTGTTTATATATTGCTGTCTATTTGAGATGTTCGTGGAATGGATGAATTATATAGGTTTTAATGAGTTAAACTGTATATGTATTTTGTATCTACAAATATGTAGGGTAGAACATGGGTAGGTAAGTTTGTTGGTATGTGATAAAAGATGAGTTGGATCATGAGATAAAAGGGTAAATAGATAAACTTGTTATAGATTCGGGAGTATCGGTCAGATCAAGAGCTTAGTTTTAGATTCGGGATTATGGATCAGGTAAAGAGACAAATTGTTATTAGTCCGGGAATATGGATTAAGACTAAGTTAATTGTCCCTAGTCCGAGAGTATGGATTGGGCACAGTTATCGATCTGGGAGTATGGA
The DNA here is from genome assembly GCF_051521515.1 of Lactuca serriola. Lineage (NCBI taxonomy): Eukaryota > Viridiplantae > Streptophyta > Magnoliopsida > Asterales > Asteraceae > Lactuca > Lactuca serriola. Next base: position 322,328,470 of record NC_136412.1, on the reverse strand, counting down.
TCAGATCAGGATTAAGGTATAGTTAGTTGTCCCTAGTCCGGGAGTATAGATTGGGCATAGTTATTGATCCGCGAGCATGGACCAGATCAGGATTAAGGTATAGTTAATTGTCCCTATTGCGGGAGTATGGATTGGGTATAATTATTGATCCGGGAGTATGGATCAGTTCAGGAGGTTAGTTTCAGATCCGTGAGTATGGATAGTATGGATCAGGGGAAAAGGTTAGTTTTAGATCCGTGAGTATGGATCAGGTGAAAAGGTTAATTTTAGATGCGTGAGTATGGATCGGGTGAAGAGGATAGGTTTTAGATCCGTGAGTAGGGATCAGGTAAAGAGGAAAATTTTAGATACGAGAGTTTAGATCACGTTGTTGTGAGGATCGATGGGGTGGGATAAGAGTTGCCTTTATATGGTGAAATTGTACAAGTTTGAATGCTCTCTCTCTCTCTCTCTCTCTCTATATATATATATATATATATATATATATATATATATATATGATATAACATTGTGGGATGAAAACCCTATATGCTCACTAGGATCCCAAGCCTAACCCACTCAGTTTTCTTTGTATTACAGGTTGTGGCACGAGAGCATAAGTTGGCTGACATAACGAGAGATTTTGGATTATAGGCCAGTAGTTGTGAATAGTTTTTGTAAGGTCAATTTTGTTCAGTTTATGCTTTTGGTCTGTATTAAACATGACATGCCGAGGTTTTGTTATATAATGAAAATACATTTATTTAAAGAAATGCTTTGATAAATTCTTATCATATTTTGTTTTGGGAACAAATTCCACAACTGTTTTCTGTAAAAGATTACTCTGATTTTAAAAACAAAACATAAAAAAATCGGTGTTTTCTGGCCGTGACATTGGGGATGTCACATTTACACCCTATTTAAAGGAACCTCAGCCCCATTTGTGCCTCTTTACAGTTCTAGAGAGCTCTGTGAGACCCTAATCCGTGTGTGTTCCCCTTTGTGTGTTGAAGCTTGAAAAGATTATCTTTGGAGGGAGAAGGCTTGGAGGAGAAGGAGATTGGAGCAAGTAGAGTGTGGGAATCAACACTTATCTCAGCTATCATCTTCTAGAGGTACCCAAATCGCCATTTCCTTGTAGATCTCTTATATTGGTTGAGTTCTAGGGTTTCTTTTATGGAATGTTAAGTTGATAAGAAGAGTTAAAGAAGGAGTCTCCAATAAAGATCGAGATCGCGACATGAAGATCATGATTGGAAGTCTAACATGAGATATAGAGCGAGTCCAAGATCGGGCATTGCCTGCGGTCAGGAAGTCATAGAGTTAGATACTCGTTCGAAGAAACACGAAAGTTACGGTTATTACTTAGGATGAAGAGATAACGTATGGAGTCATCAAGTGAGTCTTGTTTCATTGATGATTCCGGGACGTAGTCATCCTAAGGGGGAGATAATTGTAACGCTCGTAGATCCGGACTAGTCAATTTAGAGATAATAGGGGTCGAAAGCGACTTTTCAACAAAAGATTATTTAGAATAAATAATCTTAACCAAGTTGTAGAATATGTCTCAAGGGTTCCATACATATAAAGAGCGCCGAAATCCAAGTTATAATGAAGAAGTTATGGTCCGTCGAAATTTTTCGGCAAAAACCGACACGACACCGGGAGACGTAAAATAATGAATTGGCCTTAGTAATATAAACCAAAGTCATATTATACGTTAAACCGAGAACATCCATAAAAAGAACGCCCAAATCTGACTTCATATGAGGAAATTATGATTTTTCTAAGATTCGGCTTAACAGTGCACAACTCGAAACTCGAATTTTAGTTCGAGCGGTTTTTGGCTTACGCGGCCTAAATGAGAGTTGAAGATCTCATTAATAGGAACTCAACGGTAAAAAGACAGACGAAAACGGAGTCCGTATGAAGGAGTTACGAATTCTTCGCGGTCATTTAACAGTCTAAACTCCTCATACTGTTAAATTTAAGATCGGTTGAGAATTAGCTAACGGAGTCTAAATGAAAATTGTAGATCTTGTTTTTACCTACGTGTTGATATAAAGAACATCGAAAACGGAGATCGTATGCGAAAGTTATGAATTTTTGAAAATCGGCTGATTTCCACCCTGTGTGCGATGCCACGTGTCAGCACCAAGTTGTGACTTGGAGCCCAAGCTTACTCACGACGTGAACATCAAGAGATTCACGATGTGAACCTTCCTCCAGCCCCTATAAATAAGTAGTGAGGCCTCCATTCATTCTCACACCTTCCTACTTCTTCCCCCTCTCTCTAGAACCTCTCACTAGCCCCCAAAACCCCCGAAAAGCCTAGGGAACCTCCCTAGCACGAGGCGAAAGCCAGGAGCGCCCGACGGCTATGAGAAGAAGAGCCTTTCGGCTCGGAAACGCTGCTCCAGCGGAGCCCCATTTTCTATAAAACCCACTGTAAGTGAGCTACACCTACGCAATTTTTAATGTAGCTTTTATTTAATTAAAATAACGTTATTAGGAACTTATAATAATTATTTGGGCTATTATTATGAGTTGTATAGTGTTATTTAACGCTTATATAATAATAATAATAATAATAATAATAATAATAATAATAGCTAGACTATTAATTAGCCTCGGTGAATATTAGACTAAACACTAGTGGTAATGATACTAGGTTTTGTCGAAGGAAATTGTTTTAAGAAGTAACAAAGTGCTATCTGAGTGCCGAGCCACCACCTTAAAAAGTGAGTGCATAGTTACTTTTATCGTACACATAGATATGAAGTATTTAATATAAATTACGTGCTATGTGTGCATATTATCTGTATACTTGCTATCTATGTTGGATGAACGTTTTTATACATGTTTTAACTGATTTAAACTGTATACGTATTTTATATCTACAAATATGTTGGGTATAACATGGGTAGATAAATGATGAGAGATAAAAGATGATGTGAGTAAACATTGGCAGCTATAAACTTAGTGCCCAATAAATAAACACCGACAGCTATGGTAGCTATGGACTTAGTACTTAATAGGTAAGCACAGGTAGCTATGGACTTAGTACGTGTTAGGTGTTGGTAGCTATGGACTTAGTACCTGTTACGAATTGGTAGCTATGGACTTAGTACCTATTAGATAAACACCGATAGCTATGGATTTAGTACCCAATGAATAAACTATAGCAGCTATGGAATTAGTACTTTACGAACGAGCATTGGCAGCTATGGATTCAGTAGCAGTCCTGTAACCCTGGAAGCAAGGGACTTCGAAATAAAAGAATGTAGGATAGATGACTCTTAGGATAGATCCTTAAGAGTAAAGAAGATAATGGGGATGGGTAATTGGGTTGATTGTTTGATTGTTTAAACATAATAATTATATTATTGTGGGTTGAAAACCTTATGTAATCACCAGGTTTCCCAACCTGACCCACTCAGCTTATTTATATCACAGGTGTTGATATGAAGTCACATTACACTGAGAGATTAAGGAGATGTAAATCACTAGTGATAATGAATGTAAGTTCTGTTTATGATTATGTTTATGTATTGACGATGACATCCCAAATGTTTTAAAATGAATAAAAATACTTTTCTTTGGAAATGCTTTGATAACGTATTTATCATGTTTTACTGGGAACAAATTCCGCAACATTTTTATTAAAAAAGGTACTCTGATTTTTATAAAGCATAAACAAAATCGGTATTTTCTGGCCGTGAAAATGGGGATGTCACAGTTGGTATCAGAGCATTAGTTTAAGCGAACTAGGAATATTGATTTATTTCGAGACTTAAACTTAGAATGCTAAGCAATGATTGTGAGGAGTGTGTCTAATAGATTTAGGTAATACACCTGAATAGACACAAGCACTAGCTTACTTTCAGAATGATGCCTAAATTGCTTTTACATGCTAAATGATTTGTTATGCTTTATGTTATAGTTTGATCGGATCTACGGTCTATTGCCGACCGGATATGGAAACATTATGTGTTTAGGATTCTAAACGTATGAATACGATATTAGAACTAGCATATAAACGTTTCGGAGTGATAAGGATGATTTAAAACGTCAATCCTAAATTAAGATCTAGATTCACCTTATTCGGTGTATAGATCAAAATGGCAAGAACCCGCAGTGGAGATGGGAATACAAATGGGAATAGGAATCAACCCTCGGTGATTCAGCAAATACCTGTTGTAGTAGAATATGTACCCGAGCCAATCACCATGGTTGGAGTACAAGCCATGATTTGGGCTATGTTAGTTGAACAAAGGGAAGAAATGAGGCGGATGTTGAATAGGGACGAACCTACTATGCCCATTGAGCAACCCGAGCTGATTCCCGAGCAATCGGAGGAAAGGAACTACGGCCGCCAAGTAAGTCAAGTGGGGACTCAAAGTGAACGAAGGGATGGCCCGGAGAGGAGAAACGACAAGGATGGGCTAATATACACAAATTTATTGGGTACGAAACCACCGAGTCTCTCAGGAAGCCCGAAGCCGGTTGAGATTATGGATTGGATCTCCGAGATGGAGATGGTATTTGAGAGCTGCAGCTATAGCGAGAAACAGAAGACCGTGTTCGCAGTAAGATAACTGAAAACTGGAGTCTTGAGTTGGTGGAAGCTATTGGCAGATACGATGCCATGAGGAGAAGCCCTAAGGATGTCATGGGAAGAGTTCTTGGAACAGTTGAAAATGCAGTACTACTCAGAGATAGACCTAAACAACGAGTTTTAGAACCTGAAGAAAGGGAAGATGAGTGTTGATGAGTATGCCACCGCATTCACCGAGAGGATGAAGCTATTTCCCTACTTGGTTCCTACTAAACTCTCCAAGATTGATAGGTTTGCTAACGGACTGCCCACAGACTTTGGCCCAATGGTCAAAATGGCAACTACTTTGAAAACAGCCGTTAGAGCAGCTAAGAACGTAGAGACCCAGATAAGAGAAAAATGTCTAGAAAGAGATAATGCAGGAGAAAAGCGGAAGTTTGAAGGATCTTCAGGGTCCAACAAGGAGATCAAATTCTCAAAGCTTGGAGGAGGAGAAAGAGGTGAAGCGAGATGGTGTGATAAATGCAAGAAGAAGCATTGTGGGAAGTGAAACGAAGAAGTGACTTGTTACAAGTGTGGAAGGACTGGTCACTACTCCAAGGATTGTACACATAATGATAAGGTATGCTATGGATGTGGAGGCAAGGGGCACCTGTCTAGAAATTTCCCAAAGAAAAACGAAGCAGCAAGGCTAAACACACCACCAAGGCCAAGGGCATTCCACATGATCCTCGACAAAGTGGAAAACAACGCGAGGAACCAAGGATGAGGAATTCATACCCGAAGACCAAGTTATGAGGTAGCCAAAGAGATAGAACCATATGATGTAGCCTATTAGAGACATAGTCTAGGGTGAACTTGAGCACCTATGCAATAGTTTCAAGAAATAATAAAGTCTTCGTTTTGTTATCTGATTTGTTAAACTGTTATGTGATTTTCTTGCATGATGACTTGGAAAACTGCGAGACAATACTTGGGACGAGTATGAGTAGGTGTGAAAGGTAGTACATGCATATACTACCGGAAGCACATGACTCACGCTTGGATTAGGGAAAGCCACAAGGTTACCAAGAAGCTAGTAATTGATTCCGTTTTATTCAAGTATGTCGTTACCATCGTTTCGGTAATGACTAAGAAGATTGTTGGTATTCTGACCCTAGTGGTCATATCGAATTGAGTCCGACTACGCTGAGTATGTTATGTGGTTTGGAAAATCAAGTTCGATGTAGCATCTGACTTAAGACGGAAGATTGGAATAAAAAGCGATCAGTTGAGGTATCGCGAAAAGTTGCTTGTAGCTAGAAATGCTACCTTTTAAGATGTGGTTAGAACATGAAGGAAGGTATAGTCTGTTCTGGAATTTGACTCTAAAAGACCTGAGTCCAAGCGATGCATCATACGATGAGAGGTCGTTAGAACATGACCCATCGGTCTATTACGATAATCGAAGGAAGAAACTTATCTCAAGTTTCTTAAATAAGGATTCTCCAATAAAGATCGAGATCTCGACATGAAGATCATGATTGGAAGTCTAACATGAGATAGGGAGCAGGTCCAAGATCGGGCACCGCTTGCGGCCAGGAAGTCATAGAGTTAGATACTCGTTCGAAGAAACATGAAAGTTACGGTTATTACTTAGGATGAAGAGATAACGTATGGAGTCATGATGTGAGTCCTGTTTCGTTGATGATTCCGGGACGTAATCTTCCTAAGGGGGGGATAATTGTAACGCCTGTAGATCCGGGCTAGTCAATTTAGAGATAATAGGGTCAAAAACGACTTTTCGACAAAAGATTATTTAGAATAAATAATCTTAACCAAGTTTTAGAATGCGTATCAAAGGTTCCGTACATATAAAGAGCGCCGAAATCCGAGTTATAACGAAGAAGTTATGGCTCATCGAAGTTTTTCGGCAAAACCGGCACGACACTGGGAGACGTAAAATTATGAATTTACGATAGACGACTTTTTGGCCTTAGTAATATAAACCAAAGCTGCAGTATACGTTAAACCTAGAACATCCATAAAATGAACGCACAAATCTGACTTCGTATGAGGAAGTTATGATTTTTCTAAGATTCGGCTTAGTAGTGCACGACCCGAAACTCGAATTTTAGTTCGAGCGGTTTTTTGCTTACACGACCTAAATGAGAGTTGAAGATCTCATTAATAGGAAGTCAACGGTAAAAAGACAGAAGAAAACGGAGTCCGTATGAAGGAGTTACGAATTCTTCGCGGTCATTTAACAGTCTAAACTCCTCCTACTGTTAAATTTAAGATCGGTCGAGAATTAGCCGACGAAGTCAGAATGAAAGTTGTAGATCTTGTTTTTACCTACCCGTGGATATAAATAACGTTGAAAGCGAAGCTCGTATGCGAAAATTATGAATTTTTGAAAATCGGCTTATTTCCACCCTGTGTGCGATGCCACGTGTCAGCACCAGGCTGTGACTTGGAGCCCAAGCTCACTCACAACGTGAACATCAAGAGATTCACGACGTGAACCTTTCTCCAGCCCCTATAAATAAGTGGTGAGGCCTCCATTCATTCTCACACCTTCCTACTTCTTCCCTTCTCTCTCTTTAGAACCTCTCTCTAGCCCTCGAAACCCCCTTGAAAAGCCTAGGGAACCTCCCTAGCACGAGGCGAAAGCCCCGGAGCGCCCGACGGCTCTGAGAAGAAAAGCCTTTCGGCTCGGGAATGCTGCTCCAGCGGAGCCCGGTTTTCTATAAAACCCGTTGTAAGTGAGCTACGCCTACGCAATTTTTAATATAGCTTTTATTTAATTAAAGTAACGGTATTAGGAACTTATAATAATTATTTGGGCTATTATTATGAGTTATATAGTTTTATTTAATGCTTATATATAATAATAATAATAATAGATAGACTATTAATTAGCGTCGGTGAATATTAGGCTAAACACTAGTGGTAATTATACTAGGTTTTGTCGAAGGAAATTGTTTTAAGAAGTAACAAAGTGCTGTCCGAGTGCCGAGTCACCACCTTAACAAGTGAGTGCATAGTTACTTTCATCTTACACATAGATATGAAGTATTTAATATAAATTACGTGCTATGTGTGCATATTATCTGTATACTTGCTATCTATGTTGGATGAACGTTTTTATACATGTTTTAACTGATTTAAACTGTATACGTATTTTATATCTATAAATATGTTGGGTATAACATGGGTAGATAAATGATGAGAGATAAAAGATGATGTGAGTAAACATTGGCAGCTATAAACTTAGTGCCCAATAAATAAACACCGGCAGCTATGGACTTAGTGCCTATTGGACAAACGATGGTAGCTTTAGACTTAATACTTAATAGGTAAACACAGGTAGCTATGGACTTAGTACTTGTTAGGTGTTGGTAGTTATGGACTTAGTACCTGGTAGCTATGGACTTAGTACCTGGTAGTTATAGACTTAGTACCAATTAGATAAACACCGGTAGCTATGGATTCAGTACCCAATGAATAAACTATAACAACTATGGAATTAGTGCTTTACGAACGAGCATTGGCAGCTATGGATTTAGTGCCATTCCTATAACCCTGGAAGCAAGGGACTTCGGAATAAACGAATGCATGATAGATGACTCTTAGGATAGATCCTTAAGAGTAAAGAAGATAATGGGGATGAGTAATTGGGTTGATTGTTTGATTGTTTAAACAAAATAATTATATTATTGTGGGTTGAAAACCCTATGTACTCACTAGGTTTCCCAACCTGACCCACTCAGCTTATTTATATCACAAGTGTTGATATGAAGTCACATTACACTGAGAGATTAAGGAGATATAAATCACTAGTGATAATGAATGTAAGTTCTGTTTATGCTTATGTTTTTGTATTGATGATGACATCCCAAATGTTTTAAAATGAATAAAAAATACTTTTTTTTTTCGGAAATGCTTTGATAACGTATTTATCATGTTTTACTGGGAACAATTCCGCAACATTTTCATTAAAATAGGTACTCTGATTTTTATAAAGCATAAACAAAATCGGTATTTTCCGGTCGTGAAAATGGGGATGTCAGAAAAACCTCATTGCTTATCATCAAGACATTAATGAACCTTTTCAAGAAGGTTTACTTGATATGGTTAGTCTTACAAACCTGTTTTATGCTTCGATTTATTATGTTTGTTTTTAAAATTTTTATGTTTGTATATAATCATATCTAAGTACTAATGTTTTTTTTGTTTGTTTTTAGATATTATCTATGAATCCACCACAAGTAGATTTAAATGCACTCGAAGCCGGAGCCGGAGCCGAACCCGAACCCGAACACGAACACGAACACGAATAAGAAATCCGAATCCGATCCTGGACCTGAACCCGAATTCTATAAAATTGAAGACCCTGAGGTGTGTATAGCCTTGAGCAAAGTACAACAATAAAGACCTAAAATTCTATCTATTGCTTTTCAAGTATGACAGTTTTTCGGGAATGCAAATGTCACTAATATTTTTTCACCCAAAGGGATGTATCGCCGCAGGGTTCAAGTTACCATCACATATATCCAGGCATTACAACTATTTTTAAGAGATTTGCTTTATTATAGCCTTATGCATTGGTTTGCGATGTAATTTTTTTTAATACGGTATAATAACATTTTAGATATAATTAATTTTACTAACAATGTGTAATAACATTTTAGATATAATTAATTTTACTAAAAAGAACCTGTTGCCCGTCGTTGAACATATCAAAGAAGTATTTTCGTATCATAAAGACAAAAAATATTTTCTTGCTTCATATTTACAGAGGTACTTTTTTTCTTTTTATAATACGTTCACATACATATACACACTACACATATATGCTTACTTGTTAAATAATTCTTATTTTTGCAGTAAACATTGAGTGCTTTTTATCGTATGTTTGGAAAGCAAATGTGGTTATATTCTTGATTCTTTAATTTATAAAAAGAACAAGGAAAAGAAAAATGATGATTACCTATTTGCTTCTTTAATTGATAATGTTTTCTCGGACGATTTAATAAGTAGGAAATTGTAAGTGTATGTTTTCTATTAGTTTTTATCAATACATTTCAAGTGGTTTGAAATAGCTATTGTGAATTAAGTACAGTGCTACAAACAAAATTGTGGATGTGAATGTAGATTTATAGTAATAAAACATATCAAGGAGTTTGTTGAGACCATGCAACATGATTTAGAAAATAAAGTAAGCATTTTGAATATATTTTAAAAATTAGTATATATATATATATATATATATATATATATATAATTTTTTGTTTGTAGCAGTTTTGGAAAAAGATAAGTTTTGCTTTGGCCAATAAACTTGAAGACATACTCTTAGAAACAATACCTCATTTAATTGACATGGTGAATAATGGTCCGAAAAGAACTTTATAAGAATTATAATGTTTTGTGTTTTATTATAACTAAAATGTAAATTAGAAATTATTGATTTTTTATATGATGATATTGTTTTTGTTTAATAGTATGTTTTTGTTTATTGATGATTTGTTTTAATAATATGCTATTTTTAGTAGTGTAGGATCTATTTGTTGTGCCATCGTTTAAGCAATAATGTTTTTATCGATTTTTTTAATAATGCGCTTAAGAGTGCGTTTTTTTTGTGTTGTATTTTAATAGGGCGATTTTATATTTTTTTATGTTATTCTTTAATAGGGCGGTTTTGTATTTTTTGATGCTATTATTTAATAGAGCGATTTCTAATTTTTTGGTACGATTTGCGATTTTTACTTAGATATTTTATAAGGCGGTTTTTCACATTTGCTAATGTGGTTTACAAACCGCATCAACATATATTGTTATTTTTTTATGCTATATATGTTGGTGCGGTTAGAAACCCTAATCAACAAATAATAATAATCGCATTATTAAACCTTCTTTGTAATAGTGTTTGACACTACAACCTTCTAGTGTTTAGTTTAAACAAAACGTACAAATTCAAAAGCTACTTCATGTAGCATTTAACAAAATACTACAAACTAAAAGCTATTGGCTACCAACTAGTTTTGCCGAACACGTCCTTAAGGTTTTACAAAACAATTTGGTTTCCTACTCTGATACCATCTTAAATTTCGTTCATTCTTATTTTTACAGAGATAAAAAAAGATTATTTAAATACAATACAATAAATGGTATAAAAAGATCCGATACGGAGCTAGAAATTAGGAAATAAATAACAAGAATAAAAATCAAATCCAATATAAAAAACATGGTTCCTTTTTTGAAAATTTTCATTTGAAAAAGATTGATATGCAAATATACGCGTGCGTAGAGTTTCCATCCAAAAAAATCATTTGGGAAGCGATTGGGCCCACATCCATCCCTCGTTTTCTTTCTTCCCATTCTACTCTCCATATCTTGTCTGTTGAGCAAAAGATCCATTGTCTTCATCCTTGCTGTTAACGATTCGGCAGAGTTGTTCAAGAACCAGAAAAATCGAAGATTAGATGGCTTTTCAGGAGATGCACAACTTTTTCTAGTCACCCATTTGCGATATGGATTTCGTTTTTGCCAAGAAGCAAAGAAAATCGATGATTCGAGAGCATTTGAGATTTTCAGGCGATGTTTTACGATTTCTTTGAACACAAATGCTAGATTTTACGCTATACATGTTCTTGCAGAAAATTATTCACTCTATACCAGCATTATCAAATTTCGCAGTTCACATAAACAGAGATTCATGGAAAGTTTTCAATCACAAATTTATCACCCTTTCAAACGAAAGAAATAGTGCTTCCTCTTGATGGTTTCTTTGAAAACTTCCCAAACTAGATCTGTTTTGTGTTATTTGGAGGAAGAACGAGAAATAGAAAGAGATCTAGAACCTTCGAATTCCTATCGTCGGAGGGAGAACGGGATGGGAAAGACGGTGCGATTAGTTGCAGCCTTATGGGGAAGGAAAAACCAGAAGGGAGGGTATATTGGTAATTTAGGTTTATCAAAAAGATAAATGGCTTACCTTTAAAATTTAAAAACACAAAAGATGGGTAAATGTTTTTTATGAAAACGCTATGAGTATAAAACTCCATAATAACGATACACACACATTCAATTATTCATCACGATGTATTACATTGCTTCAAATTACTTTGTGTATACAAATTACACAAGTACTGATCATTTGATCATTTCTATCTCCTTATTCACCTTCAAAGATGTAGTTTATTCGAACATCATTTCCTCTTAATTTGATTCATTTATTAGAAGTTGCAGAGCTACTCAGTTTTGCCATGAGCATCTATATCCTTGAGCATATGGCAAAACCAGTCCATAAAAGAAGTTGGATAGGGTACACTCGTGTCAAGCTTCTCAAACTCAAGTGTTAAAGTAATCACCTGTGCATCACCTTTTTTCTCAGTATGCAGTATGACTTTCATGGTCTTGAATTTATCATCCACTAGATCTCCTCCAACTACATTGAACACGATCATATGGTTTTCCTCATTCACAGCTTCGATTACTGCTTTATCAATTTTCTTCTTTCCCTCTATTTTTCATACCCAGATGCAAACACGTACAATATTGTTAGTAATTAGATATGATATAATATTTTTTTTGATGAAAAAGAATGTATGAACGAAGAAACAAAAATAGGGTTTTCCTTATTACGTACCATGACTGTAGTGCCAATGGACGAGAGATCCAACAGTCCCTCGATCACCATCAACCAGGTCACAGGCATGAATCTTGTCAGGAGATATGACAGCTATCTCGTTGGGGTTGTGCCTAAAGAGATCATGGAAGACATCTCCCTTCTTACTAATCTCTATATAACCAATTAACTTTCCGGATAAAGCCATATTTCGATTATTACAAAAACCTGAAAGTTAATTGTTTACAAGAGAGAATTGATGAGTTTGTGAAAAATATGGCCGATAGCGTTGGCCTTATATAGATAATTTTCGACCCCAGCATTTTAGTAATTTTAGTTACACTTACTTTCCTAAATTACCATATGTATCTTAATTTCATTTTCAGCAACTTGTTATTTCGCACTAAATACGAAAGGAGATATCTTATCTTATCGACCTACTAAATTTAATACTCATGCCCTTGATAATCAAATGCGTGAATCCCATTCGAATTTAATATGAAGAAAAGGAAGTCTTTCATGATTGAAGCTGTCGTACACGTGGTGAAACTTTAGTGCCCAGAAATTATGAAGCTAATTGAAGTGATTGTTTTCCATGTCAGGATCAACGTGCACATTAGTAAGTACTTTGTCCTGAGTCATCCGCATCCAATTGAATCTCCAATAAGGTCATTGTTTTCCGTTCATCTGATCATATTGTATTTTGGAAATTGATTCGGACATAATATACAACAATGTGTTTTAAAATGTTAAATTTTATAAATGATTGTTTGATAATTGTTGACTGAGTTAGGCCTGACTCAGTATGAAGCTTTGATGAACTTGCATTTAACTAAAATCATGTTGTTTGATTACAGCTCTGAGTGGCTATGTTGAATGTTAGAAATGACCATTTTACCCTTCTTTCTACTTACCAAAACCAAACCCGAGCTTAGAGGCGATCCATATATTTTCTCATTTTACAACATCATGTGTATATTTAGCATACATACATATATCATACGATTGATAAAGTTAACAAATGACACGACATAATTTACAAATTTCAACACCCAAAAAAATGAAAATACATTGATTTTGACATTGAAAAGCATGTTCACAAGCTCACATAGATATATAGCAAGAAATTATTTCAACCTTCAAATACCTAAAGCATGAACATCTATTACAAACTTTGCATGATTGAAGCATTCAATTGTTTTGAAACTTCATTTTTGTCATTCGAGCATTTTGAAAAACAATTGGGGGACAAAAGGCTGTTATATTTAGCTCGGTAGGTCATGCCCTATCAATCTTCAACACTCTCTAAGTTGATTTATCTTTACATCGTCTCATCATATAAAATTTCTATAAGAGGCAAAATTTTGATATTGATTAACATTGCAGATATATATAATTACACAAGGATCTGATCAAGTTAAGCAAAAGATAGAATTATACAGAAACATGTATACATATAAACTACAAAGCACACATTACAAGGCAGTATTAATTGCACAAAAAGATAAACCTACAAACAGTTTAACATGTGTGGACTGAAAAAAGGTAAAGCACATAGAGGTTTTTGTCAGTGAACTAAGAAAATTATGTATTATCTCCAAATATGCACCATCAATAACTGTATGCGTATAACATCTGGAATATCCTTAATTGCTTACACTACTAGAAAACATGGGGTTTTCTTACGGAAAATAGCTACGAAAATTTTTGTAGCTAATTAGCTACAGAATTGCTACGAATCAACTACAGAATGAGACGTCCTAGTTTAGTAACGGAATAGCTATGGATGTCTGTCCGTAGCTATTCAATAGCTAAATAGCTACGGAATAGCTAATGCCAATCCGTAGCTATTCCGTGGCTAATTAGCTACAGATTGGCTACGGAATACCTACGGATACAAATTACCTACGGATTAGCTACAGAGTATGCTTTCCGTTAGAATTCCATAGCTAATCCATAGCTAATTAGCTACAGATTAGCTACGGATTTTTCTTATTTTCGATTTTTCAGGCACCAAACTTCGTTTTTTTTTTTCGCTTCGTTTTTTTTTCATACCTTTACTATACATGATTATCTATATTTTCACCAACTTATAGCTATTAATATCATTCATAAAATTGAGTGCCCCTTCGGGATCAAGTACTTGTTTCACAATTTAACATTGTAATGCCTATACATTTCACCAACTTGTGATGGATTATGTTTGTATATGTATATTTATATACATGAATGAGTTGTGGTATATGTGTATGTATACGTGTTTGTGAGATGTATGTGAATGTATTCATAAGCATTATAGTGTTAAACCACTAAACGAGTAATGGATCCCGTATGTGCACACAACTTAAAGAATGATATTAATAGCTATAAGTTGGTGAAAATATAGGTAATCATGTATAATAGATGTTTAAAATAAAACGCAGCGTAAAAAACGAAGATTGGTGCCTGAAAAACCGAAAATAAGAAAAATCTATAAGCTACAGATTTTTCTTATTTTCGATTTTTCAGGCACTAAACGTCGTTTTTTTCGCTTCGTTTTTTTCACACCTCTACTATAAATGATTATCTATATTTTTACCAACTTATAGATATTAATATCGTTCATAAAGTCGTATGACCCTTCGGGATCAAGTACTCGTTTCACAGTTTAACATTATAATGCCTATACCTTTCAGCAACTTGTAATGGATTATGTTTGTATAGGAATATTTATATACATGAATGAGTTGTGGTATATGTGTATGTATACGTGTTTGTGAGATGTATGTGAAAGTATTCATAATCATTATGGTGTTAAACCACTTAACGAGTAATGGATCCCATATGTGCACACGACTTTATGAATGATATTAATAGCTATAAATTGATGAAATATCGATAATCATGTATAATAGAGGTTTGAAAAAAATGGAGCGAAAAAAACGACGTTTGGTGCCCGAAAAATCGAAAATACGAAAAATTCATAGCTAATTAGTTACGGACTTCAAACGGAAACCATATTCCGTAGATAATCCATAGGTAATTACCTACAGAATTCTAACAAAAACCACCACCACCATAATAATAATAAAATTAATAATAATAATAATAATAATAATAATAATAATAATAATAATAATAATAATAAAACAAACGCGGAAATGAACAAAACTAGTTGTAGACAAGTTAAGAACAGATGTGGCATTCCCGGCCTGTTATTGGCAGTGTTATCGGTATATTATACTGTATACCCGAGTTTGAATACTACTTCAACCCTTTTTCTCATTTTTTTCATTTTTTTTTACCGTATTTTGAGTTTAGGGTTTCATACTTTTTTGTCCGCCTCCATTTTTTATGTAGCCTCGATGAAAAATTCTAATCTCCCGCTTTCCTCTATTTAGGGGGTGTTTGTATTAGCTTTTAAACTGACTTTTGACTTTATCTTTTACAAAAAGTCCAAAAAGATGTTTGGGTAAAATGAAAATGACTTTTTAATCAACTTTTACTATAGTGTAAATTCCAGCTTTTTGAAAAGTCACGAAATCGTGACTTTTCCTGACTTTTCACCACCTAAAACATTGAATTACATTTATAAACCCATCTAAAAGTTAAACCATGTCATTTTTAGTCCTTTTTAGTCATTTTACATGTAAAAGTTAAACCAAACATTTTAATTTTTGATTTTTTCCCTTCAAAAGCTAATACAAACATATTTTAAAAAACAACTTTTAGAAAAAGTTCTTTTACAAAAAGGACTTTTGCCCCACAAAAGCTAAGCCAAACACCCTCTTAGATTTACTTTTCTCTTCTCTTTCACAGTTCCTCCCACTCATTCCCGCTCCTTCGATCCTCCCTCCATTTTCCAGTCGATGAAGTAGCAATCCGTCGGAAGTTCCTTCTCCTCGCCACCGCCGCTGTCAATGGTGTAAGTAGATTTCGCCATTCTTAGCTCCGGTTATCCCCACTTTCTATTCCCTAAAACCGGGAATGCCTCCGCCCTTCTAAGCGCAGCTTCGCTGAAAACCACCATCACTGGTCTACCTCGACCCTGCCACCATCGATTGAAGAAGAAGAATCTCACCGGAATCGACCACCTCTTCGCCGTCGCTTTCCTTCCGCTGTCATTCTTCACCTTCTCCGCCTCTATTGCTGCCTCCCTCTACTCGATTTTTTCTGCTTCTTTGAAGAAGGTAAACCTTCAAATTTTGGTATTAATTTAGGAATTGAATCCGGTCATTAGGCTGCAAAACAAGACTAAGAACGCTGATTTTTGTTTCTTTTCACAGCCAAGCGATGCTGTTGTTTATGGGTGTTTGAGTAAACACATAAATTGATTATTATTCCCCACATTCTCAAATAATTTGGTTCAAGTGTTTTTGTATTTTTGATTTAGTTTCTGATTTATTACAATTAAATTATTAGGTTTTAGTATTTGGTATGGTTTTGGTAAATACAACGAATGATAACAAGTCCTATGAAAATTGCTACAGGAAAGGTCCAAATTGAATTTTGCTAATCTTCCTTCTTGTAAAATGGGTAGATGGATCAAGGGAGCTGAGTGGCATGGGGGCTTGCATTTCTGCAGGTACTGCCTCATCCTATTATCTTTTTGCTTTCCAAAAAATAAAAATAAAATGTTTTTTTTTAAATCTCCTTTCGGTTATAAACAAAAGTACTTTGCTATTATGGTTAAAAGTTAGGTAGTTTGTTGATAATATTTGATTAAGTTGATAATAAACAAAAGTATGTTACTATTATGGTTAAAAGTTTGGTAGTTTGTTGATAATATTGATTTTATTGATAATAAACATAGGTATGTTGATATTATTGTTAAAAGTTAAGTATATTGCTATAAGTATTATAAACAAAATTGCATTGCTATAATAAACTAAAGTAATTGCTAATATTGTTTAATTATTGAATCATGTTGCCATTTTTTTAGGTTGATAAGTTGCGTGCACAAGTTTCTACCATGGAACAACAACAACAACAACAAAAGAAAGAACAAATAGAAATGGTTATGAGGATGATGAATTTGTAAGCATTTGATATTGTTTGTTTTGTTAATTAGTGCTTACTTTTGTATGATATTTTGGACAATGGAATGAAATGTGCCAAAATAACTCGAAGCTCATCTCGGTCATATGCGACGTGTCCAACGATAGTATTCACATGTCGCTGTCCCTTTGTTTCCGTAGCTCTCTTTCAGAAACAATTTGCAAAATCTTGTCTATTCTATCTTTTATACCATTCATGTTGGCCCCCATTTCTTTCAACTCATCTGAATCTGACGCTTTGCCTTTGCCTTTGCTTTTTTGCTTTGTCTCTTCCCATGGGTCGGGAAGGTGGTGAAACTAGAACAGATTCATCTTCGTTCAAATCAAATTGAACACGAACATCTGATGTAGTGTGGTCGGACTCAGATGTTCTGATGCGTTTTGAACCATTGTCGATATACTCGTCTGATGTTTTGCTACTTTGCTATTTCTTGTTATCTTTCACAAAATTCCAAACTTTAAGAAACTTGAAAGCCTTCAGGTTTTCTTTTTGATACACTTTCAGCGCTTTCTTCAAAATCACATCATCGTTTTCTCCACTTTTCCATTGACGTTTCATGTTATTATACAAATCATTAAACAACATGATTTCCTTGTTCATCTTCCCCTATTTAAAAACAGTCAGTCAAAATAATTAATTACTTGAAGTGAAACTTGTCTGAATACCGGTTCTTTTGGAATGTACCGCTTGTGTTCGAAACGGTGCCATTAGGTTTTCTTTTTCATACACTTTCAACGCTTTCTTCAAAATCACATCATTGCTTTCTCCACTTTTTCATTGACGTTTCATGTTGTTATACAAATCGTTAAACAACATGATTTCCTTGTTCATCTTCCCCCATTTCAAGTAAACTTGATGTTTTGAACGGTATTCTCCATGGTTCATTCCTTTATGAAGCCTATGTAAAACGTGAATCTAAAAGCGGTCATGCTTTTGGTATTTTTCAACCGTCACATCTTCTGAAATATCGATCCAAGATTATGCCAACACTAATATTTCCAAGGGTTCCCAACATTTTATCCATGCCTTCTTTTTTTTAGTTGCTGCTTGAGTGGGCTGAGTTCCTGTAACTAATTCCGGTTCGGAATCAGAAATGACCGTTTGTGGTGGTGTTTTTGTTTGTTGAACAAACTCGGATTGAGACAAAATACGGATTGAGACAAAATACGGAAGCATACCGCCAGAATGGTAATATGGAGGTGAAAAAATCGGTTGATCAAATGAAGGTATTAGGGTTGTGGTGTTTATGACGAATGTTTTTTCTTTCCTGGACCTTTTGGAAGAAGACATTTTCAAAAAAATTAGAGGAAAAGAGAGTCAAATTGTAAGGATTTTGGTTGAAATTTATGTAAAAAAGGGTAAGTATATATATAGAGTAAAGTAAAAAAAAATTAAATGAATTCGGTCGCAAGGACCGTTCAACGGTCAACATATCACCAACCAATCACAGCACGCGGTCGTTTCTAGCCACACTACGATCAAAACCGCAAGAAACCACACCTAGAGGGCGGTGTTTGCGGTCCATGTGGCAAGAGTGCGGTTCCAAACCGCAACCTACTCCCATCGGTTTAAGTACCTGTTCTTTTTTCAAATTCCACCCCACAATGTGGCTTTTTTTGTCTTTTGTTATTTTTTTTTTGTTTTTTCCTTATTTTGTTTTTTTTGTTGTTTTTAATTTATATTTTTAATTATTATTATTATTATTATTATTATTATTATTATTATTATTTTCGATAATCATATAAAATGAAAACAATACTTTAAAATTCGGATGAAATTTTAAAATTCGTACGACAATATAAATTTGGACGACATAATAAAATTCGAACGACTATATAAAATGGAACAAAAACAAAGTTTGTCTTTATTTATCACAGATATATTAATTGGTTCGTTATTACATTTACGTGGTGTGTTATGCGAATTGAAAACAAACTCTACATTTG
Source organism: Lactuca serriola (assembly GCF_051521515.1). Lineage (NCBI taxonomy): Eukaryota > Viridiplantae > Streptophyta > Magnoliopsida > Asterales > Asteraceae > Lactuca > Lactuca serriola. Next base: position 322,309,341 of record NC_136412.1, on the reverse strand, counting down.
TTCCATTTTGTATAATCGTTCGAATTTTATAATGTCGTCCGAATTTATAATGTTGTCCGAATTTTAAAATGTTGTCCGAATTTTATATGGTTATTGAAATTTATAGTAATAATAATAATAAGAAAAAATAAAACAAAAAACAAAAAAAGAAAAAGAAAAAGAGAAAAATGATGTTAAATCAAATGTAGAAGGTTGATTAGATTGATGTTAGGAATGGTAAATTAGTTAAAGACTAAACTGCACAAATGGTCCCTGTGGTATGTCGAAAATTGCCATTTTGGTCCAAAAAGGTTTGGACTAGCACCAGAAGTCCAAAGTTTTCATTTTGTTGCGAGTTTGATCCAAAATTTTTGAAACTTTCTATAATGACGGATTTACCCCTTATTATTTTATTTTTTATTTTTCTTATATTACAACATTGTAAAACAAAAATAAAATATCTATCTCTCTCTCTCTCTCTCTCTCTCTCTCTCTCTCTCAATTTTGTGAAGGACTTGCAGATCAGAATTAAGACCCAACAAACACACAAGCACTTCCCATTAAGATGTTCGTCAAGCTTGCATATATATTCTTGTAAACCCTAATGTCCATCTCTGCAACTTGAAATAATTTGATCTCTTTTCCTTAACCCTTAGGTCTATGGATTTAGGGTTTTAGATGGATTGGTATCTCCAGAAAACAACAACAAAAAGTATCTGGTTTCTTGTTGCGGTTTGGATCTAAAACAAAAATGGTTTAGATCTGGAGGCGAGTTTGCTAAACAAGAAAGCCCTATTTCTGCTCTTGTTACTAGAATTCGTGGTCGTCGGCTATCTCACCATTGCCTCTGCACGGCTCTCCAACATCACCCCCGTCTGGAGCTTTGGATCTACGTTTACTGGTTCGTTTTCATTTTTGGGAACACCAATTATGGGGGAAGAATGAGCCATGGACGAAGACGATGTTGTTCCAGATCTGATATGAGGGTTTGCAAGCTGAAAACAAGAAGGACGACTGGAGAAAGAGGATGACGGATCCTGTGGTCGTTCGATGACAGATCGAGTGCTAAATTGACTTCGCCCCTTTCCTCTCACCTTCATATCAACTTCGAACAACAACATGTATGTGTGATTTAATCAATGGCGCGGAAAAACCCTCATGTGTGTGGGTTTGTTCGACTGGGAAGCAGTGACACACATTTAATGTGTTGATCGCAAACAGAGGGGATGAGCGAGAGTTCCTGAGAGAAATTAGTTGCATTAAGTTTGTAGGGATAATAAAAAGACCTGGGGAAAGAAAGGATGTGACATCAAGATCAGAGAGAGAGAGAGAGAGAGTATTTTTCTGTTATAGAAAAATTATTTTTTTAATCAGAAAAATATTTAATGAAATAAAAAAATGAAAAAAGAAAAAAAAAAGGACAAATCGTCATTATGAAAAAGTTTAACACAAACTAGACCAAACTCGCAACAAAATGAAAACTTTGGACCTCTGGTGCTAGTCCAAATCTTTTTGGACCAAAGTGACAATTTTCGACATACCATAAAGACCATTTGTGCAGTTTAGTCTTAGTTAAAGAAGATACTTATAACACAAATAAAACTTATAACACAAATAAAAAAAAGTTATTAATAGGAACTAGGGAAGGGTCATATTTTTTTTGCCTTTTTTTACCCATAGCAACAATAGACTTACATTTGTATCCATTTGAAAAAGCTATACCTACCAATATCAAAAATTACAGATAGTGAATCCTAAAGGAAATTGGATAACTAAGTTTCCATAACTAAAAACTTACATACATGAAATCCTAGAGATAACTTATTTCAAAAACGAATTTGTTCCCGTGTAAGGTCCAAGATTGAAATTCCATAAAAGACACCTCCGATTTCTCTTGACATCTACCTTCTTGCACCAATTATTAATTTCGCAAAATTACCTCCATGTTTCATTACAAAAATATCGGATTTCAAGCACATGAAGAAGTCTAAAGCAGCCTAACTTGTCACGTGCTTCTGGAATCGGTCTGCTTCGTCTTTTGTTGTCGGTTCCTCTTTTGTTACCTGTCATAGTTATAATTTATAAATAAACCACAAAAGCAATTTTTATCAATGAAGATTACATGTGTAACTGCTCTCCAAAATCATTGATGATTCAATGATTTTAAAAAAAGTCGATCTGTGACTTGTAATAGAATCAAATAAGATGATTAAAAAATCAAAAAACAATCTTGATACAAAACAATTAAAAATGTAAAAGTATTTCTTAAGACCATAGATTCGTAAAAATTGCAGCAAAAAAATCCAAATTAATAAAACTATACCCAATGAATCAACAATAAAAATTTTACTTGAGAATATAAATGATTTTGTGCTTACCTTCAACTTCCCAATTATGCCCCTACCTCTAAAACTCTTTAACCATCTGCCGACCTTCAACTTTCCAATTATACCCCTGCCTCTCAAGCATATTTAAACTTACTGTCAATCCATTTTCACTATTCTCTTTTCCTACTCAAAAGTTTGAGCTTAATCTTCAAATTTTCAGCTATGACCCTGCCCCAACTCAAATTATAAGTCACACCTGTATATAAGTCATAATATTAGCACTTTACTTATGTGTCTTTATAAACATCAAATATGATACAGAGAAAGTAAAAACTAAAAAAACAATCTAGTCATAAAGTTAAAAAGAAGAAATTAACAAAAAAAAAAAAATACAAAAAAACAACATATAAATGTTAAACAGAAGTGTATAATCAGATAAAATTAAAAATTTTACCAAAAAAAAAAAGTCTGGTTAAGAGGGAACATTTCGCCCAATCTCTCTAAATGGAAATCACTTGTTTCCCACAGAGGAGCAAAGATGGTTAAACAGAAGTGTACAACCAACAATTTTACGAAAAAACAACATATAAATGTTGATGATGAAAACTGATTACTGAATGTTATAAACAGATAAAATTAAAACCAAGTAAAAAATGTTTAACACATAATGAATACATGCCTTAAACTCATAAACAATTACTTTTTTTTTTTTTTTTTTCATATTTCCGGAAGAAAAAAACTGATCTTTTCTAGGCATCTTGGTTCAAACATTTAATCGAGTAGTTGGGGTGCGTAGTGAGACTCTCTTTCAAATGGCAATATGAAGTGGTTGGGGTGCAACTGAATCTTGTTCTTCGGTTATGATGGAGGCAAGCGATCATATTCCCTATAGGAACAGAGATAAAAAAACAAACAAAAAAAAAGTTACCAAGAGCAGGAATAACAAAAATCCGTTTGCAGATTGTAGGCAGGATACTGGAAACTAGGGATGAGATTTAGAACCGGAAAACCGGACCGGAACCGGACCCGTTAGAACCGAAATATATAGAACCGGGTCCGGTTCCGGGTTTAAAAACTGGCTTTATCCGGGTTCCGGGTAATCCGGGTTTGGGTCCATTGGGTCCGGGTAAACCAGGTCTAAAATCCGGAACCGGTTTTTGGAACTGGAACCACTTTTAGGGTCGGAACCGGTTTTTGTGATACGTTTACAAGATGCATATCTTATTCGTTTCAACTGCAATTGATATACGGTTTTTTCCAACATGTAGTTTAGAGTTTGTACATGATTCTAGACTATAAATTTGTCATTTTTAGTTTTATATTCATTGACTTACAATCCTCAAAAGTCGAGATATCAAAGCTGGAAGTTTTTAGTTTTTTAGTTTTTTTGTATTCGGTGAAAGTTTTAAAACATGCATATCTAATTCGTTTGAAGTCGGATTGATATGTGGTTTTTTCCAACTTCTAGTTTACAGTTTGTATATTAGTTTAGACTATAATTTTGTCATTTTTGGTTTAACATTCAATGATTTACAGTCCTCCGAAGTCGGGATATCAAAACTGAAAATTTTCAACTTTTCAGTTATTTGTTTTTGTACTTTGTATTATGTGAAAATATTAACACAAGCATATCTCATTCGTTTAAAGTCGGATTGACATGCGGGTTTTTTCTAGAGTGTATTTTAGAGTTTGTACATGATTTTAGACTTTAATTTTGTTAATTGTGGTTTTGTATTCAATAAGTTACAGCCCCCCAAAGTCGGGATATCAATATGAAAATTTTCAAAATTCAACCCACTAAGTAGTAAGTAATTACCAAAAAATTCCGGTTTTTTCGGGTTTTCCGGTTCTAAACCCACTTTATCCGGTTCCAACCTACCCACTTTGATGTTTCCGGTTTTAGACCCACTTTACCCGGAACCATATCCGGAACCAAACCGGAACCGGTTCCTATATACCGGTCCGGTTTCCGGTTCTATAAAATCCCGTTAACCGGTTCCGGGTTTTCGTTTTCCGGGTCCATCCGGTCCGGGTTTGGACCCACTTTCATCCCTACTGGAAACAATATAGTAAAAAATGGTACCTTCTCACTTGAGTCATTAAATCCCTAAAAATGAAGACAATCACAGCTATAGACAAAGCCGATGAAACTAATAAAAAAACAATAAAAACATGATACCTTTTGAACTGGAAAGCTAAAAGATTTCAAGGATTCCGATTTTGGAAAAGGATCCATGGATACAACTGAATTTCTTGTAGTAGAGTTCTATCCATTGGCATTATCGGCCTCCTTTGTTGCAACTGAACGAAAGATAAAAGAGCTCGAGGATTCCGATTTTGAAAAAGGATCATTGAAGTTGGTTTTACCTGATTCGATGCTTTGTCTGCTTTTGCTATTAGAAAACCCGAGGCCATAGCCAGTGGATGGCAAGGGAGATAACCAGCGCTTTCGTTGTGGCGGGTTATGTTCTTGTGGCTACGCAATGGGATGGGAGTTCGGCGTTTTAAAATTAAATTGTTCTTTTTTAGCGCTGGACCGAGGAATCAGAGGTGGAGATTGGAAGAGGGAGGTCAAAGTGGAGTAGATTCAGAAAAGAAGACGATAGAAGAAGAGAACTTACAAATACCGGTGTTTGCAGAGGATGTGATTGAGTGGCATGCTGGGGAAGAAAGCGATGACTGGCTGGAGGTTATTCAAATGGGATAAAGCCCAGATGGTAGAGTACATAATTTCGTTAGGAAAAGTTGGTGGGCTGTTTAATCGGTGGCAGAGGCAGTGGTGCTTTTCTGGAAGAAGCCGATGCAAACACGTAACAATGGAGAACGAGAAAGTAACACGTGTGTGACACTAATCCAGACATTGACTATTTACCAAGCATGGTAAAAAGTAGGAAAAAATATTAAATTAAAAGCAAATTAATGAAAAAGAAAAAAAAATCAAAAAAGTTTCTGGAAACCATCTTTTAATATAATTATATAATGATGAAAACTGAAAATTATTTAGATGTCATTATTTTCATATTAAAAGGAAATCTAAAGCAATTGGGCACACATCCATCCCTCGTCTTCTCTCTTCCCATTCTACTCTCCATATCTTGTCCGTTGAGCAAAAGTTCCATTGTCTTCAACCTTGGTGTTAACGATTCAGAAGAGTTGTTCAAGAAGCAAAAAAGTCGAAGATTAGATGGCTTTTCAGGAGATACACAACTTTTTCTAGTGACCCATTGGCGATATGCTTTTGGTTTTTGATCAAGAAGCAGAAAAAATCGAAGACGGGAGAGCATTTCAGATAGATTTTTGGCGACATTTTATGATTACTTTAAACACATAGAATAGATTTTACCCTATACCTAATATTTGCAGAAAATTAGCCAATATAGACTAGACCAGCATTATCGGAAAGATTTCCTAGTTCACATAAACAGAGATTCATGGAAGGTTTTCAATCACAAATTTATCACTCTTTTAAAACTAATGGAATAATGCTTTGTCTTGATGTTTTCTTTGAAAATGTCCTAAAAACTAGATCTATTTTGTGTTATTTGGAGGAAGAACAAGAAATAGAAAGTGGTTGGTGATGGAGAACTTTAGAATCACTACTAGAAAACAAAGGGTTTTGTCACAGGGAAATAGCTACGGAAAATTTCCGTAGGTAATTACCTACATAATACCAACAAAATTCCTATGAAATGGGATGCCCTAAGTTAGTAACAGAATAGCTACGGAATAACAACGAACACGTATCTGTAGGTATTTCGTTCCTAATTAGCTACAGACTAGCTACAGAATAGCGAAGGAACTAAGTCTGTAGGAATTCCGTAGGTAATTAGCTACAGAATAGCTACAGCCTACCAACAGAAGAAAATAGGTACAAAATAACTACTAAATATCAACGACTTTATAATTTTATTATTATTAAAAAAAACGTAGGTAATCTGTAGGTATTTAATAACGGATTACCTACGTTTTTTTTTTTTTTCTAATTTTTAAAAGAAATTATAGTATTTTAAATTTCATTTTTTTCACAATATCATTATACTTTGGTTTCTTTTTTTTCACCAACTTATACATAACATAAACTTACATACAAACGTATGCATCGTTAGAACCCGTTACTGATTTACAACTTTATTATTCTTTTTTTTAATATATAATATAAATGAAAGTTATGTTCTATACACAAATACACATATTTACATACAAATCATATGTATGTATTATGTTCAGTATATCATGTATTTGTTTAATGAGGTTAATTGTTGGTCAATAACAAACATAAATAGCTTTTTGTATCATATATAGTAATTAGTTCTAATGATGCACGTTATTCTACATATGTTTATATGATGTATAACTTTGTCAAAACAAAGCAATCAAAGTATAATGATGTTGTGAAAAAAATTAAACGAAAAAAACGACATTAGACCCTTGAAAAATACAAAAATTAACAAAAACTGTAGGTAATCTGTAGGTAAATACCTACGGATTGGACTTATCCGTAGGTATTTACCTACGGATTACCTACGCTTGATTTTTATTTTCTATTTTTTAAAAGAAAATATTGTTTTTTCAGTTTCATTTTTTTCACAATATCATTATACTTTGGTTTCTTTCTTTTCACCAACTTATACATAACATAAACTTACATACAAACGTATGCATCGTTAGAACCCGTTACTGATTTACAACATTATTATTTTTTTTATATAATATAAATGAAAGTTATGTTCTATACACAAATACACATATTTACATACAAACCATATGTATGTATTATGTTCAGTATATCATGTATTTGTTTAATGAGGTTAATTGTTGGTCAATAACAAACATAAATAGGTTTTTGCATCATATATAGTAATGAGTTATAATGATAAACATTCTTCTACATACGTTTATATGATATATAACTTTGTCAAAACAAAGCAATCAAAGTATAATGATTTGAAAAAAATGAAACGAAAAAAACGACATTAGAGCCTTGAAAAATACAAAAATTAAAAAAAACCGTAGGTAATCTGTAGGTAAATACCTACGGATTACCTACGGAATGGACTTATCCGTAGGTATTTACCTACGGATTACTTACGTTTTTTTTACTATTTAAAAAAAAATATTGTTTTTTCAATTTTATTTTTTATAGTAAATATTAAAGTTTAATAAATTTAAATTTTCGAAAGTACTATATCGATGGGTTTATTTTCAATTAGTCGATTTAAATTATATTTATATAATGAATCAAAAGTGTAAAATATTTATTAAAAAAAAAGAATATTTCTACAATATATTAGTTATATAAAAAAATAGAATATTTATACACTAGAAAATAACTTTCATCGATTATACTGCGTAACTCATGCTTTTCAAATTATATTTAATTATAATATTATACATCAATTTTCCATTTTGTTTATACCTACAAAATTCCTATGATTTCCAACTGCTACCGATTTGCTACGCCTCCTAAAACTCAAATTGTTTCCCGCTTCACTATATTATATATTATAGTTTTTAAAATTTTTAATGGCACTTATTTATTTGTGCCACTAATACATTGAAAATTCTAATTTTTTATTTTGGTGCTCCTAACTCCCTCTTAATTCCACCAACTCAAAAGTACTACGTTTTTATAAGTGCTATGCTTTACCATTCCCCTTTCTTTGATATTTGTGGTCGGCCCTAATGAGACGACTCATCCCTTAACCAGACAAGACATGATTATCGATGGCGACACAACCTTACCATCGGAATAACGCATGCTTCGACCGGTGCCTTATCTCTTCGGAGGCCTTGCTGCCATGCTGGGTCTCATTGCTTTTGCTCTGTTAATCTTCGCCTGCTCCTACTGGAAGATCTACGGCGACATGGAGAATGGAGACGAAAGTGAGAGAGATATTGAGGCTGGAGATTCGAAACCCAACAATAACAACAACGAGCCCCCTGTTTTGGAAGAGAAGTATCTGGTAATCATAGCAGGACAAGCAAAACCATCATTTCCGGCAACACCAGTTTCAAGCAGAGCCTCTTTTGGTAGTTGTAGTTCTCGGGACAACACATCGTCAGACTGCAAATCGTCGATCTCAGACGGGGAAATGATGGACGAGAAGGATAAATGTAACATCTGAAATCAGAAACGTCAAGAAAGGAAAGGAAAAACCCTAAGTTAAAGAGGGTTGACTCGGCGAGTCTAGGGAGGAACTCGGCGAGTCGGAGCGGGATCCGGGTGTAAAGTAAGTGACCGACTCGGCGAGTCTGGTCTGGGTTGGGAAACCCTAATTTCGGCACTTGGTACCCTATTTAAGCATCGTATTCTCTTCCCTAGGGCTCATTTGCGGCCCTATAGTCCAGAACCCGAAACCCTAAGCCTCCATTGTTGCTCATTCAAGCTTCCAAGCCATTTTTGGGTGATTTGAAGGAAGAAGAAAGAGGGAAATCAAGGAAGCTTCAAAGATTGGTCTTAGATCTAGAGTTTGTGGAACCTTTCTGAGTTATTGAAGGTACTAAGTCGTTTCCTTCGTTTAGATCTATTCTAGTTGTGAGATTTAGGGTGTTTTGGACAAGTTTATGAATCATTTCGAGTTAGAAGCCCAGATCTGAAGTTGCTACTTCAGATCTAAGTGTATCTTGGCCTAGAGAATCATAAAGCTTCAGTTTATGGGTTGATTGTTAAGCCCCTTTTGTCTTAAACCCTAGTTCATGGTGTGTTTAGCCTAGATCTCTTTAGCTACACGTAAAGTTTGCCACTTTACGTAAGGAATAGGCTTTAGAAGAGTGGATCTACAGTTTGAAGTCCATGCATGACCCAAAAGCCTCTGAATATATGAAGGACTGAATAGACTCGGTGAGTCCTTCGAGTGGACTCGACGAGTAGTATGAAGATGGAGATGAAATCGACGAGTTGGATGAACAACTCGGCGAGTCTGTTGAAAATTGCCTCGGACTCGGTGAGTTTGTTCTTGGACTTGACGAGTCAAGTCGTGAAACCCCAAACTCTTCGAATTAAGACTCGGATCAGTGCGTTGAGTGGGGACTCAGTGAGTTGGTCAGGACATGACTCAAAAATCGGTAGACTCGGCGAGTCGAGCCGCGAATGAATGGATTCTGAGCGTATGAACTCGGCGAGTCAGTAGGCTGACTCGACGAGTAGGGTTGACCAGGACTTTGACTTGACCAGAGTTGACTCAGTTGACTTTTAGAGGACTGTCAGACTAAGTGTCATATTGATATTGATAGCTCGAAGAGCTAGAGGAGCAACGGCTCAGAGGATTGTCGGTTAGCAGCCAGGGGGTTATCGGCAGAGCTCAGCAGTTCAGGTGAGTTTCCTTCCAGTAGGAACGGGTCTACGGCCACAATGCCAGCCCTTTTAGTTAGCGGTAGTTCTAGACTTCAGTCCGATGCAGTAGTTCAGTATGCTTGGTGTCTTTGTGATACAGACATGGTATGAGTTATGTGTACCGGACTATGGTCCGATGCAGTATGCAGTATATGTGTTCATGTTATATGCTATAATTATGTTACGCTATGTTCAGTTAGTTCCGGACCTTGGTCCGATGCAGTATTTAGGGTGCTTGATGTCTTTGTGATTCAAGCATGTTTTGTGTTATGTGTTTCGGACTCTGTCTCGATGCAGTATGTAGTCTATGTGTGTTCATGCTAGTTGATATGTTTGTGTTATGCTTTGTTCAGTTAGTTCGGACTTCGGTCCGATGCAGGGGACAAGGTCCCAGTCAGTTTTCGGACCTCGGTCCGATGTAGGGGCAAGGCCCCAGTTAGTCCGGACTTCATTCTAATGCAGGGGACAAGGTCCCAGTCAGTTCCCGGACTTCGATCCGATGCAGGGGCAAGGCCCCAGTTATTCTGGACCTCGGTCCGATGCAGTGGGCAAGGCCCAGTATGTGCTTTATATGTTATTGTATGGTATGTGGTAGATTGGGGGAGCTCACTAAGGTTCGTGCTTACGGTATTCAGTTTTGGTTTCAGGTACTCAGTTTTCAAAAGAGGAGCTCGTGAAGATTGCAGTGCACACACCATAGTCAGACAGCTGTTGTTCAGTCGACGGGCAGTGTCGACGAGGTAATGCAGGAGCGAGAGACGGGCAAGGAATCGGAAAAGAGGAGGAAAACGGATGAGACTCAGGTAGCCACAGGTTCGGGCAAGAGGCCCAAGGGGTCGGTTTTGAGATCGAGGGACTATCAGAGCCGCAGTCGATGCGGGAAGTGCGGTAGGACGCACATGGGTGTGTGCAGGCGTAGAAGTGGTGGCGATGCTGGATGTTTCAAGTGCGGCCGGATGGGCCATTTTATCAGAGATTGTACTGTTACCATCGCCCATGAACTTGACCCGATATGTTTCCATTGCAGTCGGAGGGGCCACAAGAAGGCCCACTGTCTGAGTTTGTATACAGCAGAGCAGGCGATAGCTCCTGCCCATGTGACTTCAAGTACCACCAGCGGTTGCCGGGGCCGGGCAAGGGCGCCCACGGCTCGGAGCCGAGTTTTTCGGTTGATTTCAGCAAGGATTCGAGCAGCGCTGAGTGATGGAGGTATGTATCTTTTACCTCCCTGTCAATTATTATTCATGATATTATTGTTATGTTGCTGCATTGATGTCAATAAGCATATGTGTTGGGGTATTATATTACCTGCTTGTGACGGAGTTTTATGCCATTTGCATACCTTGGAATTAGAATGGTGAATTGGAGGTCTTCCCTTCTAGATCAGGTTACTTCAGATGCGGTGACTGTAGCATGTATGTGTAAGATTCAGTAGTGCCTCACTACTTTCGAAAGGTGTCATTCGGGATTGATCGGTTAAATCCTTAGTAGTGACAATTTAGAGCTTCTAGTGGGGTAGCCAGCGGACAGTACTGAAGTGGGTTGGGGATGTGCACCCCAAAGGCATGTTCTTGGGATGTAGTCCCTAAAGCAAATACAGTTAAGGATTTAAGGATGCTCAGTTAGATAGCAAGAATGGTTTGGATCTGGTAAGAGTTAGTTGGAGCGCCGACAGAGGTAAACGTTGGCGGTCAGCAGATCGCCCTTTTAATGGAAGGAAGGTTGGGGAATCCATTCGACCAGTCAGCCATAAGGAGTTAGCCGAACCCAAGTGGGTGAGAACCCTCCGAGTATACAAGGATAAGAGCACGTAGACCCAGAATGAGTACGCGGCCTCAGAGAAGAAAAGATAGTAACACAGTGATTGATGGATTGAGGAGTTCAGGATTGGGAGTTTGAGGAACTTCCCAACAGTTAGTTCATGTAATCATGATGGTTAGTAGCTGGTTGGGAATCCAGGATTGGAGGACCGCCTGAAGGACTTTAGTGAGTCGGAATGAGGATCTTGAGAATGGTTAGCAAGAGGTGCTTTCGTGTTAGTAGCCAGTAGCAGAGACAGAATGCAGGGATGTGTAGATTCAAGAGTTGGGAGTTTGGAAACTTCCCAACAATAGTTTCATGTAGCCGGATTAGTAGACGGTTGGTTTGGGAACCAAGCCGAAGAATTCCTCGACGAAACGCTAAGTATATCAAGGATATAAGATGTCGAGGTTGATGCAGTATTCGATGACTGAGGGCTGGTTTTGAGAAATCAGGATAAGGAATCCTTAGCAGGACTAGGGATAGTCAGGATGTCCTCAGATAGTAGTAGTAGTGTTGTAAGTCTGTGAGGGTAGTCGTAGCATTCACTAGCAGTCAGATAGTAGTAGTAGTGTTGTAAGTCTGCGGGGGTAGCCGTAGCATTCACTAGCAGTCAGATAGTAGTAGTAGTGTTGTAAGTCTGCGAGGGTAGTCGTAGCATTCACTAGCAGTCAGATAGTAGTAGTAGAGTTGTAAGTCTGTGGGGGTAGCCGTAGCATTCACTAGCAGTCAGATAGTAGTAGTAGTGTTGTAAGTTTGCGGGGGTAGCCGTAGCATTCACTAGCAGTCAGATAGTAGTATAGTGTTGTAAGTCTGCGGGGATAGCCGTAGAATCCACTAGCAGTCAGATAGTAGTATAGTGTTATAAGTCTGCAGATGTAGTTGTAACATTCATCAAGTTAGTAGATAGCATGAGCGCGTTGTTTGGGCGCGGGGGGAAACAGTAGTACCCACCTGTTCGGGTGCAGCAGTGAAGATATGGGAATCCAAGGGTTAGATTTCGGATTTCCCAGATGGTTCAATTATGGTTAAGCCGGTGATTCGACAGTCGGATCGTCACCACAGTTATGAGATCAGGGTAGCAGTGGACTGTTTGGGTTCGTGTATGTTAAGGGCTACCGTTAGTCTAGAAGCCATCATGTTGTTAGTCATGGAATTGATGATGCCAGGATGTGACGTTTGGACTTGATCGGTGGATCGGGAGGTTGTTAGAGCCACAGTGACAGGATAACTAGTGGAAACTAGTTCCAGAGAAAGGTTTTGTTCAGAAGTCGTGGGAGCGACTAAGTGAGGAGTCCTTTGACTCTACAGTTGAGTCGGAACTCGGTGTTGTAGATAACCGACGAATGATTGGAGACCAGGAAGGTCTTGAGCTATTTTGGGAAACAGTCATATAGGCATGTTTAGTGTTTCATGCAGTTCAGTGTTTCAGGCAATTTAGAGTTTTAAGCATGTTCAGTGTTTCATGCAGTTCAGTGTTTCAGGCAGTTTAGTGTATCAGGCGGTTCAGTGTTGCAGGCAGTTCAGTGTTCAGATAATTTCAGAGTTATGGACAGAATTGGTATTTGTGTTGGGATTTAAGTGAGGACGGTATAGTTGGTTGATTTGGAAATGGCAAGTCCCTCTCAGCAGGATCAGTTGAGTCCTCTGCCAAGTATAAGTGATCTGCAAGGGTGATTAGGCAGGTAGCCTTTCTTTCAGGAAGGGAGACTCAAGTTTTTGGAAGTTGATCGTCAGATGAGAGATAAGCAGTCTGGTTCCAGCAGCATCGATTCAGTATGGGTGGCAGAACGGATAGAACAATTATAGATAGTCGAAGTATCTTCAGAAGTCGTTGGAAGCGACTACGAGATTGCGATGGAGTGTAGTGACCGGTGGGAGTCCGGTATCCCAGATATCGGCGGATTAGTTGGACCAGGGTAGTCTCAGTGCATCCGGTAGGCGGATGAGGGGCAACGGGATTTCAGTCGGAGGAAGTAATGCTAAGGGAATTATGGAAAAAAGAAGAATTCAGTATGTACCAGTAGTAACAACCAGCACTGTGAGTTGCTGGAGTGATGGACAAAAGGGTTAAAGTCACCATGGAGGGTGTTGAGGCGTATTGCAGGTCAGTTGACCATAGAGAACTTCGAGGACAAAGTTTAGTTCAAGTGGGGGAGAGTTGTAACATCCGAAATCAGAAAGGTCAAGAAAGGAAAGGAAAAACCCTAAGTTAAAGAGGGTTGACACGGCGAGTCTAAGGAGGAACTCGGCAGTCGGAGCGGAATCCGGGTGTAAAGTAAGTGACTGACTCGGCGAGTCGGCAAGTGGACTCGACGAGTCTGGTCTGGGTTGGGAAACCCTAATTTCGGCACTTGGTACCCTATTTAAGCATCTTATTCTCTTCCCTAGGCATCATTTGCGACCCCTATAGTCCAGAACCCGAAACCCTAAGCCTCCATTGTTGCTCATTCAAGCTTCCAAGCCATTTTTGGGTGATTTGAAGGAAGAAGAAAGAGGGAAATCAAGGAAGCTTCAAGGATTGGTCTTAGATCTGGAGTTTGTGGAACCTTTCTGAGTTATTGAAGGTACTAAGTCGTTTCCTTCATTTAGATCTATTCTAGTTGTGAGATTTGGTGCTTTTTGGACAAGTTTATGAACCATTTCGAGTTAGAAGCCCAGATCTGAAATTGCTATTTCAGATCTAAGTGTATCTTGGCCTAGAGAATCATAAAGCTTCAGTTTATGGGTTGATTGTTAAGCCCTTTTTGTCTTAAACCCTAGTTTATGGTGTATTTAGCCTAGATCTCTTTAGCTACACGTAAAATTTGCCACTTTACGTAAGGAATAGGCTTTAGAAGAGTGGATCTACAGTTTGGAGTCCATGCATGACTCAAAAGCCTCTGAATATATGAAGGACTGAATAGACTCGACGAGTCCTTCGAGTGGACTCGGCGAGTAGTATGAAGATGGAGATGAACTCAACGAGTTGGATGAACAACTCGGCGAGTTTGTTGAAGATTGCCTCGGACTCGGCGAGTTTGTTCTTGGACTCGGCGAGTCAAGTCGCGAAATTCCAAACCCTTCGAATTAAGACTTGGATCAGTGCATTGAGTGGGGACTCAGTGAGTTGGTCAGGACAGGACTTGGAAATCGGTAGACTCGGCGAGTCGAGCTGCGAATGAATGGATTCTGAGCGTATGAACTCGGCGAGTCAGTAGGCAGACTCGACGAGTAGGGTTGACCAAGACTTTTACTTGACCAGAGTTGAATCAGTTGAATTTTAGAGGACTGTCAGACTAAGTGTCATATTGATATTGGTAGCTCGGAGAGCTAGAGGAGCAACGGCTCAGAGGATTGTCGGTTAGCAGCCAGGGGGTTATCGGCAGAGCTCAGCAGTTCAGGTGAGTTTCCTTCCAGTAGGAACGGGTCTACGGCCACAATGCCGGCCCGTTTAGTTAGCAGTAGTTCTGGACTTCAGTCTGATGCAGTAGTTCAGTATGCTTGGTGTCTTTGTGATACAGACATGGTATGAGTTATGTGTACCGGACTATGGTTCGATGCAATATGTAGTATATGTGTTCATGTTATATGCTATGATTATATGATTATGTTATGCTATGTTCAGTTAGTTCCGGACCTTGGTCCGATGCAGTAGTTAGGGTGCTTGATGTCTTTGTGATTCAAGCATGTTTTGTGTTATGTGTTTCGGACTCTGTCTCGATGCAGTATGTAGTCTATGTGTGTTCATGCTAGTTGATATGTTTGTGTTATGCTTTGTTCAGTTAGTTCGGACTTCGGTCCGATGCAGGGGACAAGGTCCCAGTCAGTTTCCGGACCTCGGTCCGATGTAGGGGGCAAGGCCCCAGTTAGTCCGGACTTCGTTCTGATGCAGGGGACAAGGTCCCAGTCAGTTTCCGGACCTCGGTCCGATGTAGGGGGCAAGGCCCCAGTTAGTCCGGACTTCGTTCTGATGCAGGGGACAAGGTCCCAGTCAGTTCCCGGACTTCGATCCGATGCAGGGGCAAGGCCCCAGTTAGTTCGGACCTCGGTCCGATGCAGTGGGCAAGGCCCAGTATGTGTTTTATATGTTATTGTATGGTATGTGGTAGATTGGGGGAGCTCACTAAGGTTCGTGCTTACGGTATTCAGTTTTGGTTTCAGGTACTCAGTTTTCAAAAGAGGAGCTCGTGAAGATTACAGTGCACACACCATAGTCAGTTAGCCTGGGAATGTTTGACTCTGATAAGAAGATTATGTTTTGAAATAATACTCGAAAAATTATGTTATGACTTATGATACAGTTTTTATAAATATGATTTTAGTAATGTTTTTAAAGAAATTTTTAGTCGTGATTTTTGGGTCGTTACAATAAACACATAACAAACACCACCGACCAGGACAACACAACGGATCAGGTTCCTTAGTATTCTAGACGCCATAAACATCTTTCTTATTCTTCGTTTGATGTTCATGGATTGAAAAGTGAAGAAAGTCCGAGTGGTGGTGACTAGATCTGCTTAGTTGCAAGCAAGATTTAGTAAGAGCTTCCATTGGTGATGAGAGGACATTATCTTTACAAGGAGAGAAACTCAGAAACCTTCGAAGCTGGTCTTGATATATTTGTAAATTTTTGTAGACTACCAAAATATGAGATCGATTCTAAGTTATTTCGAAGAAGCTGCTGCATCTAGGTATATAACCGGACCAATTTGGCTCATCTCTCCTTTTATTTTTTGTTTTTAAGAACAATGGATAATGAAGATTGATGTGGATAGAGTTTCTATATACTTGACTTTAATCTTGCTAATATAAGATTCCAAACAGAATACATCCTTAACTTTAAACATGTCAAGTTACACTTTTATTTGAGAAACTCTTTATTTTGAATTTATGAAAGCACAAGGCATAGTTACGAGTGGCGGACTAAACTATATTCCCTACGTCAGCGACACAACCCTGCATCGGACCATCGGACCAGCACACACTTCATGACGGCTAAGAAATTACAGATTTCTTATCTCACTTGGGGAGAAAACGAATCACATAAAGGTACTGCATTTCTATTCACTCATTAGTTATTTTCTTTTTAGAAATTAGACATTTTGTAGCAAGTAAGTTTAGAAATTTACAAATTTCTTATCTCACTTGCGCATCCTCTCGTAATCTTAACTATCAAATAAGTTTAACCTAATTTTTTATTCTAACTTTAAAATAGCCGGACCTCTTTGTATTCGATTTGCTTTACTTTGGTTCCAATAGTATAGATATTGATAGGTTTAGTTTTTGTTGAATTTGAGCCTCTAATTTCTATTTTTGTGGATGGATATTGGATAGTGCTGTTTGTTTCATATCTTATGGTTAGTTATGGAATTTGCTTACATAGGTTTACTTTCTGCAAACGAATTGAAGAGTTTTTGAGCATTTATGTAGTCTTGCTCATTTATACGTATTTGATATTTTCTTTTATGTTTTAACAATTTAACTTATTATCATAGTACGATGCTTTAATTATGTGTCATTTTATATGCTTCATGCTCCATTAACAATCTCTTATCTTATTTCTTTCTATGTTTTTTCCAGTGGGATCACAATCACAACATTTTGGTCTTAAAGGTTGTAAGTTCTTTTGACAAGGATTTCTTGTGCAGATGAAATAGTTCCAAATACAAGGTAAATTATATGTATAATGTATTATTATTTTGTCAAATATTTATAGATAAATCAAATAGACTTGTAGTTTATGTTACTTTATTATGTTGTACACTATTAAAATGATTGGATATGGACCTGGGGATAAAAGTGTTGTATTGGAGTTGACTTATAATTACGGGGTCACTGAACATGATAAATCAAATGCTTATGCTTAGGTAATAAAAATACATTTTTTTTCTCATTTTTTGTGCATTATATCGATCATTGATTATTATCTGAATTTGGGAAATAATTTTATGGTTTATAACAGGTAGCAATATGCACATATGATGGTTATAAAACTGATAAAGCAGTTAACTTTTTGATGGAAAAATTACTAGAGAACTCGGACCATTACTTGGCATCAGCACTAAAATTACAACGTGCTAGGATCCTGATGGTTGGAAGATGGTAAGCTCCATGTAATAGCAATGTGCTTTCACTTATCTGTTTATTATAACATTCAATTTTAATGGTTTTCTTTTAGAATTATTTCATTCATTAATGGTTTTCATATTTTTACTTATTTTCCTTGTAGGCGTTAAATTATTTTCCATGACCAAGAGTGAATGGTTGGGTTAACTTCATTCATAAAGACAAAGACATTCCATTATGAGAGTAACTCTAAGGCTTGCACATTGTTTTGAGTACTAGCACAAGATTTAGAATTATTCAACTTATTTAAAGACATTTGTATTGTAAATATTCAATTGTTGTTAGAAAAGTTTGAATTGAAGTAATGATATTGGGTTTTTCATTTATTATCTTAATTGTATTATTATTATTATTATTTTATATTCCTTTTAAAAATCAAAAAATTGAATCTAATTTATTAATTAAAAAAAGTGTCATTAAAAACATGAATATAATATTTAGTTTAACAGTTAAATAGTGGTATAAAGATAGTGCCACTAAAACCAACAAGTTTTATAGTGACATAGTAGAAAAGTGGTTGGTAGGTATTCCGTAGGTAAAGTAGTCAGTAGGTATTTCGTAGGAAAATCAATTCGTTGGTATTCCGTAGGAAAATCATTCGTATGTATTTTGTAGGTGTTGCGTAGGTAAATAACCCATAGGTAATCTGTAGGTATTCCGTAGTTAATGTATTCCGCATGTATTCTGTAGTTAAATTTGTAACAGAATATTCCGTAAGAAATACGTAGGAACGTGTGTAGCTAATTTGTAGGAAAAAATTACCCACGAGGGTTTTCCCTACAACCCGTTTTTTGTAGGAAATCTGTAGGTAATGTCTTTTTCTTACAGATTTCCTACTAATTTTGTTGTAGGTAATTACTTAGTTTTCTAGTAGTGAATTCCGATCGTCCGAGGAAGAACGGGATGGGGAAGACGGTGCGATTAGTTGCAGCCTTATGGGGAAGGAAAAACCAGTAGGAAGGGTATATTGGTAATTTAGGTTTATCAAAAAGATAAATAGCTTATCTTTTAAATTTAAAAACATGAAAGATGGGTACATGCATGTTTTTTATGAAAACGCTATTAGTAAAAAACTCCATAATAACGATACACACACATTCAATTATTCATCACAATGTATTATTACATTGTTTCAAACTACTTTGTGTATACAAATTACACAAGTACTGTTCATTTGATCATTTCTATCTCTTTATTCACCTTCAAAGATGTAGTTTATTCGGACATTAATCAGGAAAACACACAGACTTCCATCCATTTCCCTCTTAATTTGATTCATTTATTAGAAGTTGCAGAGCTACTCAGTTTTGCCATGGGCATCTATATCCTTGAGCATATGGCAAAACCAGTCCATAAAAGAGGTTGGATAGGGTACACTTGTGTCAAGCTTCTCAAACTCAAGTGTCAAAGTAATCACTTGTGCATCACCTTTTTTCTCAGTATGCAGTATGACTTTCATAATCTTGAATTTATCATCCACTAGATCTCCTCCAACTACATTGAACACGATCATATGGTTTTCCTCATTCACAGCTTCGATTACTGCTTTATCAATTTTCTTCTTTCCCTCTATTTTTCATACCCAGATGCAAACACGTACAATATTGTTAGTAATTAGATATGATATAATATTTTTTTTGATGAAAAAGAATGTATGAACGAAGAAACAAAAATAGGGTTTTCCTTATTACGTACCATGACTGTAGTGCCAATGGACGAGAGATCCAACAGTCCCTCGATCACCATCAACCAGGTCACAGGCATGAATCTTGTCAGGAGATATGACAGCTATCTCGTTGGGGTTGTGCCTAAAGAGATCATGGAAGACATCTCCCTTCTTACTAATCTCTATATAACCAATTAACTTTCCGGATAAAGCCATATTTCGATTATTACAAAAACCTGAAAGTTAATTGTTTACAAGAGAGAATTGATGAGTTTGTGAAAAATATGGCCGATAGCGTTGGCCTTATATAGATAATTTTCGACCCCAGCATTTTAGTAATTTTAGTTACACTTACTATTTTGAATATACAATCTCCAAGAAAATATGATCATTCACGTGGGTTGCAACATGCAAAGTGGTTTATGAAATTTATGAATTATATATATTAAAAGAAAAAAAAGAAAACAAATTAAACTAATCTTGTGAAATCTATTTTAAAAGGAAGTATCAGAAAACATTTCAGCAGCACCTATCGGATTGGGTTTATGTATTGCTTTTGGGATTCGTATACTAACTAATACTAACTTCTGTATTAACTAAATTCACTAGGTGTTTGATGAAAGTCATTAAAGAGATCAAACGTCGTTCTTGAGGTGGAAGAACATGTTGCGATTTATGTCTGTGAAGTGTAAGTTGTTTTTATGGAAGGGTTTTTATTATCGCATAGAAAATATGCATGGTTCTTCAATTGGTAATCGAAAAGTTTACGGGGAAAAATAGTTTCAAAAAAAAAATAAAAAATAAAAAATAAAAAATAAATAAATAAATAAATAACAAAGGGTAGAAATACTAGTTCCAAATACGAATGACAAACAGAGAACAGAATTCGGAATCAAATAACAGTTACAGCAAATCAAGAAAATTGAACAACACCCATATTTGCTTAACTATCATCAATTAAGAAAATTGAAGAACGGTGTGTTCATGTGACATTCCTAAATTAGATGTGTATCATAATTTCATTTTCTGCAACTTCTTATTTCGCAATAAATACGAGAGGAGACATCTTATCTTAACGACCTATATATTAAATTTAATACTCACGCCCTTGATAATCAAATGCGTGAATCCCATTCGAATTTAATATGAAGAAAATGAAGTCTTGCATGATTGAAGCTGTTGTACCACGTGGTGAAACTTTAGGGCCCAGAAATTATGAAGCTAATTGAAGTGATTGTTTTCCATGTCAGGATCAACGTGCACATTAGTAAGTTTGTCCTGAGTCATCCGCATCCAATTGAATCTCCAATAAGGTAATCAGCAGGTTATTGTTTTCCGGGACGGAGCTAGGATTTTAGAACAAAGGGGCTTATATATATATTTAAGAAAATATATTCAAATAACATAATCGACTTTCTAAAATTGAAAGAGATAATGATAAAGAAAAAATTGGATAAATAGGAACTACATGATTTTTTCAAGAATTCAATAATTATTTTTCTTTTTTCATTTGAAAAAAATTCAATAATTATTTCTTACACATGGTTTACCCTATTATTATAAGAATTTTAAAACTAATCAACTAATCATAATATTGTCATTAATTACAAATTATATTGCTAAAAAATATTAATAATAAATAAAAAATAATGTAAATATGTATTAACTAATAAAATAATAATTACAAATTATCTTTTCTTGAAGTTTGTAAAAGAAAATGAGGTGAATGTAATTTGCAATATAGCCCCTTTGCCAATTGCCGATGATCATTTTTAACTGCGGTCAAATTGTAATTGATGTATTTATTGTTGAATATGCAAATTATAATTGTCCAACCACAATATTAAGGAATTTGGGCATGAGATTAGTTTTTATTTTGGGCTAAAAGTAATTAATAGGGTTTATAATTATAACTAATAGTATATAAGTAAAATGAAAAATGTTGGAGGGGGCAGCACACCTGGTAGTCCCTGTGCTGCCTCCGCCCCTACGTTGATTCGATCATATGTATTTTGGAAATTGATTCGGACATAACAGTTTTGCTTATATACCAATGAACTAAATTTAACAAATAGATGACAGGAGGCATGCTGAAATGCTATATACCAATGAACTAAAATTTTTATCTGCCACCTTCTTCTCAATTACTTCTCGTATCATCACACACATCAATTCTAATCCTTATAACTTTTTGGTAAGAAACAAAACACGATTTTTCTAATTTCATAATAGAAGCAAAAAAAATTAATGACAAAAGTAATCAAAACACGAACTATAAAACTTAGAAACTCAAATAAATCAAATTTATATGCAAGATTCACAAACAGAAAACATACTTGAATGTATGTTCACAACATAATCACAATACATGAAAATATGTAGATTGAGGCATGTAAATTGCAGTATCATAAGACAAAAATTTCCCTGGTATGTGTCTGTCTTGAGAATACAACAATCAATCAAAAGGAAATCTTGATTTTGGCGAAATTCTCTATATTCCCATCGTGATCTTGAATAACAAAAAGAGTGTGTGTTTTTTGTAACCCCCAAATTGTAACCCCCAAATCTGACTTTTGGTGATGTATTTATAGGATTCTTATTGGCAGTTGATCAATCCCAACCAACACACCAGTTCAAATCAAAATTAACTATCTAACAGTTAATTAACAATTAAAAGATTTAATAATGAAATAAAAGTCAAAAATTTAGAATTAATATATAAAAATTAATTAGTCAATGAGACCCCGTCAATCTTTTGACGATTAAATATGTATATTAACCCAAGTCTTTCAAGACCAATTTGACTAGCCCAATCACCAAATCCAACACAATCTCTTTAGCCCAAGTATTTAATCATATTAATAAAATACTAATAGAAGGCTTTATAAGGGAGCATGTAACGCCCCGATTCTTAGATATGGAAATAAATGAAATTTTATTTGGTTGAAAGATTTACTCGACGGGTTGGTTGCCCTACTCGTCGAGTAGCAGCGAGGTAGGACCGCACATTTAGTGGTCTACTCACCGAGTCCATAAAGGGAATCGACGAGTAGGAGCTGGCAGATGAAACCCTAAATTTTGGGGTATTTGACCCTATTTAAAGGATCATTGGCCTTCCCCAGCCTCCCCTTCACTGCTTCTTGTCCCTCTAAAGCCCTAATCGTGTGTGTGTGCTCATTTTGTGCATTCTTAAGCTTGGAGGAGGATTTTCTTGGAGAAAAGAGCTTGGAGATCAAGCATTCAGAAGCAAGAAGCTTGAAGGACCTGAAATCTATTGTATTTAGCATCTTATGGAAGGTATAAATCGTTACCCTAACCTCATTTCATTCTAGACCCCCTCTTTGGACAAATTCTAGGGTTTTTCATAGTATGATTGGAAGCTATTCTTGTTTGCAATCTCATATCTGAAGTTGTAACTTCATAACTGAGCTCCTTTGGGCTTCTTAATATATAAAGTTTCCAGCTTGTGCAAGAATGAGACTCTCCCAAGGTGCAAAGCTCCATTGGAAGCATAGATTGGTCATTTAGGGCCTTTAGAACCTTACATGTGCGTAAAGTTTGAAACTTTACGTGATAAACATGCCTTAGAAGCTTGAATCTGTAATCTGGAGCCTTGCCATGGATTAAAAAGCGCCTGCATGGATAAGGGTCTGCGAGGACTCGGCGAGTTGGACGAACAACTCGGCGAGCCCGATGAAGATGGCCATGAACTCGACTGTAATATCCGGATTCCCAGGTATATTATTTTATTCATTTATTTTGGAGTTTGTGGAGGAACTCGGCAAGTTGGTGCTTAGACTCGCCAAGTAAGGTCGCGGATTCCCATCCGGGTTCATGACTGGACTCGGCGAGTCCACGCTGTTTAATGAAACCCTAATTTCCCGGGTTTGGTACCTATCTAAAGGCCCTTGGGGCCGTTATTTGCGGCTACCAAACCCCAGAGAGAAACGTTAAAAGAGTTAGAGCGTTTGTCAGAGGAAAGGAGCCACTTCTTGATCTTTGTGGTTGATTCTTGCAAGAAGGAGGTGTCCCAGCTTAGAGGAGACCAAGGAGGTTGTACATCTGTGGATTTTGAGCAAAATACTTCATCTTTGAGGTATTATATCGCCCCTTTATCTGTTTTGTTGAAGGAATCCATAGATGTAGAGTTTCTATGATCTTTATTGGAAGAAATTATGAGAATATGGCCCCTATTCGCATTGAGACTTCAGATCTGGATCCATAGTGGTCTAAAGAACCTATCTCAGCTTGCTTTATGTTAAGCTATGGAGGTGTTGAGCTTAGGATGTTATTTTTGGGGCCAAATCACCAAGTGAAGCCTCCTAGACGTCCCATGAGTGTCAAGATTCGAGCTTTACATGTTTATCAGTCTTGGGAAGGTCATATCTATGGATCAAAGGAATAGATCTGACCTCAGGAGGTCAATTGAGTTTGCGCATGGCATGAACTCGCCGAGTCCAAAGGCAGACTCGGCGAGTAGGGTTAGGGTTTCCCGTAAATCACTTAGTGAGTAGACTTGCCGAGTTGAGGGAATAACTCAGTGAGTCAGAGAGGGATTGGAGGACTATAGATCAAGGTGGAACTCGCCGAGTTAATCTTGAGACTCGGCGAGTTGAGACGGGGTGGCCCCGCGATTCATGCCAGGTGTGACTCGTCGAGCTAGGGGATGGACTCGACGTGCCAAGTGAGACTAGAGAGTTAATGGACACGTGTAGACTCGCCGAGTCGCCCAAGTGCACTCGACGAGTTGGGTCAAAGTTTGACCGTTGACTTTTGTTGACTTTTAGGGTTTGGTCAACAATGTGGCCTTTGAGCCAAAAGAGGGGTAAAATGGTCTTTTGCCCTTCTGAGGGTGCCAAGAGAGGGTTGAGTCTAGTCCCGAGAGTTATATTTATGAGAGTATTTACTTTGTGTGATTTGGCGGAGGCTACATCGTATTTCTACCGAGTCAGAGATTTACCGAGACATCTGAGGTGAGTCTTCTTACTATACTTTACCTGTAGTGGTAAGTATGGTTATGTGACAGAGTATCTTGTATGCTATGTTTGTGATGTGTTGCACTGCATTATTTCTATGTGATTTATGTTGTGTGTATTCCAGAGTTCACAGAGTTAGTACTAGAGGGTCCAAAGTGTTAGGGCTAGTAGGCCCACAGAGTTATAGCCTCAAGTGGCTAATATGTGTTATATGTGGTATTTTGGGGAACTCACTAAGCTTTATGCTTACAGTGTTATGTGTTTCAGGTACCAGTGATGGTCGCGGGAAGGCGCCGGCATGATTCGTACACACGCATGGGATTTTATGTATTTTGATCTTGGGAAATGTTTTTGTGAAACAAAGATATGATACAATGAGATTTTGTTAATAAATGTGTTGGAAAATGCGTTTTGAAAATTCAAAAATAGTTTTAATTTTTACGGTGTTACAAGTTGGTATTAGAGCTTTGGTTTGAGCGATTTGGATGCATCTTCGGGCGTGTCTGAACTCAAACCGAGGATTTGAGGAAAAATTTATTAACAAAACAATTTTTAAAGAGTAAAAAGGAGTTTTGAGACAAACAGAGCGGAGCCGTGTGTACGATCAGCCAGCGCTCGAACGGTGATTTCCCAATATACCCTTGTAATAAGTGTTACGAGATATATTATGTTATGTTATATGATGAGCTATATTATGCATGCTAGAGTAGACTAGGTATCCTTATTAGGACTAGAGTGGCCTGATATATGATGCCTTAGTCTAGGAGTTTTGCTGCTAGGGATGCTTGAGAGTGTTTAGATAGCAACGAGGAGCTTATGAGAGATCAGCTAGTGAGTAGCATATGATTTAAGAGAGTAGAGTTCTTGGAATTTGGGACTCTAGGAGGAGGACTTGGGATGAATGCTGAGGCGGTGTGGTCGGTAGTATTGGGCCCATACTACCGAAGGCACCGGGTCAGTGTGCAACCCAAGTAAGAATCCTTAGGGTACCAGAGACCAAGTAGGATTGGGGTATCGAGTGTGTGTACACCCGAGCGAGTCTCTGATATCTTGTGTTGTATTTCAGAGAGGCATGATGGTGGGGGACGCGCCACAAACCAGGGACTAGTGGAGGGGGTGTGAGCGACGAGGAGCTCCGCCAGATGATTCATGATGAAGTGGATGCTGCCATCTGCGCTGAGATTCTAGAGATGTTCAGGTCTATCAAGACCACCCTAATAGAGATATTTGACGAGAGATACGCTGCTCTTTCTGATGCTGCTGTTGCTACGGCCACTGAAGCTGTAGGTGTGGCTAGACCGCAAGGTGGTGATGTGTTGCTGTTCCGGGAGTTCAGCAACACAAAACCACCAGAGTTTGATGGGACCCAGGACCCGATTGCAGCGATAAGATGGATTTCATACATCGAGGGGTGTTTCTTCACCTACTCATCTCCAGAGCATTTGAGAGTCCGGTTCGCGTTGAACCAGCTTTGCTTGGGAGCGAAAGACTGGTGGAAGTTTGTGATGGCGCATTACTCGCCTGCTGAGCTTGCTGTAGTGACTTGGGAGAGGTTCACTGCTATGTTCCGAGATGAGTACGTTCCCTAGGTAGAGATGGAGCGTTTGGCCCAGGAGTTTCTGACCCTCAAGCAGGGTATTGAGTCTGTCACAGTGATTACGAGGATGTTCCATGAGCGGGCAATGTTCTACCCAGAGCACGTGTCCTCCGAGCAGGCACGTATGAGACGATATCTGAGCATTTTGAGGAGGGATATACGGGAGTTCATGGCGAACTCGACGTACCAGACATTTGTTGAGATTCAGGCAAATACCTGGAAGAGGGAGATAGAGTTGGAGACCCAGGCTAGGGAGGAGACTGAGTCTTAGGGGAGGGATCGGCGACCGGCGCAATCTCAGCCGGCAGCCAAGCGGGCCAAGCCCGCTGATTCGAGATCTGGGAGTCAGAAGTGCCGCACTTTTGGCAAGTGCGGCAAGAGCCACGATGGGGTGTGCAGATCAGGGTCTTGCTACAAATGTGGCAAGGAGGGTCATATGGCCAAGGATTGCCCCAAGGGGTTTGCAATATGCTTTCACTGCAACCAAACCGGACACCGCAAGGCAGAGTGTCCACAGTTGCGAGGGATAGCCCAGGGAGCGCCTCAGGGATTTGCCCCCGCTTCTATCAGAGCTACTGAGAGCCGGCTAGTGAAGGCCGAGGTACCGAAGGCACGAGGGAGAGCCTTTCAGTTGACTGCGGAGGAGGTCCGCGCGACGCCTGATGTTGTGGCTGGTATGTATCCTTTCTTGTATTTATTTTGATGTTTGGGATATTGTGTTTATTTTATGATTATGCGTAGGTACTTTTCTTGTGAGTTCTGTACCTGCCTTGGTGTTATTTGACTCGGGTGCGAGGCGGTCTTTTGTATCTTTGGCGTTTAGTCAGTACATCAGTATTAGCCGAGAGGTGTTGAGTCGACCTATGAGAGTTTCCATAGCTGACGA
This sequence comes from Lactuca serriola, assembly GCF_051521515.1. Lineage (NCBI taxonomy): Eukaryota > Viridiplantae > Streptophyta > Magnoliopsida > Asterales > Asteraceae > Lactuca > Lactuca serriola. The sequence goes on along the minus strand of NC_136412.1, from coordinate 322,282,669 downwards.
GAGGACGGTGTATGCCACTGAAGTGATCTGAGGATGTGTACTCGAGATTTTCGGCGTTGAGTTTCCGATTGATTTAGTTCCTATTGCGATGGGAGATGTCTGTGTCATCGTGGGCATGGACTGGTTGAGCAAAGTTAGAGCAATCATCGACTGCAAAAGACAGCTGGTGACTATACGAGACCCCAGTGGGGGAGTTCTTACGGTGTACGGTGAGGGTACACGATTTGAGTCAGCATTTTGTTCGGCCGCTAGAGCGAGACAGAGTCTGCAACAGGGCTGTAGTGGGTTTGTGGCGTATGTGATGGATACGAGGGTTGATTCAGGGAGCCCGACGACAGTTGATGAGGTTCTGATAGTACGGGAGTTGCCGGATGATTTCCCGAAGGAGTTTCCCAACCTGCCTCTTGAGAGGCAGGTAGAGTTTCGTATCGATTTGGTTCCGGGGGCAGCACCTATCGCCAAGGCGCCCTATCGCCTTACACCTCCAGAGATGCAGGAGTTATCCTCGCAGCTTCAGGAGCTGCTGGGGAAGGGTTTTATTCGGCCGAGCAGTTCGCCGTGGGGAGCGCCTATCCTCTTTGTCAAGAAAAAGGATGGTTCACACCAGATGTGCATTGATTACCGGGAGTTGAACAAGTTGACGGTCAAGAACCGTTACCCGTTGCCGAGGATCAACGATTTGTTCGATCAGTTGCAGGGAGCATCTTGGTTCTCCAAGATTGACTTGAGACCTGGATATCATCAGATGAGGGTGCGGGATGAGGATATCCAGAAGACAGCATTCAGGACTCATTACGGGCATTACGAGTTCGTGGATATGCCTTTCAGGCTCACCAATGCACCGACGGCGTTCATGGATCTCATGAACAGAGTATGCAGGCCGATGTTGGACCGCTCGGTGATCGTGTTCATCGACGATATTTTGGTGTTTTCGAAATCCAGAGAGTAGCATGAGGAGCACTTGAGGGAGATCCTTGGAGTTCTGAGATCAGAGAGGCTTTACGCCAAATTCTCCAAGTGTGATTTCTGGTTACGGGAGGTCCAGTTCCTTGGGCACCTCGTTAACCAGAATGGGATATTGGTCGATCCGGCCAAGATCGAGGTAGTGATGAGTTGGGAGGTGCCGAGATCCCCCACCGAGATCAGGAGTTTCCTAGGGTTGGCTGGCTATTATAGGAGATTCATCAGGGATTTCTCCTAGATCGTCGTGCCACTCACCAAGTTGACCCGGAAGGGTGTTGCTTTTTCATGGGGCCCAAAGCAACAGGCCTCCTTTGAGACACTTCGCCAGAGACTATGCGAAGCCCCGATGTTAGCCCTTCCGGAGGGGATGGAGGACTTCATAGTGTATTATGACGCGTCGATATCAGGGTTGGGAGCGGTGCTTATGCAGAGGGGTCACGTGATAGCATACACATCGAGGCAGCTGAAGCCTCATGAGATGAGGTATCCCACCCACGATCTGGAGTTGGGGGCAGTGGTGTTCGCCCTTAAGATCTAGCGTCACTATTTGTATGGGGTTCGGTGTACCATATACACGGACCACAAGAACCTGAAGCATTTGATGGATCAGCCCAACCTGAATATGTGCCAGAGGAGATGGTTGGATGTGGTGAAGGATTACGATTGTGAGATCCTATACCACCCGGGAAAGGCTAACGTTGTAGCTGATGCCCTGAGTCGTAGGGCGGAGGACGCCCCGATACGGAATGTTTGTATTAGGCTGACAGTGATGACCCCAGTATTTGACGCCATTTGAGGGTCCTAGGCTGAGTTCGTGAGACCAGAGAACCGTAAGAGGGAGCGGGTTATCGGGAAAGTATCAGAGTTCGTCACCGATAGCCGAGAGCTTATGACCTTTCAGGGACGAATTTGGGTGTCGTTTGTGGGCGGGACGCGCACCATCTTGATGGAGGAGGCGCATAGATCGAAGTTTTCGATCCATCCCGGGGCCACTAAGATGTATTTGGACCTAAAGAAAGAGTATTGGTGGCCCTGTATGAAGAGGGATGTTGCATGGTTCGTTGAGAGGTGTTTGACCTGTCGTAGGGTTAAGGCCGAGCACCAGAGACCACATGGAAAGTTGCAGCCGTTGGAGGTTCCCGAGTGGAAGTGGGAACAGATTACCATGGATTTTATCACCAAATTGCTGAGGACTGCTAGGGGCATCGATGCAATTTGGGTGATTGTGGACAGGTTGACGAAGAGTGCTCATTTCCTTGCTATCAGTGAGAGCTCTTCTGCTGAGAGGTTTGCAGAGTTGTACGTGAAGGAGGTGGTATCACGGCATGGGGTGCCGATCTCGTTTGTCTCAGATCGAGATGTGCGTTTCACTTCTAGGTTCTGGAAGAAGTTTCATGAGGATTTGGGTACGAGGCTGCATTTTAGCACCGCATACCACCCACAGACCGACGGGCAGAGCGAGCGGACGATTTAGACGCTCGAGGACATGCTTCAGGCATGTGTACTGGACTTCGGAGGGAGTTGGGACACATTTTTGCCTTTGGCTGAGTTTTCCTATAAACAGACATCATTCGAGCATTGGAATGCCACCCTTTGAGCTGTTGTATAAGAGGAGGTGTCGGACTCCCATTTTATGAGGTGAGGTCGGTCAACGTGTGATGGGTAGTACAGAGATAGTACTTTAGATGACTGAGCAGATTCAGCAGGTCCGACAGAGGTTACTGACGGCTCAGAGTCGTCAGAAGAGCTACGCAGACAGGCGTTGCTCAGAGCTCAAGTTCCAAGTTGGTGACTTCGTACTCCTGAAGGTATCTCCTTGGAAAGGAGTGATCCGATTCAGGAAGAGAGGCAAGTTGGGGCCTCGGTATATTGGTCCTTTCAGGGTGACCGCCAGGGTGGGTAGGGTAGCGTACCGCTTGGAGCTACCTGCGGAGCTGAGTCAGATTCACGATACCTTCCACGTGTCTCAGTTGAGAAAGTGCATCGCCGATGAGTCGGCAGTGGTTCCATTAGAGGACATTTAGGTGGATGCAAGCCTAAACTATGTTGAGAGGCCAATCGCGATTCGGGATAGAAGGATCAAGACTTTGAGAACACAAGGAGGTTCCATTGGTTCAGGTCCAGTGGCAACATCGGAAGGGTTCCGAGATGACCTGGGAGCCGGAGTTGGAGATGCGCGAGCATCATCCAGAGTTATTTGTGGAAAGAGACTTCGAGGGCGAAGTCTGATTCTATTGGGGGAGAATTGTAACATCCGGATTCCCAGGTATATTATTTTATTCATTTATTTGGGAGTTTGTGGAGGAACTCGGCGAGTTGGTGCTTAGACTCGTCGAGTAGGGTCGCGGATTCCCATCCGAGTTCATGACTGGACTCGGCGAGTCCATGAGTGGACTCGGCGAGTCCATGAGTGGACTCGGAAAGTCCATGCTGTTTAATGAAACCCTAATTTCCCAGGTTTGGGACCTATTTAAAGGCCCTTGGGGCCGTCATTTGCGGCTACCAAACCCCAGAGAGAAACCCTAAAAGAGCTAGAGCGTTTGTGAGAGGAAAGGAGCCATTTCTTGATCTTTGTGGTTGATTCTTGCAAGAAGAAGGCGTCCCAGCTTAGAGGAGACCAAGGAGGTTGTACATCTGTGGATTTTGAGAAAAAGACTTCATCTTTGAGGTATTATATCGCCCCTTTATCTGTTTTGTTGAAGGAATCCATAGATGTAGAGTTTCTATGCTCTTTATTGGAGGAAATTGTGAGAATATGGCCCCTATTCGCATTGAGACTTCAGAGACCCATAGTGGTCTAAAGAGCCTATCTCATCTTGCTTTATGTTGAGCTATGGACGTGTTGAGCTTAGGATGTTATTTTTGGGGCCAAATCACCAAGCGAAGCCTCCTAGACGTCCCATGAGTGTAAAGATTCGAGCTTTACGTGTTTATCAGGCTTGGGAAGGTCAGATCTATGGATCAAAGGAACATATCTGACCTCAGGAGGTCAATTGAGTTTGTGCATGGCATGAACTCGCCGAGTCCAAAGGCAGACTCGGCGAGTAGGGTTAGGGTTTCCGGTAAATCACTTAGTGAGTATACTTGCCGAGTTGAGGGTATAACTAGTAAGTCAGAAGGGGAATGGAGGACTGTAGATCAAGGCGGAACTCGTCGAGTTGATCTTAAGACTCGGCGAGTTGAGTCGGGGTGACCTCGCAATTCATGCCAGGTGTGACTCGTCGAGCAAGCGGAGAGACTCGACGTGCCAAGCGAGACTAGAGAGTTAGTGGACACATGTAGACTCGCCGAGTCGCCCAAGTGCACTCGACGATTCGGGTCAAAGTTTGACCGTTGACTTTTGTTGACTTTTAGGGTTTGGTCAATAATGTGGCCTTTGAGCCAAAAGAGGGGTAAAATGGTCTTTTGCCCTTCTGAGGGTGCCAAGAGAGGGTTGAGTCTAGTCCTGAGAGTTATATTTATGAGAGTATTTACTTTGTGTGATTAGGCGGAGGCTAGATCGTATTTCTACCGAGTCAAAGATTTACCGAGACATCTGAGGTGAGTCTTCTTACTATACTTTACCTGTAGTGGTAAGTATGGTTATGTGACAGAGTATCTTGTATGTTATGTTTGTGATGTGTTGCACTGCATTATTTCTATGTGATTTATGTTGTGTGTATTCCAGAGTTCACAGAGTTAGTACTAGAGGGTCCAAAGTGTTAGGGCTAGTAGGCCCACAGAGTTATAGCCTCGAGTGGCTAATATGTGTTATATGTGGTATTTTGGGGAACTCACTAAGCTTTATGCTTACAGTGTTATGTGTTTCAGGTACCAATGATGATCACGGGAAGGCGCCGACATGATTCGTACACACGCATGGGATTTTATGTATTTTGATCTTAGGAAATGTTTTTGTGAAACAAAGATATGATACAATGAGATTTTGTTAATAAATGTGTTGGAAAATGTGTTTTGAAAATTCCAAAATAGTTTTAATTTTTACGGTGTTACATCGACGAGTTGGATGAACAAATCTGCAAGTCCGTTGAAGTTTGCCTTGAACTCGGCGAGTCGTTAGAAGACTCGGCGAGTCGACTAAGGTTCTCCCGATTCTTGGACATGTATGAACTCGGCGGGTTTAAGGAGAACTCGACGAGCCAATCAAGGATTTCACGACTTCTCGAGTTCAGGAATGACCCGACGAGTTGGTGAACTGTACTCGACGAGTCGAGTCAACATGAACTGTTGCTTTTACTGTGGACGTTGACTTTGACCAAGAGTTGACCAGTCGACACCTGAGGGTATTATGGTAATTTGAAGACTTATGAAAAAGGGTTTTATGGTATCTATAGGTAGTGAAGTTTGTGTTGGTGATCCGGGAGTTGAAGCTTCTAGTTTCAGACGTCAGTTGCGAGGTGAGTTCTCCTCACTATATCAACAGGGTCTAAGGCACCAATACCGGCCCTTATTGGATTGGTATCCAGGTTTATTGCATGTTATGCTTATTGATTTACATACTGGTAGTTAGGATGGTGATATTCTTAGTGACCTGGTTAGGTTGATATCTTGGAATATAGGATGATGCTATGTTAGTGACCGGTTAGGTTGGTATCCTGGTTATAGGATGTTGCTATGCTATTTGATCTGTTAGATTGGTTGACTATTATATATGCTAGCATATATGTGCACATGTTTGTTTGATTGGGGGTTGGGTAGAGGCGGTCCTGCTTTGTGCTGAAGGCCAACATACCCAGGGTGATCCAGATAGACTACAGACCCCGAAGGGTTTCTTAGTCAGACCAAAGGCCCAACGAGCGGTCCGGATAGGCTGAAGGCCTGGCGAGGCGGTCCAGACGTGCCGAAGGCTCATAGAGCGGTCCAGATAGACTAAAGGCCCGACGAGGCGGTCCAGTCAGGCTGAAGGCTCATCACGCATGTTGTTTTGTATTTGCTATTATGATATGAGTATAGTTTATGAGGTTGGTATTTTTGGGGGAATTCAATAAGCTCTCGGGCTTACAGTTTCAGTTTATTTTTCAGGTATATTAGGGGATCGCGAGAAGGCGAAGACGTGATCGTACAGCTCCTCATGTTTTATCTAAGTCTATGGGAGAAACTCTGATATTATACATTTGAAAACAAGTTGTAATGATTTTTTTAATGGCCTGAAAATGTTTTAAAAATTTTAAATTGGTTTCAATTTTTTGGGTGTTACAAGTTGGTATCAGAGCCTTGGTTTGAGTGAATTGGAGGAACAGTCGTGTGAATCTAGTCTCAAATCAGGGAAAGGTTTTAAAATGATTTCTAAAATGGTTTTCAAATGATAAAGGAGGATGCAGTGTACGATCAGCCGGATCTCGCAGATCGACCCCAAAATACTATCTAGTATTTGATATTGTGATATGTTAGAACAACATGCTAGTACTAGGCTAGGGATCTTTAGGAATTGCATGATAAAATTTCTTGACTTCATGACGCCTGCTAGCCTAGGGTTTTCCTTATATGAAATTGACATCATTACTGTAGTTACTTGTATGTGTATCACGGTCATACGTAATTAAGATCTTATAGCCTGAGAATGTTTGATTTGGCCTTATGTTTTGTTCTTGTCTGATTGGGAGCTTAGGGTAGGATTGGATATTCGAAAGTCTATAGGGTCCAACATTATGTATGGCTAGCACATGCTAATGATGCAGGGTTAGTGGAAGTTTCGTGGGTGGATAGGTTGTTTGGGATGAGTCCGATAACTTCGAGGCATTTAGCCTTCCTTTAGGAGTGAGGCTTGAGTGCTCGATATGATTATGTGTATTGTTAGGACGTTGTAATGATACTTGGGACAACTATGGGTAGGTGTGGAAGGTAGTATGGGCCCGTACTACTGAAAGCATAGGACCATACGCGTTGCAAGGAAGTTACAACCCCTAGGGTTTTGTCGGGAGTTGGTTCCCAATTATTTGTATGAATTATCTGATACCTTGTGTTATGTTTCAGAATGGTGATGACCAAGTGCATTATGACTGGATCCGGTTCAGGATCAGGATCAGGAGAGGGAGAGGGCGGACAGGTATGAGATCAGCAAGTGTAAGGAGAAATCGACAAGCCAATCAAGGATTTCATGACTTCTCGAGTTCAGGAAGGACTCGACGAGTCGAGTCAACATGGACTGTTGACTTTGACTGTGGACGTTAACGTTGACCAAGAGTTGACCAGTTGACTCCTGAGGGTATTCTGGTAATTTGGAGACTTATGAAAAAGGGTTTTATGGTATCTATAGGTATTGAAGTTTGTGTTGGTGATCCGGGAGTTGAAGCTTCTAGTTTCAGACGTCAGTTGCGAGGTGAGTTCTCCTCACTATATCAACAGGGTCTAAGGCACCAATTCCGACCCTTATTGGATTGGTATCCGGGTTTATTGCATGTTATGCTTATTGATTTACATCCTGTTAGTTAGGATGGTGATATGATTAGTGACCTGGTTAGGTCGATATCCTGGAATATAGGATGATGCTATGCTAGTGACCGGTTAGGTCGGTATCCTGGTTATAGGATGTTGCTATACTATTTGATATGTTAGATCGGTTGACTATTATATATGCTAGTGTAAGATATGTATGTGCACATGTTTGTTTGATTGGGGGTTGGGTTGAGGCGGTCCTGCTTTATGCGGAAGGCCAAGATACCCAGGGTGGTCTGGATAGACTACAAACCCCGAAGGGTATGTTAGTCAGACCGAAGGCCCGACAAGCGGTCTGGATAGGCTAAAGGCCCTGCGAGGCAGTCCAGACATGTCGAAGGCTCGGAGAGCGGTCCAGATAGACTGAAGGCCCGGCGAGGTGGTCCAGTCAAGCTGAAGGCTCATCACGTATGCTGTTTTGTATTTGTTATTATGATATGAGTATAGTTTATGAGGTTGGTATTTTGAGGGAATTCACTAAGCTCTCGGGCTTACCGTTTCAGTTTATTGTTTCAGGTACATCAGGGGATCGCAGCAAGGTGAAGGCATGATCGTACAACTCCTCATGTTTTATCTAAGTCTCTGGGAAAAACTCTGATATTATACATTTGAAAACAAATTGTAATGATTTTTCTAATGGTCTAAAATGTTTTAAAATTTTTAAATTGGTTTGAATTTTTTGGGTGTTACAAAGCAAAAGTTTCTTCTTACTTCCAATGCGGGGCAAGTCCCATAAATGTGATTTTCCTTAAACAAATTTCTAACAATACCCCGTATTTTCTATTCAAATTCCTAGAATACCCCACATTCAAATAGAAAATAAGAGAACATTGATATTCAAATAGGCGAAGTAAGATATGACATGCATCTGAATAGGTGTTGTAAAACTTGAACCTTCATAATGAGTATTACATGGACCTACTTCGTAGGTAGTGAAAGTATTGAACCAACCACTTTTTATAGTAGAATTAAAGACAAGAAGTATCACACATATCATATCTAAGCATAGATCATTTCTTACTGTTGTGTTCATTTCGGATGTGAACAATCCTTTCTTCATGATACTTTTAGAGAGCTTAGCCATATCAGTTCCAAAGATACAACGTCACATCTATCTCATATAGGTAATGATAATATGGAAGAAGTTGTACTATTTCACTATAAAAACTATCCGTGTTATTAAGAGTAAAAATTCATCCCAATATCATCAACAAAAAACACAAAATAAATATCAAAGGAGTGAGCATACCTTTGTGTTAGTGCTACTTTTAGTCTTCCCAACCTAATTGTCCTATTGAACCTAGACCGTGGGATATCCAATGTTGCTAGGTTAGATTTCCGCTAGGTGGGGACTCATTGTGTTGGCTTTAAGTCCATTCCCCTCGATGTAAATAGATCTTGCTCTCTAGTAAGGCCTTTTGTCAAAGGATCAACTATATTTTCCTTTGACTTTATGTAACTAATGGAAATGATACCATTATTTAGCAAGTCTCTTATTGTAATGTGTCTTCACCTAATGTGTCTCAACTTGCCGTTGTATATCTGACTTTGTGCTCTAGTGTAAGTAACCATGCTATCACAATGTATACTAATAGCAATAACAGATTTTGGCCACACATGAATACATTTTAGGAAGCTTTTAAGATGTTCAGCTTCTTCAACAGCTTTGTCTAAAGCAATAAAATCTGCTTTCATTGTAGAACCAGTATCATAGTTTGCTTAGATGATTTCCAAGAGATAGTAGATCCACCAAGAGTGGACAAATATGTACTTGTAGATTTTGCCTCAGAAGTATTGGAAATCCAATTTTCATCACAATATCCTTCAAGAGCAAGAGGATATCTTGTGCAATACAATCCATAATTCATTGTATGCTTCCAATATAAGCACTCTCATTAATGCATAACAATGATCTTTCCTAGGATTGTGGGAGTAACGACTTAATCTACGTACACTATATGCCATGTTCAGTCTAGTATAATTCATAATAAACATTAAGCTACCAAAAACTTGAGTATATAAACATTGCCCAATAAGGCCAACTTATAACATCCATGACCCAAAACAGATAAACTGGACCACTATCCGCAAAATACAACCTGGCTCAATGACCTATTGAGGCCCAACAGTTCAAAGGCCCAAAACAGATCTAAGCCCATCTGTGGTGCGTACGCTTAGCGTATCACCTTGGTACGCACGACGTACTGAGTCTCTGGGACTTACGCGCTGCTTACGCTAGGTTATGCCCATCGTACTAACAAATTAAGCACTTTCTCCATTAAGTGCTAAATACTTGATTCCCTCACGTCCAAAAGTCACATCTAAGCTTATTAAGACGACCTAGAGCATAAAGTTGGCAACTTTATGCCTATGTGTAACATCCATAAAATTCGAGCCAATTTAAAACTTTTTAAATCGTATAAAACCATTCAGTTATTAAAATTTGTTTTCAAAATAGTTTAAACGTTAGAGTTCCCAGAAATCATAATCATCGATCAAGGAAGTGTACGGTCACGCCTTGGCCTTCCTGCGGTCATCCGCTGAACCTGAAACAATAAACTGAAACTGTAAGCCCGAAAGCTTAGCGAGTTACCCCCAAAATACCAACGCCATATCGATATAACCATATCATATAAACATATAAGCAACAGAACAACCATGCATCTCTAGTCAATAATGTGACAATTATGCCCGTACCGGGCCTTCAGTCCACCTGGTCCACTCTCTGAGTCTACAGTCTGATTGGACTGCCCGCACCGGGCCTTCAGTCTATTTGGCCTACTCTCCAAGCCTTGGCACGCCTGGACCGCCCTCTCGCGGCCTTCAACCTATCCAGACCGCTCGCTGCGCCTTTGGCCTGACTATGTGCCCTCCCGGGTCTGAAGTCTATCCAGTCCGCCCTGGATATGTTGGCCTACAACACAAAGCAGGACCCGCCTCAACCAAAACCTCAATCAAACAACCATGTGCACATATAACAGATAATCACATAACAGTCCATCGACAAACAAACCGATCTAGCAGATCCTATAGCATAGCAACATCCTAAACTGGATACCAACCTAACCGGTCACTAACATAGCATCATCCTATATACCAGGATACCGACCTAAACCAGGTCACTAACATAACTGATGGGTTTTGAGCATTCTAACACTTCCTAAGTGTACATGCAACCCTAATAACCTTGGATCTATGTTTGTCTAATTATCATGCAAAGTTGAATTCCAAGGTTATATTCCTATCTAGCATACATGGGGAACAACTTTTTACTTGAATGAAAGATAGAATAACTTACCTTGTTGTTGCTTATGTTCCTTGAAACCTTGTGAGCCTAGCACCCCAAGTGTGATGCCTCAAATGCTTCACACAACACCAAATGCTCTTGGAAAGACTTTTGAGAGAATTCACACTTCTTGAAATTGGCCTAGCCCTCTAGTTTCTTATGTGTCTTGTGTGTGTAGCCAATTTGTGGAGAATGGGACTCTTATATAGTGTTGACACATCTAGGGTAAACCCTAATGTGTCATGACTCTTCATTTCCATGACCCATGGGTTTGTAACTCCCATGGAGCATCCTATGGGTAAAGCCCAACTTGAAAATCCATGGAGCCTCTTAGCCCACTATACAAGATATGAATGATTTACATAATCAACCCATATATTTAATTAGTTATCTTTTGATCACTTAATTAATTCTAAATTAATTCTTGATCAAACTAATCAAATAATATTATTAATATATTAGAACTTATAATATATTAATAATCTCCAAGCGTTATTTCTCTCATTTAGTCTATCCAATTGCATGGTGCCATGTAACCCAAATGGACCATGCCGGGTCGGGTCAAGTACACCCCAGAAATAGTTATGGACATAGACACCTTATCCAACAGTCTCCCACTTGGATAAGTCTAATAACTATAACTCTAGTACTTCAGGAACCGATCGGCAATCGTATTTCTTTCAAGGTTTCTCGGAACTGAGAAGATGATGGTACGCCATTTAAGATAAGAGATCATATAATCCTCTGTTCTAGATATCAGCTGGACAAATACATGGAACAATGTCTTACTTATTGTCCAACAATTTGTTTCCCGATTTCAGATTTGTTTGACAAAGAACTTAATTGAACACATCAACTTAGTTCTGACCGGGCCCGGTACATAGGTCAAAACAAAATCATCGAGGGGCCCAAATATCAACTTCTAATCCAAGAAGGAACAGATAAACTTCAACTCATATGTTTGTTCTACCACTCATTGAATTACACACAAAAGCACGTTTTATAACATCGAGTTACCAATGCGTTTTCGTACAATCAATGCATAACCAACTTGTAAGTAACAAATCATATTTCTAGGTTTGAAGACTTATACGATATTACCGTCTCACGATCACTCGAAATAGAATTCCATGAAGTGATTCCAGTGAGCGTGGGTTGAGTCTAATGCTCATAACTTATGAGCACTCATGATTGTTGTAGCCTTGTCCAAGACCTCTACAACCAAAAGTCTTGATTCATACCTACTTCCGACATATGACCGACTGTGGAGGTTTGAATAATATGTTATACCAAACAAAAATTATTTTGGAAGTCAAAACATGCAAAAGAAATATAGTAAATGATCAAAAAGAGATAGCAACACTTTACTCATAAATGAAACACTTTTATTCATCATCAAATGTCAATTACACTTTACAAATTTCGAGGTTATCTAACTACTAAATCTTATATCATCCTTCAGCCGTATGATCCGAGCATGCTAGAGATGCTTAACCCGAGTCAGTCCCTTCGTGAGGGGATCTGCCGGATTCTCATCTGATGATACCCTCTTTGCCACGAGGAGTCCTTCTTCGATCCGATGTCTGATGAAATGGTATTTTCTGTCGATGTGTCTGGATCTCCCGTGATCCCTTGGTTCCTAGGCTAAGGCAACAGCACTTTCATTATCACAGAAAATTTCCATTGGCTCTTTAATAGCTGGTACAACTCCAAGGTCTCCAATGAAGTTCTTCAGCCATATCGCCTCCTTTGCCGCCTCGCTAGCTGCAATATACTCTGATTCACAAGTTAAATCTGCCACTGTCTCTTGCTTGGAACTCTTCCAAGAAATTGCTCCTCCGTTTAGGGTAAAGACCCAGCCCGACTGAGAGCGGAAATTATCCCTATCAGTCTGGAAGCTAGCATCACTATACCCTACAACTCTCAAGTCATCACTCCCACCGAGGGTAAGGACCCAGTCCCTAGTCCTCCGCAGGTACTTGAGAATATTCTTTACCGCAGTCCAGTGTGCCTTGCCAGGGTTCCCCTGATACCTGCTAACCATGCTTAGGGCAAAGGCTACATCAGGTCGAGTACACGTCATAGCATACATGATCGATCCTACAGCCTAAGCATAAGGTATTCGACTCATTTCTGCTATCTCAGCCTTAGTGCTAGGGCTTTGTGACTTACTCAATCTGGCGTTACTCTGGATAGGTAACTCTCCTTTCTTGGAATCCTGCATGCTGAATCTCTTCAGCACCTTATCCAAGTAAGTACTCTGACTAAGTCAAATTAGTCTTTTACTCTGATCTCTCAAGATTCTTATCCCTAGAATATAGGCAGCTTCTCTTAGGTCCTTCATAAAGAAACACTTCCCAAGCCAGGACTTAACTTCCTGCAGAGTTGGGATGTCATTTCCTATGAGTAGTATGTCATCCACATACAATACCAAAAAGCTAACTATACTCCCACTAACCTTGACATACACACAAGATTCATCTTCACTCCTAGAAAAGCCAAATTCCTTGACCTTTTCATCAAAGCAAAGATTCCATCTGCGAGGTGCTTGCTTCAATCCATAAATGGATTTCTCAAGTTTACACACTCTATTAGGGTACTCGTTGCTGACAAAACCCTCTGGCTGACTCATGTAAACATTTTCAGCCAACTTTCCATTAAGGAAAGCGGTTTTGACATCCATTTCCCAAATTTCATAGTCATGAAATGCAGCTATAGCTAGCATAACCCTGATAGACTTAATCTTGGCTACTGGAGAAAAAGTCTCATCATAATCCACTCCAGGAATTTGAGAGAACCCCTTTGCAACCAGTCTAGCCTTATAAGTGTGTACATTACCATCCATGTCGGTCTTCTTCTTGAAGATCCATTTGCACCCCACCGTCTTACGACCTGGTACATTTTCAACCAAGTTCCAAACTTGATTGCCATACATGGATTGTATCTCGCTATCCATTGCCTCTTTCCACTTGGCTGACTCAGGGCCTGCCATGGCTTCCGCGTAACTGTTAGGTTCATCCAGACCTATCAGTGTCTCATCACTGATAAATGTATCTCCTTCTACAGTAATATGGAATCCATAGTAATGCTCAGGAGCATGCCTAACCCTTGTGGAACGCCTCAGAGGTACGGACTTGTCCATTGGCTCAACAGGAGTTTCCTCCTCAGGTTGAGGGCTAGAGTTGGAAGTTCCTTCACCGCTTGACTCTTGAATTTCTTCAAGATCGATTTGCCTCCCACTGTCTCCTTGGCTTATAAATTCTCTCTCTCTCTCTCTCTCTCTCTCTCTCTCTCTCTCTCTCTCTCGAAAGACTCCTCTTCTTGCCACAAAAACCACATTGTCACTAGGTCTGTAGAAGAGGTAACCAAAGGATTGCTGTGGGTAGCCGATGAAAATACACCTCTCGCTTCGAGGTTCGAGCTTATCATGAGTCTCGCGTCTCACGAAAGCCTCGCAACCCCAAATCTTGATGTGGTCTAGTTTAGGTACTTTACCAGTCCACATCTCGTGAGGTGTTTTGGCAACTTTCTTTGTAGGGACTAGATTAAGAATATGGGCGGCAGTCTCTAAGGCATACCCCCAGAATGAGATTGGTAGCGTAGCTCGACTCATCATGGAACGAACCATATCCAACAAGGTTCGATTATGCCTCTCAGCTACACCATTCAACTGTGGTGTCCTGGGAGGTGTCAATTGTGAGACAATCCCACATTCCCTGAGATAGTCGAGGAACTCTGAACTAAGATACTCACCACCTCGATCGGATCGAAGCATCTTAATGTTCCTGCCCAATTGATTCTCGACTTCCTGTTTAAATTCCTTAAACCTCTCGAAAGTCTCTAACTTATGCTTGATTAAGTAGACATATCCATATCTACTGTAATCATCTGTAAAAGTCAAATAATAACGATTAGCATCCCTTGTGGCATGTTTGAATGGTCCACACACATCCGTGTGTACAAGGTCCAACAAACCTTCACCCCTTTCACACGAGCCTGTAAAGGGTGACTTTGTCATTTTTCCAAGTAAGCATGATTCGCAACTATCATCTGACTTTAGGTCAAACGACTCCAAGACTCCGTCCTTTTGGAGTTGGCCTATACGTTTCTTGCTTATATGTCCAAGACGACAATGCCATAATGATGCTTTATCCAAGTTATTATTATTAGTAGAATCAATACACAAAACATTATTTCCTATGTTATCTACAACAGACACAGCTTCATACACACCATCACATGGTAATGCTTTAAAATAAAGAACATTATTAAAGAAAGCATCAATAGAACCAACTTCATTATTAAACGAAAAGGTAAACCCTTGTTTGTACAAAGCATGAAAGGAAATAATATTTCTTGCCATTCCTGGCGAATAACAACATTTATTCAAATCTAAACTAAACCCACTACTTAGCGATAAAGTATAAACTCCAATCTTGGTGACAGGTGATGCTTTCCTATTCCCCATGATCAAGTTTATTCTTCCTTGCTCCACATCCTCACTTCTTCTTAGTCCCTGCAAGTCACAACAAATATGAATACCACAACCGGTATCAAGGACCCAAGATTTAGAATGGGGTGAGTTATTAGAAATGATAGTGTAAATACCTGCATGGTTGGGTTTGACTTTCCCATCCTTCACATCCTGCTGGTACTTTGGGCAGTTCCGCTTCCAATGAGCCTTTTCATGGCAATAGAAGCATTCAGCCTCTTTTGGGTCAGAAGAAGGAGTGATGAAACCTTTCTTGGTTCCACTTGAAGAAGAGCCATCAAGGGTCCGAGCCTTGGTACCCTTCGAAGATCTCTTTCTCTTCCTCCCTCGACTTTTCCCGATTGCCAAAACCGGAGTTGAGTTTGGAGTAGGAGTGATAGCAACCGACTTCCCCTTAAGACCTGATTCTACGGTCTTGAGAAGTCCCTGAAGTTTGCTGAGGGTGACCTCTTCCTTATTCATGTGATATGTCATGCGGAATTGATCATAGCACGATGGTAAGGAGTGCAAAATGATATCTATTGCAAGCTCCTCTGGGAAGTTCACATTAAGCTTCAGCAATCGATCCACATACCTTTGCATTTTCTGCATGTGGCTCGTGACGGATTCCCCGTCCTTCATCATGGCTGATATCATGGAGCAGATGATCTCATACCTCTCTTGTCGTGCACTCTGATGGTATCTTTCCATCAAATCTTGGTGCATTTCATAAGGGTAGAAATCTTCATAAGACTTTTGGAGTTCAGCTGTCATTGTGGCCAACATGATACAAGCCACTTTGGTAGCATCTCTTTCATGAGTATGAAAGTCAGCGATCTCCTGGGGAGTTGCAGTGGTCTCATCAATTTCCTTAAGTTCCTTGTTAAGGACATATTCTTTGTCCTCGTAGCGGCTAATCATCCTGATGTTTCTGATCCACTCATTGAAGTTGGATCCATCAAAGGTAACTTTCCCACACAAGCTCATAAGAGTAAAGGAGCCACTAGGATTAGAGCCAGAAGTAGCATTATTTGAAGACATCTGAAAGAAGAGAACAAGATTAGTATAGATAAAAGAGAGTCCTTAATAAAACACCCAAATGTAGTATTAAGGCTAGGATCCAATCACAATATAATATAATTTAGAAGAGGTATGCCGTAATCTAAGCTATACCATATTTGAAAGGTAGGTGAATGACGATTCACCAATTTCCACCACGAAAACCGAAATATTAAATATTAGGTTTTTTGATTGGTTCTTAGAAATTCCTAGATTCTTTGAGATTCAATGAACTTTTCAAAGGCATGTTTCAATCTCGAGTGTGCCCTCCAAGTTTTGTGACTGGGATACCGAGGATCATAAAACGAGGTGTGAAGTAACCATGCAAATCACTTGGTACCCTTAAAGTTTATCACTCAATCGATGTGCCGGTAAACCACACACGCTCCACCGATACTATAATAAACCTTAAGTCACCCTTTACCTACCTTGTTAAGTCCAAGTTAGTGTGCCGGTTAACCACACACGCTCCACCAACGACTTAAACAAAGTGTAAAGTGTAATTTCATGGACTAGCACCTTATTCACATTTTTCCTAAAGTAACTAAGATTGGGAATTTAATAAAACATTTAGTTACTTTATAATATTCATCATACTTTTAATGAGAATTTATAAGTCCTTGTCTTACCCGTTCGGCTAACGACCCTCCACCGGTCAAGCAAGCGGTGGGTGAGAGTGGACACCCATTAAGTTGCCATTTTATAGGCAACAACCTTATACCCACCTTATAGACCGGCTTCGTGAATGAGGCGTATTAGCAGTAAAACGACTTTGTTCTTATACATATATATATATATATATATATATAATTATTAAATCATCATAATATAAGTATAAGGGTAGAATTTTAACTTTTAAAATTCTAAGGGTTGGAACTAAAGTTTTAACTTAACTTTACTTGTTCCAAAACTTGAGGGCAAGTTTTGTAAACTTTCAAAACTTTTCATTTCTTGTAACTTATGAGTTTAATAGAGTAATAAAATGAAGACCCTTCATTTTTCTAACTCTTGTGTTCTTTTAATGGTTTTTTTTAATCCAAGTGACTTTTGGTTTTCCATAACTTGAGGACAAGTTATGGACTCCATTAAAACACATTATGATCAAGAATTAAACTACCACATAGGTTACAAATAATTCCTATGATCATCTAAACATCATAAGAACAAGAACATGAATATGATCACTTTCATACATCAAAATCACACTTAATCTTTGTAATTTTGATAACTAGTTGTTGTAAATGAATTAGAAAAGACATTACACCATTTAAAACAAGTCTTCAAGTACCAAAACAGTTTAGGGTAATGTTTCTAATCCATTTCCAGCAACTAAAGTCGAAATTCTGCACTCTGTCGACCCTACTCGCCGAGTGCATGAACCTACTCGCCGAGTAGGTTGAAGATACAAGTGAACTCGACGAGTCCCCCCATGGACTCGAAGAGTCCATTCGTCAGACAGCAAGATTTTCGACTTTTTTCAACTTTTAAGCACAAATAAAAAGCAAACAAGCCTAGGCTCTGATACCACTGATGGGTTTTGAGCATTCTAAAACTTCCTAAGTGTACATGCAACCCTAATAACCTTGGATCTATGTTTGTCTAATTATCATGCAAAGTTGAATTCCAAGGTTATATTCCTATCTAGCATACATGGGGAACAACTTTTTACTTGAATGAAAGATAGAATAATTTACCTTGTTGTTGCTTATGTTCCTTGAAACCTTGTGAGCCTAGCACCCCAAGTGTGATGCCTCAAATGCTTCACACAACACCAAATGCTCTTGGAAAGACTTTTGAGAGAATTCACACTTCTTGAAATTGGCCTAGCCCTCTAGTTTCTTATGTGTCTTGTGTGTGTAGCCAATTTGTGGAGAATGGGACTCTTATATAGTGTTGACACATCTAGGGTAAACCCTAATGTGTCATGACTCTTCATTTCCATGACCCATGGGTTTGTAACTCCCATGGAGCATCCTATGGGTAAAGCCCAACTTGAAAATCCATGGAGCCTCTTAGCCCACTATACAAGATATGAATGATTTACATAATCAACCCATATATTTAATTAGTTATCTTTTGATCACTTAATTAATTCTAAATTAATTCTTGATCAAACTAATCAAATAATATTATTAATATATTAGAACTTATAATATATTAATAATCTCCAAGCGTTATTTCTCTCATTTAGTCTATCCAATTGCATGGTGCCATGTAACCCAAATGGACCATGCCGGGTCGGGTCAAGTACACCCCAGAAATAGTTATGGACATAGACACCTTATCCAACAGTCTCCCACTTGGATAAGTCTAATAACTATAACTCTAGTACTTCAGGAACCGATCGGCAATCGTATTTCTTTCAAGGTTTCTCGGAACTGAGAAGATGATGGTACGCCATTTAAGATAAGAGATCATATAATCCTCTGTTCTAGATATCAGCTGGACAAATACATGGAACAATGTCTTACTTATTGTCCAGCAATTTGTTTCCCGATTTCAGATTTGTTTGACAAAGAACTTAATTGAACACATCAACTTAGTTCTGACCGGGCTCGGTACATAGGTCAAAACAAAATCATCGAGGGGCCCAGATATCAACTTCTAATCCAAGAAGGAACAGATAAACTTCAACTCATATGTTTGTTCTACCACTCATTGAATTACACACAAAAGCACGTTTTATAACATCAAGTTACCAATGCGTTTTCGTACAATCAATGCATAACCAACTTGTAAGTAACAAATCATATTTCTAGGTTTGAAGACTTATACGATATTACCGTCTCACGATCACTCGAGATAGAATTCCATGAAGTGATTCCAGTGAGCGTGGGTTGAGTCCAATGCTCATAACTTATGAGCACTCATGATTGTTGTAGCCTTGTCCAAGACCTCTACAACCAAAAGTCTTGATTCATACCTACTTCCTACATATGACCGACTGTGGAGGTTTGAATAATATGTTATACCAAACAAAAATTATTCTGGAAGTCAAAACATGCAAAAGAAATATAGTAAATGATCAACAAGAGATAGCAACACTTTACTCATAAATGAAACACTTTTATTCATCATCAAATGTCAATTACACTTTACAAATTTCGAGGTTATCTAACTACTAAATCTAATATCATCCTTCAGCCGTATGATCCGAGCATGCTAGAGATGCTTAACCCGAGTCAGTCCCTTCGTGAGGGGATCTGCCGGATTCTCATCTGATGATACCCTCTTTGCCACGAGGAGTCCTTCTTCGATCCGATGTCTGATGAAATGGTATTTTCTGTCGATGTGTCTGGATCTCCCGTGATCCCTTGGTTCCTTGGCTAAGGCAACAGCACTTTCATTATCACAGAAAATTTCCATTGGCTCTTTAATAGCTGGTACAACTCCAAGGTCTCCAATGAAGTTCTTCAGCCATATCGCCTCCTTTGCCGCCTCGCTAGCTGCAATATACTCTGATTCACAAGTTGAATCTGCCACTGTCTCTTGCTTGGAACTCTTCCAAGAAATTGCTCCTCCGTTTAGGGTAAAGACCCAGCCCGACTGAGAGCGGAAATTATCCCTATCAGTCTGGAAGCTAGCATCACTATACCCTACAACTCTCAAGTCATCACTCCCACCGAGGGTAAGGACCCAGTCCCTAGTCCTCCGCAGGTACTTGAGAATATTCTTTACCGCAGTCCAGTGTGCCTTGCCAGGGTTCCCCTGATACCTGCTAACCATGCTTAGGGCAAAGGCTACATCAGGTCGAGTACACGTCATAGCATACATGATCGATCCTATAGCCTAAGCATAAGGTATTCGACTCATTTCTGCTATCTCAGCCTTAGTGCTAGGGCTTTGTGACTTACTCAATCTGGCGTTACTCTGGATAGGTAACTCTCCTTTCTTGGAATCCTGCATGCTGAATCTCTTCAGCACCTTATCCAAGTAAGTACTCTGACTAAGTCAAATTAGTCTTTTACTCTGATCTCTCAAGATTCTTATCCCTAGAATATAGGCAGCTTCTCTTAGGTCCTTCATAAAGAAACACTTCCCAAGCCAGGACTTAACTTCCTGCAGAGTTGGGATGTCATTTCCTATGAGTAGTATGTCATCCACATACAATACCAAAAAGCTAACTATACTCCCACTAACCTTGACATACACACAAGATTCATCTTCACTCCTAGAAAAGCCAAATTCCTTGACCTTTTCATCAAAGCAAAGATTCCATCTGCGAGGTGCTTGCTTCAATCCATAAATGGATTTCTCAAGTTTACACACTCTATTAGGGTACTCGTTGCTGACAAAACCCTTTGGCTGACTCATGTAAACATTTTCAGCCAACTTTCCATTAAGGAAAGTGGTTTTGACATCCATTTCCCAAATTTCATAGTCATGAAATGCAGCTATAGCTAGCATAACCCTGATAGACTTAATCTTGGCTACTGGAGAAAAAGTCTCATCATAATCCACTCCAGGAATTTGAGAGAACCCCTTTGCAACCAGTCTAGCCTTATAAGTGTGTACATTACCATCCATGTCGGTCTTCTTCTTGAAGATCCATTTGCACCCCACCGTCTTACGACCTGGTACATTTTCAACCAAGTTCCAAACTTGATTGCCATACATGGATTGTATCTCGCTATCCATTGCCTCTTTCCACTTGGCTGACTCAGGGCCTGCCATGGCTTCCGCGTAACTGTTAGGTTCATCCAGACCTATCAGTGTCTCATCACTGATAAATGTATCTCCTTCTACAGTAATATGGAATCCATAGTAATGCTCAGGAGCATGCCTAACCCTTGTGGAACGCCTCAGAGGTACGGACTTGTCCATTGGCTCAACAGGAGTTTCCTCCTCAGGTTGAGGGCTAGAGTTGGAAGTTCCTTCACCGCTTGACTCTTGAATTTCTTCAAGATCGATTTGCCTCCCACTGTCTCCTTGGCTTATAAATTCTCTCTCTCTCTCTCTCTCTCTCTCTCTCTCTCTCTCTCTCTCTCTCGAAAGATTCCTCTTCTTGCTACAAAAACCACATTGTCACTAGGTCTGTAGAAGAGGTAACCAAAGGATTGCTGTGGGTAGCCGATGAAAATACACCTCTCGCTTCGAGGTTCGAGCTTATCATGAGTCTCGCGTCTCACGAAAGCCTCGCAACCCCAAATCTTGATGTGGTCTAGTTTAGGTACTTTACCAGTCCACATCTCATGAGGTGTTTTGGCAACTTTCTTTGTAGGGACTAGATTAAGAATATGGGCGGCAGTCTCTAAGGCATACCCCCAGAATGAGATTGGTAGCGTAGCTCGACTCATCATGGAACGAACCATATCCAACAAGGTTCGATTATGCCTCTCAGCTACACCATTCAACTGTGGTGTCCTGGGAGGTGTCAATTGTGAGACAATCCCACATTCCCTGAGATAGTCGAGGAACTCTGAACTAAGATACTCACCACCTCGATCGGATCGAAGCATCTTAATGTTCCTGCCCAATTGATTCTCGACTTCCTGTTTAAATTCCTTAAACCTCTCGAAAGTCTCTAACTTATGCTTGATTAAGTAGACATATCCATATCTACTGTAATCATCTGTAAAAGTCAAATAATAACGATTAGCATCCCTTGTGGCATGTTTGAATGGTCCACACACATCCGTGTGTACAAGGTCCAACAAACCTTCACCCCTTTCACACGAGCCTGTAAAGGGTGACTTTTTCATTTTTCCAAGTAAGCATGATTCGCAACTATCATCTGACTTTAGGTCAAACGACTCCAAGACTCCGTCCTTTTGGAGTTGGCCTATACGTTTCTTGCTTATATGTCCAAGACGACAATGCCAGAATGATGCTTTATCCAAGTTATTATTATTAGTAGAATCAATACACAAAACATTATTTCCTATGTTATCTACAACAGACACAGCTTCATACACACCATCACAGGGTAATGCTTTAAAATAAAGAACATTATTAAAGAAAGCATCAATAGAACCAACTTCATTATTAAACGAAAAGGTAAACCCTTGTTTGTACAAAGCATGAAAGGAAATAATATTTCTTGCCATTCCTGGCGAATAACAACATTTATTCAAATCTAAACTAAACCCACTACTTAGCGATAAAGTATAAACTCCAATCTTGGTGACAGGTGATGCTTTCCTATTCCCCATGATCAAGTTTATTCTTCCTTGCTCCACATCCTCACTTCTTCTTAGTCCCTGCAAGTCACAACAAATATGAATACCACAACCGGTATCAAGGACCCAAGATTTAGAATGGGGTGAGTTATTAGAAATGATAGTGTAAATACCTGCATGGTTGAGTTTGACTTTCCCATCCTTCACATCCTGCTGGTACTTTGGGCAGTTCCGCTTCCAATGAGCCTTTTCATGGCAATAGAAGCATTCAGCCTCTTTTGGGTCAGAAGAAGGAGTGATGAAACCTTTCTTGGTTCCACTTGAAGAAGAGCCATCAAGGGTCCGAGCCTTGGTACCCTTCGAAGATCTCTTTCTCTTCCTCCCTCGACTTTTCCCGATTGCCAAAACCGGAGTTGAGTTTGGAGTAGGAGTGATAGCAACCGACTTCCCCTTAAGACCTGATTCTACGGTCTTGAGAAGTCCCTGAAGTTTGCTGAGGGTGACCTCGTCCTTATTCATGTGATATGTCATGCGGAATTGATCATAGCACGATGGTAAGGAGTGCAAAATGATATCTATTGCAAGCTCCTCTGGGAAGTTCACATTAAGCTTCAGCAATCGATCCACATACCTTTGCATTTTCTGCATGTGGCTCGTGACGGATTCCCCGTCCTTCATCATGGCTGTTATCATGGAGCAGATGATCTCATACCTCTCTTGTCGTGCACTCTGATGGTATCTTTCCATCAAATCTTGGTGCATTTCATAAGGGTAGAAATCTTCATAAGACTTTTGGAGTTCAGCTGTCATTGTGGCCAACATGATACAAGCCACTTTGGTAGCATCTCTTTCATGAGTATGAAAGTCAGCGATCTCCTGGGGAGTTGCAGTGGTCTCATCAATTTCCTTAAGTTCCTTGTTAAGGACATATTCTTTGTCCTCGTAGCGGCTAATCATCCTGATGTTTCTGATCCACTCATTGAAGTTGGATCCATCAAAGGTAACTTTCCCACACAAGCTCATAAGAGTAAAGGAGCCACTAGGATTAGAGCCAGAAGTAGCATTATTTGAAGACATCTGAAAGAAGAGAACAAGATTAGTATAGATAAAAGAGAGTCCTTAATAAAACACCTAAATGTAGTATTAAGGCTAGGATCCAATCACAATATAATATAATTTAGAAGAGGTATGCCGTAATCTAAGCTATACCATATTTGAAAGGTAGGTGAATGACGATTCACCAATTTCCACCACGAAAACCGAAATATTAAATATTAGGTTTTTTGATTGGTTCTTAGAAATTCCTAGATTCTTTGAGATTCAATGAACTTTTCAAAGGCATGTTTCAATCTCGAGTGTGCCCTCCAAGTTTTGTGACTGGGATACCGAGGATCATAAAACGAGGTGTGAAGTAACCATGCAAATCACTTGGTACCCTTAAAGTTTATCACTCAATCGATGTGCCGGTAAACCACACACGCTCCACCGATACTATAATAAACCTTAAGTCACCCTTTACCTACCTTGTTAAGTCCAAGTTAGTGTGCCGGTTAACCACACACGCTCCACCAACGACTTAAACAAAGTGTAAAGTGTAATTTCATGGACTAGCACCTTATTCACATTTTTCCTAAAGTAACTAAGATTGGGAATTTAATAAAACATTTAGTTACTTTATAATATTCATCATACTTTTAATGAGAATTTATAAGTCCTTGTCTTACCCGTTCGGCTAACGACCCTCCACCGGTCAAGCAAGCGGTGGGTGAGAGTGGACACCCATTAAGTTGCCATTTTATAGGCAACAACCTTATACCCACCTTATAGACCGGCTTCGTGAATGAGGCGTATTAGCAGTAAAACGACTTTGTTCTTATACATATATATATATATATATATATATATATATATATATATATATATATAATTATTAAATCATCATAATATAAGTATAAGGGTAGAATTTTAACTTTTAAAATTCTAAGGGTTGGAACTAAAGTTTTAACTTAACTTTACTTGTTCCAAAACTTGAGGGCAAGTTTTGTAAACTTTCAAAACTTTTCATTTCTTGTAACTTATGAGTTTAATAGAGTAATAAAATGAAGACCCTTCATTTTTCTAACTCTTGTGTTCTTTTAATGGTTTTTTTTAATCCAAGTGACTTTTGGTTTTCCATAACTTGAGGACAAGTTATGGACTCCATTAAAACACATTATGATCAAGAATTAAACTACCACATAGGTTACAAATAATTCCTATGATCATCTAAACATCATAAGAACAAGAACATGAATATGATCACTTTCATACATCAAAATCACACTTAATCTTTGTAATTTTGATAACTAGTTGTTGTAAATGAATTAGAAAAGACATTACACCATTTAAAACAAGTTTTCAAGTACCAAAACAGTTTAGGGTAATGTTTCTAATCCATTTCCAGCAACTAAAGTCGAAATTCTGCACTCTGTCGACCCTACTCGCCGAGTGCATGAACCTACTCGCCGAGTAGGTTGAAGATACAAGTGAACTCGACGAGTCCCCCCATGGACTCGACGAGTCCATTCGTCAGACAGCAAGATTTTCGACTTTCTTCAACTTTTAAGCACAAATAAAAAGCAAACAAGCCTAGGCTCTGATACCACTGATGGGTTTTGAGCATTCTAACACTTCCTAAGTGTACATGAAACCCTAATAACCTTGGATCTATGTTTGTCTAATTATCATGCAAAGTTGAATTCCAAGGTTATATTCCTATCTAGCATACATGGGGAACAACTTTTTACTTGAATGAAAGATAGAATAACTTACCTTGTTGTTGCTTATGTTCCTTGAAACCTTGTGAGCCTAGCACCCCAAGTGTGATGCCTCAAATGCTTCACACAACACCAAATGCTCTTGGAAAGACTTTTGAGAGAATTCACACTTCTTGAAATTGGCCTAGCCCTCTAGTTTCTTATGTGTCTTGTGTGTAGCCAATTTGTGGAGAATGGGACTCTTATATAGTGTTGACACATCTAGGGTAAACCCTAATGTGTCATGACTCTTCATTTCCATGACCCATGGGTTTGTAACTCCCATGGAGCATCCTATGGGTAAAGCCCAACTTGAAAATCCATGGAGCCTCTTAGCCCACTATACAAGATATGAATGATTTACATAATCAACCCATATATTTAATTAGTTATCTTTTGATCACTTAATTAATTCTAAATTAATTCTTGATCAAACTAATCAAATAATATTATTAATATATTAGAACTTATAATATATTAATAATCTCCAAGCGTTATTTCTCTCATTTAGTCTATCCAATTGCATGGTGCCATGTAACCCAAATGGACCATGCCGGGTCGGGTCAAGTACACCCCAGAAATAGTTATGGACATAGACACCTTATCCAACAGTCTCCCACTTGGATAAGTCTAATAACTATAACTCTAGTACTTCAGGAACCGATCGGCAATCGTATTTCTTTCAAGGTTTCTCGGAACTGAGAAGATGATGGTACGCCATTTAAGATAAGAGATCATATAATCCTCTGTTCTAGATATCAGCTGGACAAATACATGGAACAATGTCTTACTTATTGTCTAGCAATTTGTTTCCCGATTTCAGATTTGTTTGACAAAGAACTTAATTGAACACATCAACTTAGTTCTGACCGGGCTCGGTACATAGGTCAAAACAAAATCATCGAGGGGCCCAGATATCAACTTCTAATCCAAGAAGGAACAGATAAACTTCAACTCATATGTTTGTTCTACCACTCATTGAATTACACACAAAAGCACGTTTTATAACATCAAGTTACCAATGCGTTTTCGTACAATCAATGCATAACCAACTTGTAAGTAACAAATCATATTTCTAGGTTTGAAGACTTATACGATATTACCGTCTCACGATCACTCGAGATAGAATTCCATGAAGTGATTCCAGTGAGCGTGGGTTGAGTCCAATGCTCATAACTTATGAGCACTCATGATTGTTGTAGCCTTGTCCAAGACCTCTACAACCAAAAGTCTTGATTCATACCTACTTCCGACATATGACCGACTGTGGAGGTTTGAATAATATGTTATACCAAACAAAAATTATTCTGGAAGTCAAAACATGCAAAAGAAATATAGTAAATGATCAACAAGAGATAGCAACACTTTACTCATAAATGAAACACTTTTATTCATCATCAAATGTCAATTACACTTTACAAATTTCGAGGTTATCTAACTACTAAATCTAATATCATCCTTCAGCCGTATGATCCGAGCATGCTAGAGATGCTTAACCCGAGTCAGTCCCTTCGTGAGGGGATCTGCCGGATTCTCATCTGATGATACCCTCTTTGCCACGAGGAGTCCTTCTTCGATCCGATGTCTGATGAAATGGTATTTTCTGTCGATGTGTCTGGATCTCCCATGATCCCTTGGTTCCTTGGCTAAGGCAACAGCACTTTCATTATCACAGAAAATTTCCATTGGCTCTTTAATAGTTGGTACAACTCCAAGGTCTCCAATGAAGTTCTTCAGCCATATCGCCTCCTTTGCCGCCTCGCTAGCTGCAATATACTCTGATTCACAAGTTGAATCTGCCACTGTCTCTTGCTTGGAACTCTTCCAAGAAATTGCTCCTCCGTTTAGGGTAAAGACCCAGCCCGACTGAGAGCGGAAATTATCCCTATCAGTCTTGAAGCTAGCATCACTATACCCTACAACTCTCAAGTCATCACTCCCACCGAGGGTAAGGACCCAGTCCCTAGTCCTCCGCAGGTACTTGAGAATATTCTTTACCGCAGTCCAGTGTGCCTTGCCAGGGTTCCCCTGATACCTGCTAACCATGCTTAGGGCAAAGGCTACATCAGGTCGAATACACGTCATAGCATACATGATCGATCCTACAGCCTAAGCATAAGGTATTCGACTCATTTCTGCTATCTCAGCCTTAGTGCTAGGGCTTTGTGACTTACTCAATCTGGCGTTACTCTGGATAGGTAACTCTCCTTTCTTGGAATCCTGCATGCTGAATCTCTTCAGCACCTTATCCAAGTAAGTACTCTGACTAAGTCAAATTAGTCTTTTACTCTGATCTCTCAAGATTCTTATCCCTAGAATATCGGCAGCTTCTCTTAGGTCCTTCATAAAGAAACACTTCCCAAGCCAGGACTTAACTTCCTGCAGAGTTGGGATGTCATTTCCTATGAGTAGTATGTCATCCACATACAATACCAAAAAGCTAACTATACTCCCACTAACCTTGACATACACACAAGATTCATCTTCACTCCTAGAAAAGCCAAATTCCTTGACCTTTTCATCAAAGCAAAGATTCCATCTGCGAGGTGCTTGCTTCAATCCATAAATGGATTTCTCAAGTTTACACACTCTATTAGGGTACTCGTTGCTGACAAAACCCTCTGGCTGACTCATGTAAACATTTTCAGCCAACTTTCCATTAAGGAAAGCGGTTTTGACATCCATTTCCCAAATTTCATAGTCATGAAATGCAGCTATAGCTAGCATAACCCTGATAGACTTAATCTTGGCTACTGGAGAAAAAGTCTCATCATAATCCACTCCAGGAATTTGAGAGAACCCCTTTGCAACCAGTCTAGCCTTATAAGTGTGTACATTACCATCCATGTCGGTCTTCTTCTTGAAGATCCATTTGCACCCCACCGTCTTACGACCTGGTACATTTTCAACCAAGTTCCAAACTTGATTGCCATACATGGATTGTATCTCGCTATCCATTGCCTCTTTCCACTTGGCTGACTCAGGGCCTGCCATGGCTTCCGCGTAACTGTTAGGTTCATCCAGACCTATCAGTGTCTCATCACTGATAAATGTATCTCCTTCTACAGTAATATGGAATCCATAGTAATGCTCAGGAGCATGCCTAACCCTTGTGGAACGCCTCAGAGGTACGGACTTGTCCA
Source organism: Lactuca serriola (assembly GCF_051521515.1). Lineage (NCBI taxonomy): Eukaryota > Viridiplantae > Streptophyta > Magnoliopsida > Asterales > Asteraceae > Lactuca > Lactuca serriola. Next base: position 322,254,398 of record NC_136412.1, on the reverse strand, counting down.
TTGGCTCAACAGGAGTTTCCTCCTCAGGTTGAGGGCTAGAGTTGGAAGTTCCTTCACCGCTTGACTCTTGAATTTCTTCAAGATCGATTTGCCTCCCATTGTCTCCTTGGCTTATAAATTCTCTCTCTCTCTCTCTCTCTCGAAAGACTCCTCTTCTTGCTACAAAAACCACATTGTCACTAGGTCTGTAGAAGAGGTAACCAAAGGATTGCTGTGGGTAGCCGATGAAAATACACCTCTCGCTTCGAGGTTCGAGCTTATCATGAGTCTCGCGTCTCACGAAAGCCTCGCAACCCCAAATCTTGATGTGGTCTAGTTTAGGTACTTTACCAGTCCACATCTCGTGAGGTGTTTTGGCAACTTTCTTTGTAGGGACTAGATTAAGAATATGGGCGGCAGTCTCTAAGGCATACCCCCAGAATGAGATTGGTAGCGTAGCTCGACTCATCATGGAACGAACCATATCCAACAAGGTTCGATTATGCCTCTCAGCTACACCATTCAACTGTGGTGTCCTGGGAGGTGTCAATTGTGAGACAATCCCACATTCCCTGAGATAGTCGAGGAACTCTGAACTAAGATACTCACCACCTCGATCGGATCGAAGCATCTTAATGTTCCTGCCCAATTGATTCTCGACTTCCTGTTTAAATTCCTTAAACCTCTCGAAAGTCTCTAACTTATGCTTGATTAAGTAGACATATCCATATCTACTGTAATCATCTGTAAAAGTCAAATAATAACGATTAGCATCCCTTGTGGCATGTTTGAATGGTCCACACACATCCGTGTGTACAAGGTCCAACAAACCTTCACCCTTTTCACACGAGCCTGTAAAGGGTGACTTTGTCATTTTTCCAAGTAAGCATGATTCGCAACTATCATCTGACTTTAGGTCAAACGACTCCAAGACTCCGTCCTTTTGGAGTTGGCCTATACGTTTCTTGCTTATATGTCCAAGACGACAATGCCATAAAGATGCTTTATCCAAGTTATTATTATTAGTAGAATCAATACACAAAACATTATTTCCTATGTTATCTACAACAGACACAGCTTCATACACACCATCACAGGGTAATGCTTTAAAATAAAGAACATTATTAAAGAAAGCATCAATAGAACCAACTTCATTATTAAACGAAAAGGTAAACCCTTGTTTGTACAAAGCATGAAAGGAAATAATATTTCTTGCCATTCCTGGCGAATAACAATATTTATTCAAATCTAAACTAAACCCACTACTTAGCGATAAAGTATAAACTCCAATCTTGGTGACAGGTGATGCTTTCCTATTCCCCATGATCAAGTTTATTCTTCCTTGCTCCACATCCTCACTTCTTCTTAGTCCCTGCAAGTCACAACAAATATGAATACCACAACCGGTATCAAGGACCCAAGATTTAGAATGGGGTGAGTTATTAGAAATGATAGTGTAAATACCTGCATGGTTGAGTTTGACTTTCCCATCCTTCACATCCTGCTGGTACTTTGGGCAGTTCCGCTTCCAATGAGCCTTTTCATGGCAATAGAAGCATTCAGCCTCTTTTGGGTCAGAAGAAGGAGTGATGAAACCTTTCTTGGTTCCACTTGAAGAAGAGCCATCAAGGGTCCGAGCCTTGGTACCCTTCGAAGATCTCTTTCTCTTCCTCCCTCGACTTTTCCCGATTGCCAAAACCGGAGTTGAGTTTGGAGTAGGAGTGATAGCAACCGACTTCCCCTTAAGACCTGATTCTACGGTCTTGAGAAGTCCCTGAAGTTTGCTGAGGGTGACCTCTTCCTTATTCATGTGATATGTCATGCGGAATTGATCATAGCACGATGGTAAGGAGTGCAAAATGATATCTATTGCAAGCTCCTCTGGGAAGTTCACATTAAGCTTCAGCAATCGATCCACATACCTTTGCATTTTCTGCATGTGGCTCGTGACGGATTCCCCGTCCTTCATCATGGCTGATATCATGGAGCAGATGATCTCATACCTCTCTTGTCGTGCACTCTGATGGTATCTTTCCATCAAATCTTGGTGCATTTCATAAGGGTAGAAATCTTCATAAGACTTTTGGAGTTCAGCTGTCATTGTGGCCAACATGATACAAGCCACTTTGGTAGCATCTCTTTCATGAGTATGAAAGTCAGCGATCTCCTGGGGAGTTGCAGTGGTCTCATCAATTTCCTTAAGTTCCTTGTTAAGGACATATTCTTTGTCCTCGTAGCGGGTAATCATCCTGATGTTTCTGATCCACTCATTGAAGTTGGATCCATCAAAGGTAACTTTCCCACACAAGCTCATAAGAGTAAAGGAGCCACTAGGATTAGAGCCAGAAGTAGCATTATTTGAAGACATCTGAAAGAAGAGAACAAGATTAGTATAGATAAAAGAGAGTCCTTAATAAAACACCCAAATGTAGTATTAAGGCTAGGATCCAATCACAATATAATATAATTTAGAAGAGGTATGCCGTAATCTAAGCTATACCATATTTGAAAGGTAGGTGAATGACGATTCACCAATTTCCACCACGAAAACCGAAATATTAAATATTAGGTTTTTTGATTGGTTCTTAGAAATTCCTAGATTCTTTGAGATTCAATGAACTTTTCAAAGGCATGTTTCAATCTCGAGTGTGCCCTCCAAGTTTTGTGACTGGGATACCGAGGATCATAAAACGAGGTGTGAAGTAACCATGCAAATCACTTGGTACCCTTAAAGTTTATCACTCAATCGATGTGCCGGTAAACCACACACGCTCCACCGATACTATAATAAACCTTAAGTCACCCTTTACCTACCTTGTTAAGTCCAAGTTAGTGTGCCGGTTAACCACACACGCTCCACCAACGACTTAAACAAAGTGTAAAGTGTAATTTCATGGACTAGCACCTTATTCACATTTTTCCTAAAGTAACTAAGATTGGGAATTTAATAAAACATTTAGTTACTTTATAATATTCATCATACTTTTAATGAGAATTTATAAGTCCTTGTCTTACCCTTTCGGCTAACGACCCTCCACCGATCAAGCAAGCGGTGGGTGAGAGTGGACACCCATTAAGTTGCCATTTTATAGGCAACAACCTTATACCCACCTTATAGACCGACTTCGTGAATGAGGCGTATTAGCAGTAAAACGACTTTGTTCTTATACATATATATATATATATATATATATATATATATATATATATATATATATAATTATTAAATCATCATAATATAAGTATAAGGGTAGAATTTTAACTTTTAAAATTCTAAGGGTTGGAACTAAAGTTTTAACTTAACTTTACTTGTTCCAAAACTTGAGGGCAAGTTTTGTAAACTTTCAAAACTTTTCATTTCTTGTAACTTATGAGTTTAATAGAGTAATAAAATGAAGACCCTTCATTTTTCTAACTCTTGTGTTCTTTTAATGGTTTTTTTTAATCCAAGTGACTATTGGTTTTCCATAACTTGAGGACAAGTTATGGACTCCATTAAAACACATTATGATCAAGAATTAAACTACCACATAGGTTACAAATAATTCCTATGATCATCTAAACATCATAAGAACAAGAACATGAATATGATCACTTTCATACATCAAAATCACACTTAATCTTTGTAATTTTGATAACTAGTTGTTGTAAATGAATTAGAAAAGACATTACACCATTTAAAACAAGTTTTCAAGTACCAAAACAGTTTAGGGTAATGTTTCTAATCCATTTCCAGCAACTAAAGTCGAAATTCTGCACTCTGTCGACCCTACTCGCCGAGTGCATGAACCTACTCGCCGAGTAGGTTGAAGATACAAGTGAACTCGACGAGTCCCCCCATGGACTCGACGAGTCCATTCGTCAGACAGCAAGATTTTCGACTTTTTTCAACTTTTAAGCACAAATAAAAAGCAAACAAGCCTAGGCTCTGATACCACTGATGGGTTTTGAGCATTCTAACACTTCCTAAGTGTACATGCAACCCTAATAACCTTGGATCTATGTTTGTCTAATTATCATGCAAAGTTGAATTCCAAGGTTATATTCCTATCTAGCATACATGGGGAACAACTTTTTACTTGAATGAAAGATAGAATAACTTACCTTGTTGTTGCTTATGTTCCTTGAAACCTTGTGAGCCTAGCACCCCAAGTGTGATGCCTCAAATGCTTCACACAACACCAAATGCTCTTGGAAAGACTTTTGAGAGAATTCACACTTCTTGAAATTGGCCTAGCCCTCTAGTTTCTTATGTGTCTTGTGTGTGTAGCCAATTTGTGGAGAATGGGACTCTTATATAGTGTTGACACATCTAGGGTAAACCCTAATGTGTCATGACTCTTCATTTCCATGACCCATGGGTTTGTAACTCCCATGGAGCATCCTATGGGTAAAGCCCAACTTGAAAATCCATGGAGCCTCTTAGCCCACTATACAAGATATGAATGATTTACATAATCAACCCATATATTTAATTAGTTATCTTTTGATCACTTAATTAATTCTAAATTAATTCTTGATCAAACTAATCAAATAATATTATTAATATATTAGAACTTATAATATATTAATAATCTCCAAGCGTTATTTCTCTCATTTAGTCTATCCAATTGCATGGTGCCATGTAACCCAAATGGACCATGCCGGGTCGGGTCAAGTACACCCCAGAAATAGTTATGGACATAGACACCTTATCCAACAGTCTCCCACTTGGATAAGTCTAATAACTATAACTCTAGTACTTCAGGAACCGATCGGCAATCGTATTTCTTTCAAGGTTTCTCGGAACTGAGAAGATGATGGTACGCCATTTAAGATAAGAGATCATATAATCCTCTGTTCTAGATATCAGCTGGACAAATACATGGAACAATGTCTTACTTATTGTCCAGCAATTTGTTTCCCGATTTCAGATTTGTTTGACAAAGAACTTAATTGAACACATCAACTTAGTTCTGACCGGGCCCGGTACATAGGTCAAAACAAAATCATCGAGGGGCCCAGATATCAACTTCTAATCCAAGAAGGAACAGATAAACTTCAACTCATATGTTTGTTCTACCACTCATTGAATTACACACAAAAGCACGTTTTATAACATCAAGTTACCAATGCGTTTTCGTACAATCAATGCATAACCAACTTGTAAGTAACAAATCATATTTCTAGGTTTGAAGACTTATACAATATTACCGTCTCACGATCACTCGAGATAGAATTCCATGAAGTGATTCCAGTGAGCGTGGGTTGAGTCCAATGCTCATAACTTATGAGCACTCATGATTGTTGTAGCCTTGTCCAAGACCTCTACAACCAAAAGTCTTGATTCATACCTACTTCCGACATATGACCGACTGTGGAGGTTTGAATAATATGTTATACCAAACAAAAATTATTCTGGAAGTCAAAACATGCAAAAGAAATATAGTAAATGATCAACAAGAGATAGCAACACTTTACTCATAAATGAAACACTTTTATTCATCATCAAATGTCAATTACACTTTACAAATTTCGAGGTTATCTAACTACTAAATCTAATATCATCCTTCAGCCGTATGATCCGAGCATGCTAGAGATGCTTAACCCGAGTCAGTCCCTTCGTGAGGGGATCTGCCGGATTCTCATCTGATGATACCCTCTTTGCCACGAGGAGTCCTTCTTCGATCCGATGTCTGATGAAATGGTATTTTCTGTCGATGTGTCTGGATCTCCCGTGATCCCTTGGTTCCTTGGCTAAGGCAACAGCACTTTCATTATCACAGAAAATTTCCATTGGCTCTTTAATAGCTGGTACAACTCCAAGGTCTCCAATGAAGTTCTTCAGCCATATCGCCTCCTTTGCCGCCTCGCTAGCTGCAATATACTCTGATTCACAAGTTGAATCTGCCACTGTCTCTTGCTTGGAACTCTTCCAAGAAATTGCTCCTCCGTTTAGGGTAAAGACCCAGCCCGACTGAGAGCGGAAATTATCCCTATCAGTCTTGAAGCTAGCATCACTATACCCTACAACTCTCAAGTCATCACTCCCACCGAGGGTAAGGACCCAGTCCCTAGTCCTCCGCAGGTACTTGAGAATATTCTTTACCGCAGTCCAGTGTGCCTTGCCAGGGTTCCCCTGATACCTGCTAACCATGCTTAGGGCAAAGGCTACATCAGGTTGAGTACACGTCATAGCATACATGATCGATCCTACAGCCTAAGCATAAGGTATTCGACTCATTTCTGCTATCTCAGCCTTAGTGCTAGGGCTTTGTGACTTACTCAATCTGGCGTTACTCTGGATAGGTAACTCTCCTTTCTTGGAATCCTGCATGCTGAATCTCTTCAGCACCTTATCCAAGTAAGTACTCTGACTAAGTCAAATTAGTCTTTTACTCTGATCTCTCAAGATTCTTATCCCTAGAATATAGGCAGCTTCTCTTAGGTCCTTCATAAAGAAACACTTCCCAAGCCAGGACTTAACTTCCTGCAGAGTTGGGATGTCATTTCCTATGAGTAGTATGTCATCCACATACAATACCAAAAAGCTAACTATACTCCCACTAACCTTGACATACACACAAGATTCATCTTCACTCCTAGAAAAGCCAAATTCCTTGACCTTTTCATCAAAGCAAAGATTCCATCTGCGAGGTGCTTGCTTCAATCCATAAATGGATTTCTCAAGTTTACACACTCTATTAGGGTACTCGTTGCTGACAAAACCCTCTGGCTGACTCATGTAAACATTTTCAGCCAACTTTCCATTAAGGAAAGCGGTTTTGACATCCATTTCCCAAATTTCATAGTCATGAAATGCAGCTATAGCTAGCATAACCCTGATAGACTTAATCTTGGCTACTGGAGAAAAAGTCTCATCATAATCCACTCCAGGAATTTGAGAGAACCCCTTTGCAACCAGTCTAGCCTTATAAGTGTGTACATTACCATCCATGTCGGTCTTCTTCTTGAAGATCCATTTGCACCCCACCGTCTTACGACCTGGTACATTTTCAACCAAGTTCCAAACTTGATTGCCATACATGGATTGTATCTCGCTATCCATTGCCTCTTTCCACTTGGCTGACTCAGGGCCTGCCATGGCTTCCGCGTAACTGTTAGGTTCATCCAGACCTATCAGTGTCTCATCACTGATAAATGTATCTCCTTCTACAGTAATATGGAATCCATAGTAATGCTCAGGAGCATGCCTAACCCTTGTGGAACGCCTCAGAGGTACGGACTTGTCCATTGGCTCAACAGGAGTTTCCTCCTCAGGTTGAGGGCTAGAGTTGGAAGTTCCTTCACCGCTTGACTCTTGAATTTCTTCAAGATCGATTTGCCTCCCATTGTCTCCTTGGCTTATAAATTCTTTCTCTCTCTCTCTCTCTCTCTCGAAAGACTCCTCTTCTTGCTACAAAAACCACATTGTCACTAGGTCTGTAGAAGAGGTAACCAAAGGATTGCTGTGGGTAGCCGATGAAAATACACCTCTCGCTTCGAGGTTCGAGCTTATCATGAGTCTCGCGTCTCACGAAAGCCTCGCAACCCCAAATGTTGATGTGGTCTAGTTTAGGTACTTTACCAGTCCACATCTCGTGAGGTGTTTTGGCAACTTTCTTTGTAGGGACTAGATTAAGAATATGGGCGGCAGTCTCTAAGGCATACCCCCAGAATGAGATTGGTAGCGTAGCTCGACTCATCATGGAACGAACCATATCCAACAAGGTTCGATTATGCCTCTCAGCTACACCATTCAACTGTGGTGTCCTGGGAGGTGTCAATTGTGAGACAATCCCACATTCCCTGAGATAGTCGAGGAACTCTGAACTAAGATACTCACCACCTCGATCGGATCGAAGCATCTTAATGTTCCTGCCCAATTGATTCTCGACTTCCTGTTTAAATTCCTTAAACCTCTCGAAAGTCTCTAACTTATGCTTGATTAAGTAGACATATCCATATCTACTGTAATCATCTGTAAAAGTCAAATAATAACGATTAGCATCCCTTGTGGCATGTTTGAATGGTCCACACACATCCGTGTGTACAAGGTCCAACAAACCTTCACCCCTTTCACACGAGCCTGTAAAGGGTGACTTTGTCATTTTTCCAAGTAAGCATGATTCGCAACTATCATCTGACTTTAGGTCAAACGACTCCAAGACTCCGTCCTTTTGGAGTTGGCCTATACGTTTCTTGCTTATATGTCCAAGACGACAATGCCATAATGATGCTTTATCCAAGTTATTATTATTAGTAGAATCAATACACAAAACATTATTTCCTATGTTATCTACAACAGACACAGCTTCATACACACCATCACAGGGTAATGCTTTAAAATAAAGAACATTATTAAAGAAAGCATCAATAGAACCAACTTCATTATTAAACGAAAAGGTAAACCCTTGTTTGTACAAAGCATGAAAGGAAATAATATTTCTTGCCATTCCTGGCGAATAACAACATTTATTCAAATCTAAACTAAACCCACTACTTAGCGATAAAGTATAAACTCCAATCTTGGTGACAGGTGATGCTTTCCTATTCCCCATGATCAAGTTTATTCTTCCTTGCTCCACATCCTCACTTCTTCTTAGTCCCTGCAAGTCACAACAAATATGAATACCACAACCGGTATCAAGGACCCAAGATTTAGAATGGGGTGAGTTATTAGAAATGATAGTGTAAATACCTGCATGGTTGGGTTTGACTTTCCCATCCTTCACATCCTGCTGGTACTTTGGGCAGTTCCGCTTCCAATGAGCCTTTTCATGGCAATAGAAGCATTCAGCCTCTTTTGGGTCAGAAGAAGGAGTGATGAAACCTTTCTTGGTTCCACTTGAAGAAGAGCCATCAAGGGTCCGAGCCTTGGTACCCTTCGAAGATCTCTTTCTCTTCCTCCCTCGACTTTTCCCGATTGCCAAAACCGGAGTTGAGTTTGGAGTAGGAGTGATAGCAACCGACTTCCCCTTAAGACCTGATTCTACGGTCTTGAGAAGTCCCTGAAGTTTGCTGAGGGTGACCTCTTCCTTATTCATGTGATATGTCATGCGGAATTGATCATAGCACGATGGTAAGGAGTGCAAAATGATATCTATTGCAAGCTCCTCTGGGAAGTTCACATTAAGCTTCAGCAATCGATCCACATACCTTTGCATTTTCTGCATGTGGCTCGTGACGGATTCCCCGTCCTTCATCATGGCTGTTATCATGGAGCAGATGATCTCATACCTCTCTTGTCGTGCACTCTGATGGTATCTTTCCATCAAATCTTGGTGCATTTCATAAGGGTAGAAATCTTCATAAGACTTTTGGAGTTCAGCTGTCATTGTGGCCAACATGATACAAGCCACTTTGGTAGCATCTCTTTCATGAGTATGAAAGTCAGCGATCTCCTGGGGAGTTGCAGTGGTCTCATCAATTTCCTTAAGTTCCTTGTTAAGGACATATTCTTTGTCCTCGTAGCGGGTAATCATCCTGATGTTTCTGATCCACTCATTGAAGTTGGATCCATCAAAGGTAACTTTCCCACACAAGCTCATAAGAGTAAAGGAGCCACTAGGATTAGAGCCAGAAGTAGCATTATTTGAAGACATCTGAAAGAAGAGAACAAGATTAGTATAGATAAAAGAGAGTCCTTAATAAAACACCCAAATGTAGTATTAAGGCTAGGATCCAATCACAATATAATATAATTTAGAAGAGGTATGCCGTAATCTAAGCTATACCATATTTGAAAGGTAGGTGAATGACGATTCACCAATTTCCACCACGAAAACCGAAATATTAAATATTAGGTTTTTTGATTGGTTCTTAGAAATTCCTAGATTCTTTGAGATTCAATGAACTTTTCAAAGGCATGTTTCAATCTCGAGTGTGCCCTCCAAGTTTTGTGACTGGGATACCGAGGATCATAAAACGAGGTGTGAAGTAACCATGCAAATCACTTGGTACCCTTAAAGTTTATCACTCAATCGATGTGCCGGTAAACCACACACGCTCCACCGATACTATAATAAACCTTAAGTCACCCTTTACCTACCTTGTTAAGTCCAAGTTAGTGTGCCGGTTAACCACACACGCTCCACCAACGACTTAAACAAAGTGTAAAGTGTAATTTCATGGACTAGCACCTTATTCACATTTTTCCTAAAGTAACTAAGATTGGGAATTTAATAAAACATTTAGTTACTTTATAATATTCATCATACTTTTAATGAGAATTTATAAGTCCTTGTCTTACCCGTTCGGCTAACGACCCTCCACCGGTCAAGCAAGCGGTGGGTGAGAGTGGACACCCATTAAGTTGCCATTTTATAGGCAACAACCTTATACCCACCTTATAGACCGGCTTCGTGAATGAGGCGTATTAGCAGTAAAACGACTTTGTTCTTATACATATATATATATATATATATATATATATATATATATATATATATATATATATATATATATAATTATTAAATCATCATAATATAAGTATAAGGGTTGAATTTTAACTTTTAAAATTCTAAGGGTTGGAACTAAAGTTTTAACTTAACTTTACTTGTTCCAAAACTTGAGGGCAAGTTTTGTAAACTTTCAAAACTTTTCATTTCTTGTAACTTATGAGTTTAATAGAGTAATAAAATGAAGACCCTTCATTTTTCTAACTCTTGTGTTCTTTTAATGGTTTTTTTTTAATCCAAGTGACTTTTGGTTTTCCATAATTTGAGGACAAGTTATGGACTCCATTAAAACACATTATGATCAAGAATTAAACTACCACATAGGTTACAAATAATTCCTATGATCATCTAAACATCATAAGAACAAGAACATGAATATGATCACTTTCATACATCAAAATCACACTTAATCTTTGTAATTTTGATAACTAGTTGTTGTAAATGAATTAGAAAAGACATTACACCATTTAAAACAAGTTTTCAAGTACCAAAACAGTTTAGGGTAATGTTTCTAATCCATTTCCAGCAACTAAAGTCGAAATTCTGCACTCTGTCGACCCTACTCGCCGAGTGCATGAACCTACTCGCCGAGTAGGTTGAAGATACAAGTGAACTCGACGAGTCCCCCCATGGACTCGACGAGTCCATTCGTCAGACAGCAAGATTTTCGACTTTTTTCAACTTTTAAGCACAAATAAAAAGCAAACAAGCCTAGGCTCTGATACCACTGATGGGTTTTGAGCATTCTAACACTTCCTAAGTGTACATGCAACCCTAATAACCTTGGATCTATGTTTGTCTAATTATCATGCAAAGTTGAATTCCAAGGTTATATTCCTATCTAGCATACATGGGGAACAACTTTTTACTTGAATGAAAGATAGAATAACTTACCTTGTTGTTGCTTATGTTCCTTGAAACCTTGTGAGCCTAGCACCCCAAGTGTGATGCCTCAAATGCTTCACACAACACCAAATGCTCTTGGAAAGACTTTTGAGAGAATTCACACTTCTTGAAATTGGCCTAGCCCTCTAGTTTCTTATGTGTCTTGTGTGTGTAGCCAATTTATGGAGAATGGGACTCTTATATAGTGTTGACACATCTAGGGTAAACCCTAATGTGTCATGACTCTTCATTTCCATGACCCATGGGTTTGTAACTCCCATGGAGCATCCTATGGGTAAAGCCCAACTTGAAAATCCATGGAGCCTCTTAGCCCACTATACAAGATATGAATGATTTACATAATCAACCCATATATTTAATTAGTTATCTTTTGATCACTTAATTAATTCTAAATTAATTCTTGATCAAACTAATCAAATAATATTATTAATATATTAGAACTTATAATATATTAATAATCTCCAAGCGTTATTTCTCTCATTTAGTCTATCCAATTGCATGGTGCCATGCAACCCAAATGGACCATGCCGGGTCGGGTCAAGTACACCCCAGAAATAGTTATGGACTTAGACACCTTATCCAACAATAACATCATCCTATATACCAGGATACCGACCTAAACCAGATCACTAACATAACATCATCCTATATACCAGGATACCGACCTAAACTAGGTCACTAACATAATACCATCTAACTACTAGGATGCAGATCTAGCAGATCAATAAACATATCAAACAAAACCAGAATACAATCTGAGAAAGGGCCGGCCTTGGTGCCTTAGACCCTGTTGATATAGTGTGAATAACTCACCTCGCAACGCTGATCTGAACTGAAGAAACGAACTCCCGAACCGTTATCTCACTGGAAATCCCGAACTATCACATAATAAATACCAAGTCATTACACAACATAACAAGCTTGGCAAAGGGTCCACTCAATCCATCATGTCCAATCTCTTTTATTAGGCCAATGTCAAATTCCAAGTCCATAACCTTGATAGTCTTTATGCAAGGCGTATTATTAGCCCAATTTACTAAATTAGAAACAAATGTATTTCATTTGTTTATAATAAAAATTATTTGTTATGTTTATAAATGATTAGTAAATAATAATATCCATTAATTCCATAGTAATTTTCAGAAAAACCATAATATTTTGGTTATCGGGTAATTTTCAAAAAAGTCATAATATTTTGAGCAAACTAATGAAAAATGACAGAATACCGTCTAAATCTACGAAGCCAGTCAAAAAGAGTTTTTTCGAAGTTTTAACCGATATTTTATGCTTTTCTATAAACAAAATTTAGTTTGAGATTTTTTCTTAAATTGAACTAAAATTTTAAGATTTTTCTAAAAATTTTTCAAAAAAAAAGAAAAAATACTATGTTTGAAATGTAGCGATAACAACCAGTTGGGTTATATCAAATCATAAATGTCTTTTTTTTTTTAAAGTTAAAAATGAGATGACTTGTGAAAACTAAATTAATGTAATTACTTTTTAATAAAAATATTTAACATAATTGTTTCTTTCATATAAAAGATTAAAAACGTGGTTCCGTTTCTGAAAATTTCCATTTGAAAAAGATTGTTATGCAAATACACGCGTCCGAAAATAAGTTGGTTTTGCGATCCAACTATCCAAGTAGAGTTTCCACCACAAAATTCATTTGGGAATATAATAAATGGAGCTTTTTGTCAATAGTCATAAAAATTATTTATAAAAATGATGTAATTTGAAAATTATTTAGATGTGTTTATTTTCATAATATTAAAAGGAAATCTAAAGCAATTGGGCCCACATCCATCCCTCGTCTTTCTCTCTTCCCATTCTACTCTCCATATCTTGTCATTTGAGCAAAAAATCCACTCTATTCACCTTAGGGGCGGACATAGAATATTTTCGTAGGGTGACATTAATTTTTTTTTCAAATAAATCTATATTAGTAGTGTCACTCGTTTTTTAAGCCGGCGCATCCAATAGAAAAAACATTAAATTTTTTTTTACACTACGTGCCGGCGTCAGAGCAGTGGCTCGGGACCCCTGGGGCACCACTAAGGTCGCCACTGTAATCAACCTTGCTGTTACGATTAAGAAGAGTTGTTCAAGAAGCAGAAAAATCGAAGATTAGATGGCTTTTAAGGAGATACACAACTTTTTCTAGGGACCCATTGGCGATATGCTTTTGGTTTTTGATCAAGACGTACGACGGTACGAGGAGAGCATTTCGGATTTTCTGGCGACATTTTATAATTACTTTAAACACATAGGATAGATTTTACCGTATACCTAATATTTGCAAAAAATTAATCAATCTAAGACTAGACCAGCATTATCGGAAACATTTCCTTGTTCACATAAAGAGAGATTCATGGAAGTTTTCAGTCACAAATTTATCACCCTTTAAAACGAATGGAATCGTGCTTTGTCTTGATGATTTCTTTGAAAACCTCCCAAAAACTAGATCTATTTTGTGTTATTTGGAGGAAGAACAAGAAATAGAAAGAGGTTGGTGAAGGAGAACTTTGGAATTCCGATCGTCGGAGGAAAAACGTGTTGGAAATCAGGCCTCAGGTCATCTCTCAAATAACACACACTCACAGGTATATATGTATGCAGAAAGAAAATATGGAAGTAATTTGGACTCAAAAAGCTGCACACACCATTCATATTCAGAAAAAACAAGGGCTATAACCTGTACATATCCAACCGAAATAAGAAAAAAAAAAAAAAAAAAAAACAAAGCTAATTATTCCTAAAGAATAGGTTCCTTTGATGACCCACTTGCACATACACTGCCAATGACCAGATCACCCTTTATTCAAAAAACTAAGTAAATAAAACAAATACTAAATATTAACCCATACCCATTCTTGACTTTATTCAGCTCAATCTTCCACCATCAAGATTATACCCAACAGAACCGGATGGGGAAGACGGTGCGATTAGTTGCAGCCTTATGGGGAAGGAAAAAACAGACGGCGAAGGTATATTGGTAATTTAAGTTTATCAAAAAGATAATTAGCTTATCTTTTAAATTTACAAACACGAACGATATGTAAATGTTTTTTTTATGAAAACACTATTAGTATAAAACTCGATAATAATGATACACACATATTCAATTATTCATCACATGTATTACATTGCTTCAAATTACTTTGTATATACAAATTACACAAGCACTCATTTGATCCTTTCTGTCTCTTTATTCACCTTCAAAGATGTAGTTTATTCGAACATTAATCCGAAGAACACACAGAGCTTCCATCGATTTTTCCTCTTTGATTCATTTATTAGAAGTTGCAGAGCTACTCAGTTTTGCCATGGGCATCTATGTCCTTGAGCAAATTGCAATACCAGTCCATAAAAGAAGTTGGATAGGGTACACTTGTGTTAAGCTTCTCAAACTCAAGTGTCAAGGTAATAAGCTGTGCATCACCTTTTTTTTCAGTATGCAGTATGACTTTCATGGTCTTGAATTTATCATCCACTAGATCTCCTCCAACTGCATTGAACACGATCATATGGTTTTCCTCATTCACAGCTTCGATTACTGCTTTATCAGATTTCTTCTTTCCGTCTATTTTTCATGGCCACATGCAAAGACGTACAATATTTTTAGTAATTAGATATGATATATATTTTTTTGATGAAAAAGTATGTATGAACAAAGAAACAAAAATAGGGTTTTCGCTATTACGTACCAATACTGTAGTGCCAATGGACGAGCGATCCAACAGCCCCTCGATCACCATCAAGCAGTTCACATGCATGAATCTTGTCAGGAGATATGGTAGCTATCTCGTTGGGGTTGTGCCTAAAGAGATCATGGAAGACATCTCCCTTCTTACTAATCTCTACATAACCAATTAACTTTCCGGATAAAGCCATATTTCGATTATTACAAAAATCTGAAAGTTAATTGTTTACAAGAGAGAATTGATGAGTTTGTGCAAAATATGGCCGATAGCGTTGGACTTATATAGAGAATTTTGGCTGTCCGACTCCGACCCCAACATTTTAGTTAGGCCTGGCAATCGTGTCGTGTTCGGGTTGGCGGGTCAAAATATGTCAACCCAAACACGACCCATTTAAATATACAAGTCACGGGTTGGCGTGTCACGGGTTGGCGGGTTTGAAACATAAACCCATATATGACCCACGAACCTATTTATTTATACGGGTTCACAGGTTGACGGGTTTGTGGGTTAGATTTATGTTCGTGGGTCAGATTCCATAAATAAAATTAACAATTAAACATGAATAAATTTTTGATGGTTTATGCAAACATATCTAAATTTTAGACACTTAACTACTTAAGTATTAAAGTCTTAAACATCCAAATAAAAATTAAAAAATTCATAGAAACATGTTCAATGCCTCAATCGCTTATACAGCCATATGCCGATACGCCATTTGATTTAAGGAAAAAATGAGGAAAATCAATTGGTTACAAACTTACATACGACCTTATGAGGTAGGACCACAAGTCAAAATATAAATAAATTTAAAAATAAAAAATATTTTTTTAAATTAAAAATATAAACGGGTTGGCAGGTCAACCCATTTATTTTTTGAGAAACCCATATATGACCCGTTTAATAAATGTGTTGGCAGTTTGGCGGGTTGGCGTGTTGAAAAATTCAACCTAAACCCGTTTATTTTGTGTCGTGTCGCGGATCGTGTCGCGTGTCGTATCGAGAATTGACAGCCCTAATTTTAGTAATTTTAGTTACGTACGCTTACTAGTTTGAATATACAATAAGACAAAATATGTTTCACGTGGGTTGCAGCATGCAAAGTGGTTTATGAAATTTATAAATTTTATATATTAAAAGAAAGAAAGAAAACAAACTAAACTAATCTTGTCAAATATATATTAGCGATGGTTCCACTCCGATAACTGAAACGCGACCAGTGACTGTGACGGTGTCCTTAAAAGTCCGATGATGTGTCAGATTCGGAGCCTACTCGGCTACTCATCTCATGTGCAGTGTGGTTTGGGTTGGATACAATGGGTAAGTTAGTTTAGCTTTTATTTCATTGAATTATCCTTGTTTGGGTTTATGTATTGCTTTTGAGATTCCTCTACTAATTAATACTAACTTCTGTAATGAGGGCAGGTTATTAACTAAATTCACAAGGTGTTTGATGAAAGTCATCAAAGAGATCAAACGTCATTGCGATTTATGCAGTTGTGTGAGGCGTATGTTGTTTTTATGGAAGGATTTTTAATTTTTATTATCGCATAGAAAATATGCATGGTTCTTCAATTGGTAATGGAAAAGTTTACGGGGAAGAATAGTTTGAAATAACAAAGGGTAGAAATACAAGTTCCAAATACGAATGACAGAGTACAGAATTAGGAATCAAATAACAGTTACAACAAATCAAGAAAATTGAACAACACCCATATCTGCTTAACTATCATCAATTAAGAAGCTAGAAGAACGATGTATTCATGTGCATTCCTAGATTACCATATGTATCATAATTTCATTTTCTGCAACTTCTTATTTCGCATTAAATACGAAAGGAGACATCTTATATTTTTTTCTTTTTGCGAAAGGAGACATCTTATCTTATCGACCTACTAAATTTAATACTCACGCCCTTGATAATCAAATGCGTGAATCCAATTCGAATTTAATATGAAGAAAATGAAGTTCTTCTTGATTAAAGTCGTTGTACCACGTGGTGAAACTTTACTGCCCAGAAATTATGAAGCTAATTGAAGTGCTTGTTTTCCATGTCAGGATCAACGTGCACATTAGTAAGTTTGTCATGAGTCATCCGCATCCAATTGAATCTCCAATGAGGTAATCATCAGGATTGTTTCCCGTTGACCCGATCATATGTATTTTGGAAATTGATTCTAACATAACCGTTTTTCTACGTACACAACAATATTTGTTTTAAAATGTTGAATTTTATAAGGGATTGTATGACTCGGTCTGGGTCAGGCCTGAGTCGGTGAGTCATGCCTTACTTGGTATGAAGCTCTAACTGTATCTTTGACTTGTTTGATTACAGCTCTAAGTGACTATGTTGCATGCTAGAAATGACCATTTTACCCTTTTTTTTTTGTTTACCAAAACCAAACCAGAGCTTAGACGCGATCCACATATTTTTCTCCTATTACTACATCATCTGTATATTTAGCATACATACATATATCATATGATTAATAAAGTTAACAAATGACACAAAATAATTTACGAATTTTAACACCCCAAAAAAGTGAAAATACATTGATTTTGACATTGAAAAGCATGTTCACAAGCTCACATAGATAGCAAGAAATTATTTTGACCTTCAAATAGCTAAAGCATGAGCATCTATTACAATCTTTGCATGATGGAAGCATTCAATTGTTTTGAAACTTTATTTTTGTCATTCAAGCATTTTGACAAACAATTGGGGGACAAAAGGCTGTTATATTTAGCTCGATAGGTCCCGCCCTGTCAATCTTCAACACTCTCTAAGTTGATTTATCTTTACTTCGTATGATCATATAAAAGTTCTATAAGAGGCAAAATTTTGATATTGATTAACATTGCAGATATATATAATTACACAAGGATCTGATCAAGTTAAGCAAAAGATAGAACTATACAAAAGCACGTATACGTATAAACTACAAAGCATAATCTACAAGCCAATGTTAATTGAACAAAAAGATAAACATACAAATACTTTAACATGTGTGGACTGAAAAAAGGTAAAGCACATAAAGGTTTTTGTCGTTGAACTAAAATAATTATGTGATAGCTCCAAATATGCACCATCAATACCTGTATGCTTATAACATCTGGAATATCCTTAATTGCTTATATACCAATGAACTGAATTTAACAAATAAAGGACAGGAAGCATGTTGAATTGCTTATATACAAATGAACTAAATTTTTTTTTTTTTTTTTTTTTTTTTTTTTTTTTTTTTTTTTTTTTTTTTATCTTTCATCTTATTCTCAATCACTTCTTGCATCATCACACACATCAATTTTAATCCTTATAACTTTTTGGTAAGAAACGAAACACGATTTTTCTAATTTCATAATAGAAGCAAGAATTGTTATGACAAAAGTAATCAAAACACAAAATATAAAAATCAGAAACTCAAATAAATCAAATTTATATTCAAGATTAAAAAACAGAAAACGTACTTGAATGTTGATGTTTACAATATAATCACAAAACATGTAAATATGTAGATTGAGACATGTAAATTGTAGTGTCATAAAACATAAATTGTCCTGATATTTGTCAGTCTTGAGGAACAACAATCAGTCAAGAAGAAATCTTGATTCTGGAGAAATTCTCTATGTTCCCATCTTGATCTTGAATTACAAAAAAAAAAAAAAATAAATAAAAATAAAAATCAAAAGAGTGTGTTTTTTTGTAACCCCCAAATCTGACTTATGGTGATGTATTTATAGGCTTCAAATCAACAGTTAACCAATCCCATCCAACACATTTGTTCAAATCGAAATTAACTATCTAATAGCTAGTTAACAATTCTTTAATATAAAGTCAAAAATCCAAAATTAATATATAAAAGTATTAATTAGTCAAAAATCCATGTCTTTCAAGACCAATTTGACTAGCCAATCACCAAATCCAACACAATCCCTTTAGCCCAAGTATTTAATCATATTAATAAAATACTAATAGAAGGCTTTATAAGGGAGCAAAAGTTTCTTCTTACTTCCAATGTGGGACAAGTCCCATAAAGTAGATTGTCCTTAAACAAAGTTCTGACAATACCCCATATATTTTCCATTCAAACTCCTAGAATACCCCACATTCGAATAGAAAATAAGAGAACTTTGATATTCAAATAAGGGAAGTAAGATATGACATGCATCTGGATAGGTGTTGTAAAACTTGAATCTTTCATAGTGAGTACTACATGGATTTACTTCGTGGGTAGTGAACTAAAGTCTTGAATTAACCAATTTTTATAGTATAATTAAAAACAAGAAGTATCACACATATCATATCTAAGCATATATCATTTCTTACCACTGTGTTCATTTCGGTCGTGAAAAATCCTTTCTTCATGAGACTTCTAGAGAGCTTAGTTGTATCAGCTCCATATGTACGTGTAAACCAAAAGGCTATACATAGAAAAAGTTGTAATTAAGATTTGATTGGTAACTCACGTTTTTTTTTTCCAAACATGAGTTGTTAAACGTCCATCTGGTGCACAATCTTCAGAGGAATTGTTTTCACCTTCTACACTTTCCACTAGAGATCCATTCATTGTTGGTTGTGTTGGTGATGGCGTAGATTCTGGGATAGGTGTTGGGATGGTAATGTAGATGCAGGTTTTGAGGTTGTGGTAGTAGATATAAGTGTTGATGATATGGTAGTATGTGTCAGTGTTGATGATGGTTTAGATGATGTAGGTGCTAAAGTTTGGTTATTGGTGTAAGTGTTGAGGATTGTATTGCTCCAGTTTCTGAAGTTTTAGATGTATTTTCTAAGGACGATGTGGATGTTGTAAGTGATGTTGAGTAAGTGGTAATCATGGTTAATTTTAATGATAGAGGTTTAGGGGTTCTGTTGGTAGATGTTATAGGTGCTTTGGATGTGGTTGTTGGTATTGGGAAGTTGATTTCTTCATCTTGTAATTGTCTGTTTACGAATTTCACAGTTGATATCCTGTTGCGTTTCATAACCTGTAGTGCAATGAAT
This sequence comes from Lactuca serriola, assembly GCF_051521515.1. Lineage (NCBI taxonomy): Eukaryota > Viridiplantae > Streptophyta > Magnoliopsida > Asterales > Asteraceae > Lactuca > Lactuca serriola. Next base: position 322,234,371 of record NC_136412.1, on the reverse strand, counting down.
TTAGTTGGCTTCACACTGGATGCTCCTTTTTCTTTCGAGTTCGACATCTTTCTTACTTAAAAATTAACAAAAAACTGCAGTCAATACCAACATATTAAAGATGCTAAACTACTGATGAGAAGAGAGAAACAAGCAATAAAAATAAACTATATATGAAGGCATTACTACGCATGTAAACTATTGAATACAATTAAAACCAATTTACTTGTAATTTAAGATGATAATATACATGAAGATGATCAGAGAACAAGAAACGGTCATCACAATAATAGTAAATTAAATAAAAATAAATTTTAGATGTGTGACAACCTATATCGTCAAAGTGAGCGTATAAACGTATAATGAACAAAGATTTCGATCAATTAGCCGCCGGAGATGATGATCACAGAAAATGTAAACCCTATTTCTAATCACTAAACATACCCTAATATGCAACCTAATCGTGTGTAGGTTAGAGGGAAAGGAATTGCGAAATATTTTGAATCTCCGCTAATGAAAATTTTGAACAATGCTAATTACCGCTAAATAGTTCCAGATGGATGGATAGGGTATATACATCTAGCTAACGTCAAGAAAGAACATAGACTAACGATGTGTTCATAGTATAATTTCAATTTAAAATTATAAATGAGGATTAAACATTAATAAACTATACATCTTTATGCTTTTATGTTTAAACCAAAATTTATATATAAAAGACGTACGGGTCATGTCAATATATATGGTAGTTGCTTATAGTGTGATGGTATTACATATGGATGATATATGGGTCATTGGTCAACATGGTATTTCCTTATGGTGTCCATGGATGACATACGGGTCATTGGTCAACATGGTAGTTGCTTATGGTGTGATGGTATCACCCATGGATGACATATGAGTCATTGGTCAACATATATCATTTGTGTCGGTTGTGTATTAAAATTTAAAATTTTCAAATACTTAATTTTGTAGGAAATATTAATTTTTTAATTAATTTTATTAATAATTTAAGGTCCTCGATCAATCCTCGCCGAGTCTGATTAATCGTTTATCGTCAGTCGATCGTCGAGCTACCGCTGAGCAATGTTTACAACCTTGATTAAAATAGAAAGTGATTTTTCTTTTAATTATGACTTTTTACAAAACTACCCTTACTAATTAAATACGAGTCATTGTATGTATTAGGGCAATTTGGTCATTTTATAATGGAACATCTTCGAGGCGCCATAATGTTTTTCGACGAAACATGTTGTTTCAGTTCTTCACTCTTATTTCAGTCACTTGCAAACAACCCCAATTTAAAAATTCCGACAGACAAAAAACCCTAAAATCATTTTCGCATAATCGTTATCTTAGTGAATGTTTATTATTATGGAAGCCTGTACTTCTTCTAAGATTCAATCAAGAAATCAAACGAAATCGTTAACAAACATGCCATTTGAAGTGATGTAGAAAATAATAGTCGACTTGGAAAAAATTTCAGCAGTCGAGGCTTTTAGGATGAAGAGTGTGTAAGTTTTGTCTTCGATCATTCTATTTCACAAGTGTATTTGAGTTGTCTTTACATTATGGAGCCAATATTGTGTTTCGTTTGCAGTTGCATATTCTTCAACGAGGCAGGAAAAACGGATGAAGTATATAAACATATGGAGTTAGATGGATTACGATTTCGTGGTTGGTCTAACCAGAAACATGCAGATGTCAAAAAATGCATAGAGATGAGAAACCCAAATATTCTATTTAGGAATGGACTGGTACGTTGTTATATATATGCATAGTAGTAATTGATTTGTTTCTTGTTTTGCATAACTTTAATTAGAAATTATGTGTTTAATGTTTTTTTCAGATAAAGTTATTTTTCTTAAAAGCTGAACAAGAAGGGAAAACGATGCTTGAAGAAGCATTTGCATTGGGACATTTAGATTCAACAGTTGTCTTGGGAATGATGCTGATGGCTGACGGGAGACATAGGAAGCAGGAAGCTTTGGACATGTTGAACAATGCTTACCACAGAGCAAAAGGTAAGTGGAATCTTAGAGCAACTTGTTCTAAGGTTCATCTCAACTTAAATATGGACGGGAGGAAACATGTACACTTCCATGGCTTCCATAGATCTTCTGTATTGCATAATTCTGTAATTAGTGTGTCAGACGCTTTTGTGAATGGATACAGATAGGTGTTTATGTGTGAAATTTGTTTGTGGGATGCTTGTTTCGTTAGGTTTTCTAGGGAGTTTGGTATAATTTATGTGTAGTTTGTTGATATGTAGTTTAATATTACGACAATTAATGTTATGTACATTCTTTTGGTTTAATATACGAATATATAGTAATTTACTTGATAAGTAATTAGTTGTTGTTGTTACTTGATTAGTAAATATGTTGTGTTGTTAATAAGGGACTAAAAGAGTAAAAGTTTGGAATGATGTTTGAATAATGTGTTTTGGACTTTGAATATTAGTGTTTATATTGTATTGTAATTATAGTTGAATGTAGCAAATGTTAGTTCTTTCCTAGTATTAAATACATATAAAATACAATTTTAAAGACATAAACATGCATGTATTTTATTTTGGATTTGGTAATTTGGTTTAATACCAACTAGTGGAGAACCCATGCTTTGCATGGGGTAAAATTGTAAAGGAATAAACATAGGGACTAAAAGTGGCAAAAAAAATATTATGGCTAAAATCAAAGTAAAAAAAGTTACTATAAATATAGGGACTAAAAGTGGCAACAAAAGAAAACTATTGTGTTTAAAATCTAAAGTAAAAAAATTTACTGTTAAAATCTTGTTCCACTTTTAATATATATATTAGTACATGAATATATGCTAGTAATTTGATGGAATGTTATTATATATATATATATATATATATATATATATATATATATATATATATATATATATATATATATATATATATATGTTATTTTTGTCTTTTTAATTTCAAGAATCAAAAGTTAACTGTTACCTAGCTATAAAAAGGTAAAATATTTGAATAATGTGTTTTGACACAAATACCCTTAGTATTCACATATTTGGAATGATTTCAGGGGCAATTTGGTCTTTTTGCACTCTAAATTGTTAAGGCGCCATCACACCATTGACGTCACACCGACGTTCCAATTCTTCAACCATTCAGAACATCTCAGCTTTTTCGGACGATAAATCTGCATGCAAACACTAAAACCCCCAAATTGTCGAAGGATAATCGTTCTCAAAAATGATTTTCTCCGATAATAGAAACTCACGTACTCCTCTCGAACAGATCATCATAAAGTAAGTTTTTTTTCATACCCTGTTACACTGTCTTTCATAGTTACGCTTAATTTAAATAAAATTGAATACAACAACTGCAATGTGTATTTTGTAAGTAGAATGTCGAATACTAGAAGTCGTTGTTCGTTAGATGATCTCCTAATAGAGATTTGAGTCGGATATTTGTAGTATTAGGGTCGGAATCTGCAAAAGACATCATCTCTACACGACTTTGGCAATTCTCAATAAACATCAACTAATGAATGTATATTTGATGAAATACAACTTTATTTATTTGTTATTTACTGTGTATTTAAATTTTTGAAGTTCAAAGAAGATGTATGAAGCGGGGGGTGATCCTCAAATGTACAGAACAACATACATTGACATGTTTGAAGGAATGGGTCCCAAAAATCTGAAAGCTGATTTATTTATACACACATGTGCATTGCATAATAACATTGAAGCCATGTTCATACAAGGAATTATATGTGTAGTTTCAATAATTATATGTAATCTATACCATCATACATACTTATAAAGCTAGCATTTTTTCTTGAATATCATGCATTTAAAACCCCCCTTTTTTTTTTAACTTCCTTTCACCACATTCATTTGAAACTTCCATGACTTTTCAATTTCTTTAAAATAATATTGTAAATAAGTTAAATAATGTTCTATAAATAAGAAAGGGTGTTTTATTACAATGTCTTCATCCCACATCGATGGTGAGAGTAAACAAGAGAATGTTTGCTCTTCTATAAATATGAAATGTTGTGAAATGTTTCAAAGGGACCAAACCATGAGAACTTCCTCATGCCTACCTTTGTAGGATTTTGAAGGTATTATTTGGTGAGATTCTCTATATTGGCAAGTGTCCAGTTAACTTTTGGAATTCCAAAAATGGTTTTGAACTGAATTTTTTCAGGTTTAAACCGTGTTTCACTTAGAAAAAAAATTATGTAGTTGGGTATATTGAGTTGAACCGAAGCTGGATCAATTTAGACCGATAAAGGAATCATTTTCCTTTCACAACAAACATTTGAAACTCCCATGATTTTTCAAATTATTTCTAATAATATTATAAATAAGTTACATAATTTTATATAAATATAAAAAAGCATCTACCTAAACCTAAAATTATAACTGTTTGAAAAATCACTTTGATTCAAAAGCACGGAATATATACAAACCGGGTTTCACTAGAAAAAAAAAATGTAGTTTGGTATATTTAGTTGAATCAGTCCGAGTTTGATCTATTTGGACCATAAAAGAAGCATTTTCTTTTCACTACATACATTTGAAACTCCCATGATATTTCAAATTGTTTTCAATGATATTTTAAAAAAGTTACATAATGTTATATAAATATAAAAAAAACATCTACCTAAAAATAAAATTATAATTGTTTGAAAATTCGATTTGATCAAAAGCACGAAATATATACGCAGATTATATGTTATAAATGAATTCTTTTTATAATGAACATTTGGATCCTGAAAATATATATAAACAAACTTTCTATATTAAGTACCTAACTGAATTTATGATTTTAGAATTGAACAAAGAGTTATTCAATAAGAACTTACTTTTTCGGATAGCAACTTACGACATTATAGAAAAATGGAACTATTGAACAATAAATAAAGGGTAAACAAGAGAAATAGCATTTTACTAAATAAGTTGAATAATGTTTTATTAACAAGAAAGCGTGTTTTATTACAATGTCTTCATCCCACATTGATGGTGAGAGTAAACAAGAAAATGTTTCCTCTTCTATAAATAAGAAAGGTTGTAAAATGTTTCAAAGGGACCAAACCATGAGAACTTCCTTATGCCTACCTTTTAGGATGTTGAGGGTATTCTTTGGTGAGATTTTCTTTATTGGAAACTGTCCATTTAAGTTTTAGAATCCCGAAAATAGTTTTGAACAAGATTTTTTAGGTTCAAACAGAGTTTCAGTTGAAAAACCGTTATGTAGTTTGGTATATTGAGTTGAATCGGTTTAGGTTTGATCAATTTGGGCCGATAAAGAAAACATTTTCCTTTCAGCACATACATTTGAAACTCCCATGATTTTTCAAATTGTTTCTAATAATATTATAAATAAGTAACCTAAACATAAAATTATAATTGTTTGAAAAATAAATTTGATTCAAAAACACAAAATATATACAAACCGGGTTTCAATAGAAAAAAAGTTATGTGGTTTGGTATATTAAGCCGAATCGGTCCAAGTTTGATCAATTTGGACCGATAAATGAAGCATTTTCTTTTCACCACATACATTTGAAATTCCCATGATTATTCAAATTGTTTATAATAGTATTATAAGTTACGTAATGTTATATAAATATAAAAAAATCTACCTAAACATAAAATTATAATTGTTTGAAAAATCACTTTGATTCAAAAGAACAAAATATATACTCGATTATATTTTATAAATGAATTCATTTTATAATGACATTTTGAATCATGAAAATACATATACACAAACTTTCTATATTAAGTACCTAACTGAATTTATGACTTTAGGATTTAACAAAAAGTTATTCAATAAAAACTTGATTTTTTATAGCAACTTACAAGATTACTGAAAAATGGAACTATTGAACAATAAATTTTTTGGATAACGTTTTATTTTTATTATTTAATATTTTATTTAACAAAATGAAATTATTGGCAAATAAAGAAATGAGTTTAATTAAAATGTCTTCATCCCACATTGATCGTGAGAGTAAACAAGAGAATGTATTCTCCTTTATAAATAGGAAAGATTGTGAAATATTTTAAAGGGACTAAGCCATGAGATCTTCATTGCATCTAATTTTGTAGGACGTTGAGTGTATTCTTTGATGATATTATCTTTGTCGACAAGTGACCAAGTAAATTTCAGAATTTCGAAAATGATTTTTGGATCGTATCTTTTAGATTTGGGTCGAGTTTAATAAGGATCTGAATGTCTTCTGGCTGAGTTAGGCAAACTCGCTTCCATTGGAGGTCGAGTTTAAGTAACATGCCGAGTATTTGGTTGTGTTAGCCAAGTTTTACAACCTTGTATGTAATACAATTTAAAGTTTTAACCTTATAAAAGACATCACTATTATCATATGTTCTACATAATTATGGTAATATTTATGATAAAAAAACATTTTTTTTACTATTTAAGATAAAAAGTTGTCTCTATTATCATATGTTGTACACAATGATAAAATTTAAGATAGATAAAAAGATGTCGATGTTATCGTATTTTCTACATAATGATAATATTTAATATAAATGTTTTAATTTAATATGAAATTATTATTTAATAGATAACAATAACGATTTGTTTATTTTTAATTTTTTTTTCTATTTTAATCATATAACTTTGTATATGCAAAACAACTTCAATTTCCAACCTTATCTCTTATAATAGAGTTCAACATAATAACAATACTAAAAATCATTTTTTATATTTTTTATGAAATTATTATTTAATTGTTAATAAAAATGATTTAGTTATTTTTAATATAAAATATTTTTTATATCCCACGCAATGCACGGGCATTCGCCTAGTTTATTAATATTTAGTGTCATTGATGTTATATATTGATATTGTTATTCTATCAACAAGATGAGTGCTTTTATTATGACAATTTTTATTTAGGATTGACTTTATTGAGACAAGCACCAAATGAAAATCATCTTGAGGCAATTTATTTGCTTGGAATGATCTACATTTCAAGAGGGCCTCATCAATGTGATGAAGGTATGTATATATGGTATATGTGTAAATTAAATTATATATATAGTTAATTAAGGCATGTTTGTAGTTTGGGGTTAGTATTTAGTTGTGTTGTGTTGTATAATGTTTATTGTTGTATTAAAAAGGGTACATTGGATTAATTGATGGATATTTTAATGTGTAGGCTTACAATTACTTGATGTCTATTTTGGTTGGACAGTTCTGGATGATGGGGAGGACACATGTGTTGTTGATGGTGCCAAAGAGTTGTTGTGGGTTGTTGATGTTGTTCATAGACTTACAACGAATAACATCACATTCCAATGTGAAGACCCACGACATTCTGTTAAAGGTGCATTGGCAATAGGCCAGAAGAGGATAAAGATATTGCATGGTTTGTCGTTGGTATGTAGAGTATGGTAGGTTTTGTATATTTCTTAAAAATATTAATGGTTGATAATAGAATGAACATTGAATATTAGTGTTCTTATTGTATTGTATATGAAGTTGTATAGTACTACTATAATTTTATTTTGGTTTTGTGTTTACATCATTCTGTTAAAAGGGCATTTTAGTCATTTTTGTTTGCTATGTTGTTTGAGTAGGATGAAGTATACGTAAAACCCATGTTATTTTTGTGATGAAGTATAGTTAATGTAATTAAAAATAAGTTTGTAATGAATTCGTTATTAAGGAAAATAATCTACATAGATTATATACTTTAACATGCCCGGTTAATGTAATTAAAAATAAGTTTGTAATGAATTTGTTGTTAATTATTCATTATATACTATGTTTTCAAGAAATTATACACAACTTCATTAGCACAACTGGCTTAACTGTGCCATTTTCTAGCATAAGCTTAAGTTCGAGTCTGCTTGCCAGCAATATCTACTTTATAATTCATTTTTTCATTTTTTAGCCATTAGTTTATGACACATATTACCAATTCAAAAACATTTCATTCAAACCATATCTTACAAATTCCATTGATCATAATAATAATTCATCCATAGTTTAAGAAGATTAATTAAGCATACAACATCCCAACAAATGTCGTCACAAATTAGCTACGCATTTTGTTCCATAGCAAAACAAGCAAACGAAATCATATTCCATAGCAGAATTCCCTAGCAAATACCTACGAATGGTACTTCCATAGCAATTCATCTATGCAATTGGTTTCCGTCACAAACTCCATTGCATAGTAACCACAATAATGAATTCCATAGTAGCAGTACAACGGAAAGTGATTTGGTGACAAATGTCGTTAGAAAATTGCTACGAATGTTTGTTCCATAGAACTATCAGTAGCATAATACCAACGTATATGGAGTCGGTAGCATTTTCCCTAGCAAATCCCATTCTCGCTACCAGAAATAAAATCCGTAGACAATGTGGTAGCAACATTGCTATGGAACGACATTCCATAGCACGATCCAATGCAGATTAACAACGAAAATACGTTCCATAGCAACCTTCCCTAGCAAAATCGTGTTTTTCTTGTAGTGTCGGTCCATCTGAGTGTGGGTTGTCCCAGATCTTATAAGGTGCATTTTTAGGTGTATATGAGTGTGTCAAATCATAAAAATGCAATCTCGGTCTTGTTCTTCCATTCATGCATGAGTTTTGAAGCTTGGAATCTTATGATACGTTAGGCTTTTGGATTTGGACCTGTTCTAGCCATGCAACATCATAAAGTTGGAAACTTTATGATTTAGAATATAATTTGGACTTAGATCTGAGCTTTGGACAAAAGGCCTTAAGGGACAAAGTACTTAATGGAAATATTAGAGCCATCTTGTGTATGTCGGGCGTAAGTTGAGTACATCGGGCATACTTGGTCTAAACCACATACGTTGGGAGTAAGTTAAGTACTCAGGGCATACTCAGCATGCCTTGGATTTGTTTTTTTGTTGACTTTTGTTAACCATTGACTTTTTGACCAAGTTTGACTTTGGGTCAAACTTGAGGATTTTGGGCTATTTATTATGATTCTATCTGGTTCTGGTGTTAGTGGATTTGCGGGTGCAAGTAGTTCAGAAAAGGGATCGTGTCATAGTGTTTAAGAGTTCTTCAATTCAAGTGAGTTTTTCCTCATTGTATCGTGGTTCGAAGGCACCAATGTCGGCCCACTAGCTTGGTTATATTTAGTAGAGGGATGCCATAGAGATTGTATGTTGTCAAGTAGGATAGACTGAGGACTCTTGATCTAGTCTTTTTTTCCTTCTTCCTTGTTTGGTTATGGCTTTAGAGTAGGATCACCTGTCCAGGTGTCTATCACAGCTCTGAGTAGGGATGTGAGTGGGTCCAAACCCGGACCGGTAGACCCGGACCTGGAAAACCCGGGAACCGGTTCACGAGATTTTTTAGGACCGAAAATCGGACCGGTATATAGGAACCGATTCCGGTTCGGTTCTGGGTAAGGTACCGGGTAAAGTGGGTCTAGAACCGAAAAACCCGGAAATATCAAAGTGGGTCGAATGGAACCGGGTACAGTGGATCTAAAACCGAAAAACCCGGGGAACCGGGTAAAGTGGGTCGAATGCATGTTTTAAAATTTCACAAAATACAAAAATAAAGCTGAGAAAAAAAAATTTGCAGCTTTGATATCCCAACTTTGGAAGACTATAAATCAATGAATATGAAACCAAAAATGATAAAATTAAAGTCTAAAATCATGTACAAACTCTATACTACACTTTGGAAAAAACCGCATGCTATTCCGACTTCAAACGAATTAAATATGTATGTTTTAAATCTGTCACGAAATACAAAGAAAGCTGAAAAACATAAAATTTTCAGCTTTGATATCCCGACTTTGAGAGACTATAAGTCAATGAATAAACACCCAAAAATAACAAAATTGTAGTCTAAAATCATGTAAAAACTATAAAATACACTCTGGAAAAAACTTCATGCCAATCCGACTTCAAACGAACGAGATATACATGTTTTAAAACTATCATAGAATAAAAAAAAAAAAAAAAAAGCTGAAAACATAAAATTTTCAGCTTTGATATCTCAACTTTGAGAGACTATAAGTCAATGAATATAAACCCAAAAATGACAAAATTATAGTCTAAAATCATATACAAACTATAAATTATACTATGGAAAAAACTTTATGCCAATCTGACTTTAAACGCATTAGATATGCATGTTTTAAAACTATCACAGAATAAAAAAAAAAGCTGAAAAACATAAAATTTCCAACTTTGATATCCCAACTTTGAGAGACTATAAGTCAATGAATATAAACCCAAAAATGACAAAATTATAGTCTAAAATCATGTAAAAACTATAAACTATACTATGGAAAAAACTTCATGCCAATCCGACTTCAAACGAATGAGATATGCATGTTTTAAACTTTCCATAGAAACCAGTTCCGACCCCGAAAACCGGTTCCGGTTCTATAACCCGGTTTACCCGGACCCGGAACCCGGATAGAGCCATTTTTTAAACCCGGGACCCGAACCGGTTTTACATGTTCTGGTTCCAACGGTTCTGGTTTCGGTTCCGGTCCGGTTTTCCGGTTCTAAATCTCATCCCTAGCTCTGAGTATATACGGTTATGCATTCCTTGGATTGTTGGCTATGTATCCTTATGTATAGTATGTTGTTGTGTTGTATTGATCTGCTAGATTTGCATATATATCCTTATATGGTAGGATGTTGTGGTTGTGGTATGCTGGTTAGAGTGCTAGTATACAGGTTATCATTTAGTGGAGTGTCCTAGCGGTTGGATGTAGTCATGTAGGATAGCTTGAGAACTCTTGATCTAGGCTTTCTTGCATGTTCCTTGTTTGGTTGTGGCTCTACAGTAGGATCATCTGTTCGGGTGACTATCTCACCTATGGTTACTTACGGTTACGCATTTCCTGGAAGTTAGTTGGTAGCAAGATAATATGTTGTGTGAGGACTAGTAGACGGTAGTGAGTTGTATGACTGATGTTTACCTATAGTATGTGTCTACTTTATCCTTGATTGTTTATATATCAACATATGGTGGTAGTGGGTTGAGGCCGTCCTACTTTGTGATGTAGGCTAAGATACTCGGTGCGGTCCGGCAGTATGTCATAGGTACGTCGGCTTGGGAAGAGCGGTTGGGTTGAGATAGTAGTCCAACAAACCCTGGGTATGCATGCCCATTGGACCCATTACATGTTGCCATTCCAGTTCGAGGACTGATTAGGCCTGGGCATTCCAATCCGACGATTGTGGGCGGTTATGCATGCTTGTATGTTTATTGTATGGGGTATTTTGGTGGAAACTCACTAAGCTTTGTGCTTACCCAAATATTTATGTTTTTTTAGATTTACATCGGTGATCGTGAGAAGGCGAATGCGAGACTATACGCACTCATCAACAACATTGGTGATTCTATGTTTACTATAATACTCTGATGTTACTTAAAGCACATTTTTCTTTTCTAACCGGTAAGAATAAATAGTTGATCAAAAATGATTTTGGATAAATATCATACTCTTAATATTCACAAAGGGTATGGATGATCGGAGTATAATATTCTCTAATATAAAAATAAAGTTTTAAAATCATTATAAAATATTTAAAAATATATATAGGTAAATATCATATTTTGGCGGCTTATAAAAACAATTTATATTATATTTAGAGATTAGGCTGGATAAATATTATATTTTGATTTTTATTTAGGCATATATGAAATTCTTCTTAACTTTTTCGACGTGATCTCACTACTCGGATCTCCGATCTGTGAAAGAGATTTTACAGTTGGACGCCTACATACCGAACCACCGTTGATCTCCTCCACCACATAACATAACTGTCTCTTTTGGTTTTGATCTTCGTTTTCTATTTGGATCTGTTTTTAGGTTAGGGTTTTTTATTTGAATCAAGTTATAGTGAATGGTTTCATGATTTCCATATATGTTCTTCAAGATATGTGTTTCTTGATTTTGGGTTTTGAACAGGGGCGGACGCACGATACTAAAAAATAAAAAAATTTCAAATTTTCAAAATTTTTTCCACTGCGGCCGGAAAAGCTAGGGGTTGCCGGTGCCACCGGTGACCCCCTAAATCCGCCCCTGGTTTGGAAGACCACACACATGAAATAAGTCTAGAAAACTGGAGGAATTAACTTATGTTTTGCCAAAAAAGGATTTCTAAAAAAGATATCATCAACCAACTAGCTAAGCTAGTTTTAACAAATTAACCACAAACCGATTGTATAATTTTGTTAGAAAATAATGACCTAATATACCCGAACAACAGTCGACTTACCAAAAAAGACAATAATGAATTACTTGTTTTGGAAATCGAAAGACTTTCTAACAACACAAATCATTGGGAAAGAAAAATAATGATATCTTGAACAACATATTCATGCATATATACTACACCACCACCTTACATTCTATTTATTCACTAGAGACGTAGTTTATTCTTTCAATATGAGAAAAACACACATTCACACTGAGAGAGTACTTCCTGCCATTTCCTTCTTTGAGTACCAGTTGCCGAACTACTTAGTGGTGCTATGGGTATCCAAGTCCTTGACCAAATCACAAAGGTAATCCATCAGGGAAGTTGGATATGGTACACTTGTGTCAGGCTTCTCAAACTCAAACGTCCAAGTAGCCACCACTTTATCACCTTTTTTGTCAACATTTAGTATGATTGTAAAGGTCTTGTATAGCTCATCCACAAGATCTCCTCCGATTACCTTAAACACAATCATGTGGTTATCTTCGTCAGCTGCTTCGATTATTTGCTTCGAAATTTTCTTCTTTCCCTCTTATTATCATGCAGAGATGCCAAGAAATTAAATTATTGTGAGAATGTCAAGCAATATATTATAGTTTTGAACTATACAACTAGTTATGATATTGTAATATCCAAACATGAAAGACACAAGATTCTAGAGAAAACATGTACATATGAACAACAAAAAGAATTAGGGTTTGACCTACCATGAGTGTAGTGCCAACAGATAACAGAACCAACGTCCCCCCTATCACCATCAATCAGATCACAGCCTTGAACCTTATCAGGTGATATGATAGCTATCTCGTACGGGTTGTTCCTAAAGAGATGGCAGATTTCTCCTTTCTTGCTGACATCTACATGACCAATTAACTTTCCAGATAAAGCCATATCTCTCGATTGATATAATGGCAGGACCCTAAACCACTCGTTAATTTACAAGAGAGAGTTGATGAGTTTGTGGAAAATGTGGCCAACAACGTTTGCTTTATATAGATTGGTTGCCTTACCCAAAAATGATAATTTAATAAACTTACATAATTAATTAATATCTTGAGGACAACACTTTGTAAACGTGTAACACAATAACGTAACTTCTTTTTCTTGTTTTTAAGGCTGCATGCAATTTACACAGTAATTTATGATATATCTATAACATAAATAATGTCAACCATAATCCCAGAATATTATACTTTCCTGCTATAAAAGAAAATCGTCTAGACGTCTACTACATATATAGAAAATCGTCTAGAAGGTTTTTTCAAGAAATTGCTTAGTTGCCGTTAATTAAGGAAAGGAAGGATTGCTGGAGGAATGCGATTCCTTCAAATCTATTACTTTTTATTCCTCCCATAACCCCTGTTTTTACTTCATTCTTTTCCTCCATATAACAAATTTACCAATACATCCATCTAAATTGTTTTTCACCTGTGATCTAAGTGCACATAATTGCTTATCTACTAGGTTCTAGATAACTCCTATTCTCGTTTGCTTGCGTAGTTTCTTCTTAACCATATGCAGAAGCTTTAATAAATAGAAAACTCATAATACCAGCATCACAATATAGGTTTTAATAAATAAAAAGCTCATTGAAAACGCAGGGCCTTTTAATCTAGAAACAATTGATTGAATCGGTTCTTTGCGTTCTCTGTTATTTAGCTTATCTGAGCTAAAATTTGTAAGTTTGATGTTTAAATGTAATAAATTTCAATGTTTAGATGAAAATTTGATATGAATTTTGTTAACCATTTGTTACAAACACCTTCAATTCATTATGCATGCTATGATGCTATGCATTTTGATGGGGTAATCAAATTTGTGTTGAAAATTTTACCCCGGCCGCACAAATCTCTTCTTCCGTACTCCAACTTTTGTGTTGAGTATGCGACAATGGTGGCTTACGGTGGCCGGTGGGTATTGTGATATGGATGATGATTAAAAATCATTTGAGGATCAGTGGAATGGTGTTCGTTTTCTCTCCTCATTTTTGTAAAATGTTTTCTGTCATCTCGATCTCTCTCTTCCCTGCTATGCTTATGGTTCTTTCACTAGTACATAAATGATTTATTGATGTGGTTAAAATAGTTATTTGATGCGGTTATTGAACCGCACTAAAAAATATCGTATCAAAAAATACCCTCATTTAATAGTGCGGTTATAAAACCGTCTCAAAAAATAGTCAAAACCGCACCAAAAAATAGTAGAGGAAAAATACAAACCGCACCATAAAATGATAAAAATCACCCCAAAAAAATCCAAACAACACAAAAAAAAAACCATCCCACCGGAAACCACCCTTAAACCACCATCATCTCTACCGCGTGTTTGTTGCCGAGAACATAAGATTCACCAAGCCACACCATTTTTATCGCCATTAACCACCGTCGAGCATCTTTACATTGACCTCCTTTATAACCGAACATAAACCACCACCAGTTCACACCATCACCATCTGCCCTACCTTTGCTGGAAACCACCATTACAGCCACGAAGAACACCCAACATTCCCGGGTACCATCGTTTTTTCCACCTTAAACAAACCAAACGTAAATCAGTAAAAAAAAGGAAGAAGAACAAAAATTAGTTTATCTGCATACCTTCCATCTCCACCACTAACCACCGTTAACACCGACCACAAATGTCGTGCCTTTACTGAGAACTATCAAAACACCACCATCTCCTACATATTTTCGATCAACCAACTTATTTCACCTTAAACAAACCAAACGTTAATCAGAAAAAGAAAATAAAGAAGAAGAAAAGAGATATGTTTCTTGTGTTGTCTGTAAAAAGGGGTAAAGCACACGCAGGGCACACATATTTTTAGAGGGAAATGAAAATATAAAAGGAAAACAAAAATATAGGAGGGAAATGAAAAATTCGAAGGATCAACCAACTTCTAGCTTGCTTGAACATGAAAATTTTGAACAAAATTTGGAGGGATCTCGTGAAGAATGAAATTTTCGAATGAAATTTTTAGATGAAAGATTAATGGTGCGGTTGAATGTTTTTTAGTGCGAATTATTTTTTGGTGCGGTTCAATGTTTTTTAGTGCGAATTATCTTTTGAGGCGGTTTTAATTGTTTTTTAAGGCGGTTTTCGAAGTTATTTTTTAGTGCGGTTTTGGGAAACCGTCTCAAAAATGCTTTAATAGTGCGATTTTGGGAAACCGCACTAATAAAGCTATTTTATGGTGCGGTTATCTTCTTTTTTGATGCTGTAGATATTTAATAAGGCGGTTTTTAGAAAGGACCGCATCAAAAAATAAAAACCATTCGTACTATTAAATGACTTGTGTAGTAGTGTTTCTTGATTTTACAGATTTTAATATCTTCCCATAGAAACTAATATTCGATTATTTTTCATATTTACAGTTTGTTCGTAGGTTCTGAAAATGATTTTTGTTTCATCTATGATCTTGTTAAATACGATATCTTTCTTGTAAGGTACACACAAGATAGAAATGGTTATTATTTTCGTGTTAGAGGTATATTTGTCATTATATATTGCTCATTCCGTTATATGTTCCATGAATACCGGATTATGAAATCTATGAAGTTATGGAGTTGTTACCTTATCGGACTTTAACTAAAATTATGAAAGTCAAAAATCAAAAGATGTTAAAAAGTTTATTTCTCCTTTGGTAAATATACATGGATGCCATTTTTTTTTTTAAATAATTTTCACCGGAACTAACGCACCACCACAGGAAATATGTGTAATAGCGATGACACTAATAGGGGTGCCCTGAAAAAGGCGTTATCTTTTCATCATATTTTTTGGTGTTGTCGCTAATACCACTAAACATATCACCCCTAATGTCATGTCACCCCTACTTGTATGGATACTATTTGATAGGGATCTTGAAGAGGAAGGAAAACAACAAAAGAGAGAAAATAATACTGGAGATAAGAATCTCAATTATTCATAAAAAAAAAAAAAAAAAAAAAAACCCAATCACCTCGTTCTCAGGAAGCAAAACAATTAAAAGTTCTTAAATCACTAAATAAGGAAAATAGATCAAATCCAATCCATCCAAGATTGGAGATTATACCATTACTAAATTAAAGCAAAAGAAATCTCCTGTTTGAAATAACCCATGCATTTGACATGGGTTCAAGAGTGATCAACTGGGTCGTCGAGTGGGTCTTCATGAAGCAGGCTCGGGACGTCTGCTATAGGGTCTTGATCTGCATCATCCTCCCCTGCTTGAAAAGGACTCGACTGCGAGTCCGCAAAAACATCACCATCAGCTGGAACATAAGGCGTTAAATCTCCAACATTAAAAGTAGCGGATACATTATAGTCTCCCGGTAGATCAATTTTATAAGCATTATCATTGATACGTTTTAGAATTTTAAATGGCCCATCCGCACGAGGCTGAAGTTTGCCAAAACGAGTCCCTGGAAAACGTTCCTTCCGTAAATGTATCCACACAAGATCACCTTCTTTGAAGACAAGTCTTTTACGATGTTTGTTCGCTCGTTGTTGATATTGTAGATTATGTTTAATAATCTGTTCATGCACTTGTATATGGAGGTCTTGTATCTGTTTTGCCCGTGTTTCCCCTTCGGCATTATAATGCTCAATTCCCGGGCATGGTGTGAGATCAATAGGGGTAAAAGGATTTCGGCCATAAACAACAAAGAAAGGACTCTTACCTGTAGACCCATGGTTCGAACGGTTGTAGGCGAATTCTGCTTGAGGTAGCACCAAATCCCACTGTTTAGGGTTGTCACCAATAAGGTTGCGAAGGAGATTACCGAAAGTACGGTTAGTAACTTCAGTTTGACCATCCTTTTGAGGATGGTGTGAACTACTAAATTGTAGCCGAGAACCTAAACGCTTCCACAATGTACGCCAAAAATGACTCACAAACTTCACATCTCTGTCTGATGTAATGCTTTTGGGAATACCATGTAAACGCACAATCTCGCTAAAATAAAGACCGGCGACTTGGCTCGCATCATACGTTTTTGCACAAGGCACAAAATGAGCCATTTTGGAGAACCGATTGACGACCACCATAATCGAGTCTTTCTTGCATTGTGTAAGCGGAAGGCCCAAGACAAAATCAATACTGACATCTTCCCAGGGACCATCCGATACCGGAAGTGGAGTGTACAGACCCGCATTGGTATGATTCGTTTTAGCAATGTGACATACTCGACATCGTTCTAAAATCCGAGAAACATCCTTCACCAAATGAGGCCAATAGAAACGGTCTCGTATGAGACTCACTGTTTTGTCCCTTCCAAAATGTCCCCCTAAACCCCCTTGATGATATTCTAAGATGATGGCATCACGGAGTGAACAAACGCGGTACACATAGCCGATTGTTTTTAAACAAAAACCCATCCTGTTTTGAAAATTCGTGATAAGGTTGGTTTGGACAGCCCTTCCAAGCGGTCGTGAAATCTGGGTCATCTTGATATAAGTGTCGAAATAAGTCAAACCCGTGTACCTGGAACTGAATAGATGTCAAGAGAGAATGACGGCGACTTAAAGCATCTGAGACCGTGTTGAAGGAGCCCGCTTTGTGGCGAATAACAAAAGAACAATCTTGAAGGAACTCAACCCATTTAGCATGTCGTGGGTTGAGTTTGGCTTGACCCTGAATATGTCGTAATGCTTGATGATCAGAAAAAAGAATAAACTCACCGGGTAACAAATAATGTCGCCAATATTCGAGACTTCTAATAATAGCATAGAATTCCTTATCGTACGTGCTATATCGCTGCCGCGTGTCATTGAGTTTCTCACTAAAGAAAGCAATAGGGCGATCCCTTTGGCTTAGAACTCCGTCGATGCCCACACCCGATGCATCACACTCAACTTGGAACATGTCATTAAAATTTGGAAGAGCCAAGACAGGGGCACTCGTGACATGGTGCTTAAGGTCTTCACAGGCCTTACTTGCAGCTTCAGTCCACAAAAATTTACCACCTTTCAAGCATGCGGTGTTGGGTGCAACAATAGTGCTAAAACTACGGATGAAACGTCTGTACAATGATGCTAAGCCATGAAAGCTACGAACATCGTGTAATGACTTTGGAGTAGGCCACGAAGTAATAGCATGAACTTTAGTCTCGTCCATCCGGATCCCGTCACCGGAAATCAAATACCCCAGGAACACAACTTCAGAAGTAAGGAAATGACACTACATACGGTTGGCGAATAACTTTTGATCACGAAGGACTGTGAAAACATCACGAAGGTGGGCTATATGTTGTTGGATGTTTTGACTAAAGATCAAAATATCGTCAAAGTAGACGACCACAAATCTGTCAATAAAATCTTGAAAAACGTGGTTCATAAGTCGAATGAAAGTGCTCGGAGCATTAGAGAGACCGAACGGCATGACCATCCATTCGTATAATCCATCCCGCGTCTTAAATGCGGTTTTCCATTCATCACCGGGTCGTAACCGGATCTGATGGTATCCACTTTTGAGATCGATTTTTGAAAAAATTTTAGCTCCGTGTAACTGATCTAACAGGTCCTCAAATCGTGGGATAGGGAACTGATACTTGATGGTGATCTTATTAACTGCTCGGCTATCGATACACATACGATAAGCACCTCCGTTTTTGGGAACAAGCAAGGCCGGCACAGCACATGGACTCATGCTTTCCCGAATTAGCCCTTTTTCCAGAAGTTCAGTTACTTATCGATGGAGCTCTTGATATTCTTTGGGGTTCATCCGGTAAGCGGGTTTGTTCGGAAGACTTGCACCCGGTAAAAAATCAATACAATGTTGTATTTCACGCATAAGAGGAAGACCTGCGGGTGCATCTGAGCATTATGTTGGTTCGCTTCTATCACTACTAGAGCAAGTAAAAAAGGTGGAGCAATGTGTCTAGAGTACTCCAAAAATTCTGATTTAGGAAGAATGAGAGCTTGTGTAGCAGAGTCTCGAATATCAAGAGGAGCAAGTATAATGTAGAGACCATCTTTCTTGAAGCTATAAGTGTTGCAAAAGCCATCGTGTTTTACGCGACGGTCGTATTGCCATGGACGCCCCAACAACAGGTGACATGCGTCCATAGAAATAACCTCGCACCACACCTCATCTGTATATTTATTGCCAATTGAAAATTGTACCAAACAACGTTTAGTCACACGAACAAGGTTACCATTTTTTAGCCATGTTAATTGGTAAGGTGCGGGATGGTCTTCAACCTGTAACCCAAGCTTGTCAACCATAGTCGTTGCCACCACGTTTTCACAACTACCCCCGTCAATAATAACCGTACACACCTTACCTTTTGTTGTACATTTTGTACGGAAAATGTTGTTACGTAACCAAAGAGTGTCATCGGCAGTTTGAGCAACGGTGGAGGAGAGGACTCGTTGCACTACTAATGCTTCTCCTCGGTTTGGGAACAAAACTTGTTGATCAAGAGGTGCAACATCATCGCCTCCATCTGTAGGGTGTATCATCAATGAAAGTAACAAGTTGTTTGTTTGGACATTCGCGGGCATAATGACCAAAGCCTTGACATTTATAACAACGTCGTGTACCCGTCTGGTTCACATCCCCCGTAGAGGTACCCTCTGATCGCTGCGTAGGAACAGTCCCCATTCGTGTCCTGGATGTGATGGAAGATCGTACAGGTGGTTGGGTACGAGTAGTAGGAATAACACGGGTATTACCTTTGAGTTGTTTTTCCACCTTAAGTGCAAGACGAAAGACGTCATCAAAGGTCCAAAATTGTTGTAACTGAACGATATCAGCCACGTCGGGACACAATGCTTCTAAGAATCTGGCAATCACCTGTTCTTCGTCTTCATCGGCTCCACAACGCATCCTTAACCGATCAAAATCGGCGATAAATTGTTCTACCGAAGAGTTGTTTTGAGTTAGACTATGATATTCAAAAAATGCATCTTGCCTATAATTGATGGGTAAGAACTTTGCACGTAGAAGTTTCTTCATCTTGTTCCAAGTTTCAACCCGTGATTTACCCTGTTGAAGTCGTTTTTGCTTTACATGATCCCACCACAAAGATGCATATTTGCTCAACTTAATGGCAACAACTTTAACTTTGAGATGATCAGGGATATCCCGGATTTCAAACACACGTTCCACTGTACTCAACCAATCAATGAAATCGTCTGGTTGTGCTTTCCCTTCAAATTCTGGAATCTCAACTCGCACCCCCAAAGAACGTAGGATATCGCTGTGATTTTGTGTTCGGAGTTGACACGGCGGACGGCGGCCAAAAGGATTCTCCTCTCTGTCATTACCATCGTCCCAGACAATGGAGTCTGACTCGGTTTCCTCGTTGCGGTCATCCTGTCGGAATTCTAATTCTCGAATCCGTTGTTGTAGTCGCTCGATTTCTTCAATATCACGTGGGTCACGGTTCACAACGGTCGCATCGGGCGCACCACCCTGACGTGTGACGTTACGTGGAGGTCGACCTCTGCCAACCATGATCGTCAGTCTGAATATGATACCACTTGATAGGGATCTTGAAGAGGAAGGAACACAACAAAAGAGAGAAAATAATACTGGAGATAAGAATCTCAATTATTCATAAAAAAAAAAAAAAAAAAAAAAAAATCACCTCGTTCCCAGGAAGCAAAACAATTAAAAGTTCTTAAATCACTAAATAAAGAAAATAAATCAAATCCAATCCATCCAAGATTGGAGATTATACCATTACTAAATTAAAGCAAAAGAAATCTTCTGTTTGAAATAACCCATGCATTTGACATGGGTTCAAGAGTGATCAACTGGGTCGTCGAGTGGGTCTTCATGAAGCAGGCTCGGGACGTCTGCTATAGGGTCTTGATCTGCATCACTATTGCTGCAAAAAAAAAAACGCGCTTTTCTCCCCGATTTTTTGTGTTGTTGCTAATGATTTTCACCCGTATTTATGCAATTAGAAACTTGGTTAGGGCTAGTTTGCAATCCATGGAATGACTTTACACTTTATTATCCATATATTGAATGAATCTACAACGCTAGTGTTTTTAGAATTTGAAAAAGGGATAATGACTTGAAAGGCTAGGTAATATAGTTTTCAATTTTTACACATTTGGTCGCTATGTTTTTTCGTCTATATTTACCCTTTCAACTTATTAAACTATCATATTCAGTCGTTATGATCGGTTACTCCAGGTTACCAGTAAAAATGCTTATATAATTTTGCTGAAATCTTTTTTGAAAAAAAAAAAACAAAAAAATTAAATCAATTTTTTTCAACGAAATTATAAAAAAAATCTACGAACTTTTGGAATATAAAGTAAAAAAAAAAAAGATTCTCGATCTCTAAGTATTTTTAATATGGTTGTCAAAATCGCAATTCTGATCGTAGGATCGTACGATCCTAGGTATGAAAAACGATCCGGATCGTAAAAATATCGTATTTGGGGTAGGATCATAGGTAAGATCGTAAGATCGTAAGATCAAGATCCGATTCGATCCTACCTCACATGATTTTTTTTTGTTTTGCAAATGAGTTTTTTTTACCATTTTATGTCTTTTACCCTTACTAATTTAGCATTTATCAATTTGTGTTGCGACTTATGACTAATATTTTGAAGTTTTTATAACTTTTGAATGAAAATTTGAATGTTTGAACTATTTTTCATGATTAAAAATTAAAAATTAAAATTATATTTTATTTTGTGGGATCTTAGGATCCCGATCCAGATCTTTACAACCTTGATTTTTAGTGTTTATATATATATATATATATATATATATATATATATATATATATATATATATAGAGAGAGAGAGAGAGAGAGAGAGAGGGAGAAAAAAAAAAGAGTTAGGTTTAAATGTTTCTACTATCTATTGTGTGTGTATATATATATATATATATATATATATATATATATATATATATATATATATATATATATATATATATATATATATATAGAGAGAGAGAGAGAGAGAGAGAGAGAGAAAGAGTTAGGTTTAAATGTTTCTACTATCTATTCTATGCATGTAAGACTAATTATGTTCATTTGAAACCATGTTAATTTTGTGGGACCATGAGACGCTATCTAAAAATAATTTTAAAATGCAAAATAAAAAAAAAATTCGAAAATTCTTTTTTTAATTATTATTTTCGTCATTTTATTTACCAAAAAAAATAATAAATAAATAAAAATTGTTGTTTTTTTTTTTAAAAAAATATATGAAATATTCTAATATAATATTACATTGTATTAGAATAATTCACAAACATTTCAAAAAAACGATAATTTTTCTTATTTTGTTTTTACTTTTTTTTTTAATTTTTTTAGATAAAAAAGTGACTAAAAAATATTTTCGAAAATTCTCAATTATTTTGTATTTTAAAAAATATTTTTTAATCTACAAAATTAGTAGCTAGGATTCCGTCTTCCTGTCTCACAAAATATAGTGGTCTCACACAGGGACGGAAGCAGGAATACATAGTAGGTGTTGCTAGGATGAATAGGTGTTGCCGATACATGAAAAATAGTTAATAAAAATCGAAAAATCGAAATTTTTTACAGTACACCTAGAAAAGTTAGGGGTTACCGATGCCACATTGGGAACCCTTAAAACCGTCCCTGGTCTCACATTTACCTAATCCTATATATATATATATATATATATATATATATATATATATATATATATATATATATATATATATATATATATATATATATATATATAGAGAGAGAGAGAGAGAGAGAGAGAGAGAGAGAAGGGTTATTTGGAAAATAAAAAAAAACCCTAAAAAGCATACAAATGCATAAAAAAAATACTTAGAGATCACAAAACTTTTTTTTGAAAAAATCGCAGCTTTTTATGAAAAATCGGTGAAAAAAATTTTGAATTTTTTTTTTTGTTTTTACAAAAAAAAAAAATTGATTTTTTATTTTTTTTTCAGGAAATTTTAACAAAAACCTACGATTTTAAAAAAAAATTTATGATCTCTGAGTATTTTTTATGTATTTTTATGATTTTTAGGGTTTTTTTGTTTTCCATAGAACCTAAACCTATATATATATATATATATATATATATATATATATATATATATATATATATATATATATATATATATAGGTTTAGGTTCATTTGAGACCATGTTAATTTTGTGAGACCGTGAGACGAAATCTAAAAACAATTTTCAAATGTAAAATAAAAGGAAAAATCCGGAAAAAAAATTAATTATTATTTTCGTCATTTTCTTTAACTAAAAAATAAAAATAAATAAATAAAAATTACCGTATTTTTAAAAAAATACGTGAAATATTCGAATATGATTTTTAGAATATTAGATTATTCTATTATTCTATTAAATTTGTCAGATATATAAAATATTTTAATATTGTACTACAATACTTCACAGATATTAAAAAAATTGGATAAAAAATGTGACGAAAATAAATTTATTTTAAAAAAATTTCGAATTTTTTAAATCATTTTGCATTTTAAGAAGATATATTTTATCTACAAAATGAGTGGCTAGGATTGCGTCTCCCCATCTCACAAAATATAGTGGTCTCACATGAACCTAACCATATACACTACAAGAAATTTGGGTGTTCACCTACACATGTTATGTGTGCCTAAAAACCTATTATGTGTTGGTAAGTAGCTTTACCCACACATAAATTAAATGTCATCATGTGTTGGCTCATAACTGTAGATATAGATTATTACCCACACATCACTTATGTATAGGTATAGATAAAGCTATACCTACACATGTATTTGTGGCTAAACCTAGTAAGTATGTGTATGTAGAAGTGATATGATTTGTTTAGATAGATGATGACGTGCTTGATGGCATGGCTAATGACATGGAAAATAATATGGACAATGACGTGGACTAGATAGATTATGTGTTAAGTTACATGGCACGTCCCTGGAGGCACGTGTCATAATACAATGTGTGGATAAAAATATTTTATGTGTAGGTAAAAGTGATAAATATATTCATATTGATTTTGATGTGTAGGAAAATTATTGAACTATTGATATGAATAAACTTATGTCGTGGGTCACATTGTTTGGTACAATGTTTATTTGTTTCATTTAACCCATAATTTATCAACATATACAGGAAATCAAATGTGCATAAAAATTATATAAAATATGTAGCTTAAAAACCGAATGATTTGAATCTATTAAAGAAGAGAGAAATCCCATAAATCCTAAGCATTACAACGATGAACCAAAAGACAAAATAAACTTCATTTAAAAGTACAAAGTTGAGGTCATACTATTTTGAAAATAATACAAAACTATGTAGGTTCAAACTTAAATGATCTATGCTTATGCTTGGTAGCCTTCTTCAATGATTTTTGAACGGAGGAGCACTTCAAAAAAAAAAATATGTGTCCTGCTCAAACCCTATCATCTGTGAAATTAGTTAAATACACATTGATAATCCTGTAAAAGATAACTAAAAGTCCTGACTACCAAATCTTGTTTGATAAAAACTAATGAAATAAATAATAAACCACAAGGTAACTCTTACAAAAACATTATAAATAATTTTCATTGCTTCCTCCTTGCTGTCACAATTTAAAAAAATTACATAAACAATTATACCTTCGGGGAGGTCCTGATATCTAATATGACCAAAGCAAAAGAAATCTTGAAAATTCAACGAGAATGGACAATAAAAACTTACTTGAACACAAGTTGATTAACAAATATTTTATATAATCCTACAACAATGAAGCAAGAAGAAAATATTGTCTTTGGCTTCTTTGGTTGCAATATACCGAACAAGACTTTATTGCAATTAAACAAATGGATTATTTAAATAGCCATAAAAGGAGATGAGGGCAGCGAATTAAGGGTAGACGTGGGTAGAGGAAGCAAAGCCTAGTCGTTTGTGTTTGTGACTTTATGTATATCTATGGGGGAGGGGGGAATTAAAATGAGGAGGGAATTAAAAATATATATATATTAGAGTGAAAAAATATGACAGGAGGGAAATGAAAATTTAGAATTTCATTCTCGTTCCTTGCAGCCTAGTATTGTTTGAATTTGATAGGATTTTGACGTTTTGTGGGGGCGATTTTGTTGGAACAACCGTCTCCAAGTATAGCCATAATCTCACCAATTTCGGAAGATATTATCTAGATCTCAAAACCTCATCCTAATTTACATTCCGTTGTTGAATTTATACTTTAGTTTTAATTTGTTCTGAATTTTTGTTATAAGTGCCGATTTACATCTATTTTTTATTTAAATGTCATTCCATATTTATCTATACATTTTATATAATAGTATTATGTGTAAGCAATATGCACACATTAACCATAATTTTTTTAGTCATAAATATGTGTAGGTATTAATTTGCTACGTCATTAACAAAAATATAATATATATATATATATATATATATATATATATATATATATATATATATATATATATATAATACTCTATTTAACAACATTTAATATAAAAATATTTTGTGTATGTAAAATTTCAAAAATTACTTACACATGTATTAAGTTTTTATGTATGTGTAGTTAATTTTATTTGCATATAAACAAAATTCAACATATTTGTGGATAATCGAACATGTAATATATAATCAAATTTTGGGGGAAATTTTCCCACCTACGAAAAGTGTGGCTAAAAAGTATTACCAACATATATAAGTGTTTGCCTTTATATAAAAATAATTATTGACATTTATCTACACATATAAAAATAAAATAATTATTGACATTTATCTACACATAAAAATATGTGTGGGTATTTACCCACACATTGACATGTGTAGCTAATTTATGTGTGGGTAAATACCCAAATTTCTTGTAGTGTAAGCTTGGGGAGATTTGTTAGGTGTATTTTGTGCACCTTTTTGCACAACTTTTAGTCCCTTTTATGCATGTATTTAGCTTAGTTATATTTCATTATTCTTGCATTATTATCATATTCATGTTAGTCTCTAGAACAACCTTATTTGCACACTTTCATGTCTCCTTCAGGTAAACCGGAGGTTGGAGCGCGCTTTTGGAGGTGCCGAGGGGGGGGGGGGGCATTGGTGAAGATTGCGGGATGATCGGGCGTAGAACGAAAGAATTGAGAAAATCAAGTTTGGATTCGGAGTCAGAGGGCTACACGGGGCGTGTTGGGTTTGGCCTAGAAATCGAACACAGGGCGTGCTTGACCATTCCAGGCATTTTGACTTCACTGAACACGACTCGTGTTCATTTAGCCTATTTGGACTTGGGGCATGTTGGTCAAGATTAACACTTTTGAGCATCGTACTTTGGAGCTGGAATCGAGGATTGATGGCTATGTTTTCAGTTAACACGACCCATGTTGATTTACTCTATTTTAACACGGGCTGTGTTCGACTTAAAAACTGCCTTTTGGCAGTTTTTTCCATTTTTCATATGTCGGGAATTGGTTCAATTTAGGGGGGGGGGGTATCAGAGCATAGAAGAGCATTTTGGGAAAGGGGAATTCAAAGGTTTTAGCAAGGATTTGTCCGTTAATCATTTGGAAACATTTTAATTTCTTCTTTGTAAGCATTTTAGCACTTAAGATCATCTTTTAAATTTGTTAATCTTGTTCTAGCTATGTGAGGCTAGAACCCTAACTTCTCCAATTTTGATGTTTTGACTTTTTGGTTGTGAATCAAATCATATGACCTGATGTTTGTGTTTAATTTCTATCTAGTGAAACTAATTTTACTTCAATCGAATGTTTGATTCTAATAATAATTCTTATTGGCCATTTGAATTAGGGTTAGGTCATTCAAGTTAGTCATTTTGCAAAATCCGTAATTGTTTTGTAAATTGAACTAAGTAACAAGCATTAAATTGATTTCTTATGAATGAATTTAGTTTAAATCTTTTCACACATTCTTACGCTCCCGAGCTTGTGAGGAGTAGAGTAAATTACTGAAATAGTCCCTGTGGTTTGGTCAAAATTTCACGTTTGGTCCCTAACTTTTCTTTTGCACTCGGATCGTCCCTGTGGTTTGATTTTGTTGCGTTTTTCGTCCCTATGGTTTGGTAAAAGTTGCATGTTTGGTCCCTAACTTTATATATGTAAGGGACGAAAAATGCAACAAAATCAAACCACAGGGACGAAAAACGCAACAAAATCAAACCACATAGACGATCCGAGCGCAAAAAAAAAGTTAGGGACCAAACGTGCAAATTTGACCAAACCACAAGGACGATTTTAGTAATTTACTCTGAGGAGTATTGGGTGTTGTTGGGAACTTTCACAATAAGCTTAATGCAATCTTTTAATCTACTTCTAAGAGCTTGTTTAGATTAGGTTAGTAAGGTTAGGATTAATCAAAGATCTTGTTTTGATTGATTAATGTGGTGAATGGAAAGTGTTAGAGTTTGTTAACACTTTCAAGTACCAACTTAGATAGAATGAAACAAATGTCTTGTCATCTTTGATTCACATTGTTGGATTGTCATACATGGAGTTGGAGTCCTTACGAAATTTGAACTTAATTCATTCGTTTAGTTGTTTACTCGTGTTTTAAATTGGTTTGCTACATCATTACACTCAAACCCTCCCTTATTTAATCTTTTGTGAACAAATACCTTACGCAAAGAGGTATATACTAATTATCCTGTGTCTCTGTGGATCGACCCTACTTTCCTTGTACTATCTTTTAGTGCAATACAGTGGGATTCTTTAATACTGTGGGATTCTTTTGGAGTAAATCGTACCCCTATTATTTGTTGGGTTTGACACGCCTAACAATTATCAAGTTAGGCTAAAACCTATAGGATGCTCCATGGTGTCTTTGAACCCATGGGTCATGGAAATAAAGAGCCATGTCAACTTAGGGTATACATGGTGTAACTCTAATTATGACACACTATATAAGCAACATGTTGTAGACCAAAATCGGACTAGTGTAAGAAACAAGAGGGCATAGCCGATTTCAAGAGTGTGACATTTCTCTTAAAGTTTATTCCAAGTGCATTTGGTGTTGTGTGAGACATTTGAGGCATCACACTTGGGGTGCCAGGCTCACAAGGTTCTCAAGGAATCCAAAGTACTACAAGGTATGTTTTCTTACTATCTTTTATGATTAAAAGTTCCCTTGTATACTAGATAGGTTAAGAACCTTGGAAAATCAATTTTGCATGTATCATAGATAAAACATAGATCCAAGGTTTCTAGGGTTACATGTACACCATAGGAGTGTTAGAATGCTCAAAACCCAACACCTACTTTATCCTTGTTTGTTATATGTTGACATATGATATTGATTGAGGTTGAGGTAGTCATGTTGTGTGCTGTAGGCCAATATGCAACAGTCGGCTGCAAGCCGTAGGTACGGAGGCTCGGGATGAACTATTGGGTTGAGGCGGCAGGACAAAAAACCCTGGGTATTCCAATCTAATGACTGATTGGAAATGTTGTATGTTGGCATTCCATTCTAATGAATTATTGGGCCATGGTATTCCAATCAAATGATTATGGGCCCGTTATGCATGCTAATATGTTTGTTGTTGAGGTATTTTGGGGAAAACTCACTAAGCTTTGTGCTTACCTAGTTGCTTATTGTTTTAGGTATCATCGATGATCCTGGGAAGATGAAGGTGTGACTGTAAACATTCATCAACATCAATGAAAATTCCGCGTTTTAATATTAACTAGGTGTATTACCCGGGCTCCACCCCGAGACAAATTTATGTTGCAATTTCATGCGCCATTTTCCATGTAATGTTAGTAAAAGGGATTTATGTTGGTAGCCTACATCATTTTTTAGATGCATTATGTATTGGCTTTTGTTTAGCGTTGCTTCGATTTGTGGAATAATGGTTTTATTTTTATTCATGATGTAAATGTGTTGGTAGATGATATTATTGGAGGTAAATTATGTAGAGGTAGGATTCTGTTTGGTTTATAATAAGTTAATGTTAAGCATGTATTAAAGATAATTTATATTAATTATATGTGATGGTCTTGTGTGTAAAAGCATATGGTGGAAGTGGACGTGAGGGTTATTATAGGTAAGCGAACTATATGACATACATAAGATACATGTGTTTTAACATAGTTTACCACCATGGTTGTCAGTTATACATAAGATACAATTGTTTTAACATAGTTTAACACCATCCTTATTGTTTGTTTCGTTGATATAAAAAAATGTATGATAAGATAAAATACATGTCATTGGATGTGTAGATAAGATATTAACAATGTAGTGGGTTGTGTCGCGGTGTTTGAGGGTTGCATTTGAGATTATGTTTATCCTTGCTCCTTGTATTTTTTGTGTTTCTGAGGCGAGGTTTTTGGAACATCAACTGCACAGTAAAGAGAGTGTTGTCATATAATGTTTGTATAAATATAGAAGTTTTATAAATCTTATCTGGAGGGCCGAGTGGTAGGCGTTTATCGGTTTTGCGTGATTTTGTAGGCGTTGTCACGTCTATGTTGTTGATTTCGGTGTGTTCTGTTGTTGTTGGCGTAACTGTCGTTGTTAGAGGTGATATGGCTGGGTTTTCTAAAATTTCACACGTAGTTAATTTGGTGATTGTAGGAAGGATGTTGTTGGAACTGGATGATTTGTTGCACTCTATAAACATATTTCTTGTTGAGCCTTTAAGTTGTTCAATTGTTGAGGGTAGAACTTTTTTTGGTGTCATCGGGGTGCTTGTTAAGAATTTCTTGCACGAATGTATTTGTGAGGCAACGTGTGGCTTCATCAGACATGAAGATGGTTGTAGAGGTTGTTGCATCTGCGATAACTGCTGCGATTTTGTAGCTGCGTGTGCAAATATGGTTACATTGTTGTTTTTAAGAACAATAGGGAAAATGTAAGTTAATGTAGGTGTATACTGGAATTTTGGTTGATTGGCTATTCCGTGAGTTGTACAGAACCACTCGTCACCTCTCTTGAATATTGATCGCGCACATTTGGGACACCAGACATAATACCAGGTATCTCTACAAGTGAAGTCAGAAATTGTTGCTTTTACAACATATGTTTTTCCCTACATATGTGTTCATTTTTGTTAGCATATATTGTTTGTAGCAATTAGTAATATTAGGAAATGTAAAAGTCATGTAGCTTACCACAGTATGAGAGTGTTATAGACTGTTGAATTGTTGTAAAGTTGTTGCTATAGCAGATGGGGTAGATGTTGCAAGTAGTTGTCCTTGGAATCTGCTTTTATTTATTGAGTTAGTGGTTGTATATGGTTCTACATATATAT
This sequence comes from Lactuca serriola, assembly GCF_051521515.1. Classification (NCBI taxonomy): domain Eukaryota; kingdom Viridiplantae; phylum Streptophyta; class Magnoliopsida; order Asterales; family Asteraceae; genus Lactuca; species Lactuca serriola. Next base: position 322,203,969 of record NC_136412.1, on the reverse strand, counting down.
TATTTGTGTTGTTATGAATGAATATGACCTGTGGATTAGAGATCATGTTTCTGCTATCTCGGGGTTTACATACATATGTGTTGCGCTAGTAGATGTTAGTTTTAAATTTGGTGTGGAATAGATAATTATGAGTTGAAAATAGGAAACTGTAAAAATTATAGTGCAGTTAGGTAAAATCTAGAACTAATCTGTGTACAACGTGGCTTTCATATTGGTAAGGGCAACGACTACTAGATTGGGGTGTGATGTCAGTTTTTTTCGGTTGAACTTGTCTGTAGAGTCTATGCACTCCTTCCACAAAATTATTGACATGTCTTTAACACTATTATCAATATTAATGAAGATAATAAGTGCATAATTAGCGAGTGTGATATATGTAATATATCTAGTATTTATAACTTACTTTTCATCTGTTAATGTCATACTTACGAAAGGTTCTCCATCTTTTTTGTTACAGTCTTTTATATTAATGAAAACTCTAATAAAATATGTGTAGTAATACTCATTAAAGTGTTAACATTAATTAGGTAAAATAGATGGCAATATGAAGGTAACTATAAATCTTTATATGAATATATAATGTAGAATTTTATACATGGATACTCGATATTTTTTGTCGGCAATAGCATTTAGGTGTGATCTTAAACAGAAGTGGAAGTTTTTTTTTTTTTTTTTTTGGAATGCTACCGTCATCTGGTATTTCCTCAATCGTTGATGCAACGCCAACACTTATTTGGAATGGGTTGGAAATGAATTTTTGATATGGTTCAATGTTAGTGCATGTATAGTCTTTAATTTGGTAACATTGGGAGACAAATAGTGAAGACTCAACATATGACTGATCGGCTCTTTGTCCAAGTACTTGAATTGCATCCCCTAATGTATGTACAAGATTATTGCTTTTATTTTTCAAAGTAATATAGTGTAAAATAGTATATTAACTTTCAGTATTACTTACATTTTTATCTATGATGATGAACCATGTTTCGTTTTTTCTGAAGTTAGGCTTCCGTTTCTACAGCACGCGCACCTGTATCATTTTTCCCAAGCATCTGGTGAGTAGGTTTGAAATTCTATCCATTTCGAGTGACATGTGTCTGTGGCTGTGTAAACATGAAGTATAGTTAGTATAGTCTACCATATTGTTAATTTAGAGATGTAGTATAGATATATGTGATGTGTATGTAATTCAATTCAGTACAATTTAAGATTTTAAAGATCATGGATGATATGCAAAACTCGTTCATATCAACTTTTGTTAGCAAATCTTTAAAGACGACGTTTCTGGTGGTATTTACGGGTATATCACATTCAGGATCCAAGAGAATTTTAATTGAATGTGGTGAGGTAGCTCTTGACAATGCAACATATAGATTGTCCATGCGTGAAAATAGATTGTGGTAAATATAACCCAACTTTCTTTAGATATTGTCCCTGGCTTTTATTAATGGTCATTACGTAACATACTTTGACTGGAAATTGTTTTCGAGTGAAAATGAAAGGCTAATCGGAAGTGTTGTGAACAAATTTGATTCTTGGAATATACACCAGCTTTCCTACAGAAGTTCCTGTTATAATAAATGCCTCGATAACGGATGGTAATAATTGGGAGACAATTAGTATTGTCCCGTTACATAAACCTTCTTTTTGGTTGATGTTCCTTAACAGCATGATGGGAGTATTAATTTTCAAAAGCAAGTCATGTGTTGGAACCCCCGAAAATTCTAATTTATTAAGATATTCTTGTGGATATAACGTGTCTAATTCGATTGTGTCTTGTGTATGCGAGATTACTGAATCACAACTTTATACACAATTTGATGACATGTATTCTTTAGTGAGATCAAAGCATTCACCTTATCTGTGGTTTCATTTTTCGGACAAATAATGGCTCTATCTGATAATTTTTCAGGTGATGGGTTTGCCAATATTTCACTTCCATATACAAAATCTATAAGTGATTGAAGTCCTTTCATTGTGTCAATGAGAAATTTGGGAGGTATATCTATAACTTTTGTGTTTTCTGGATCGGTTGCATCTAGAACGCCAATATTTCCGTTTTCAATATCAAGGAGCCAAGAAGAAAATTCAGATAAGGAATAGGAATGAATAGTTGTATTATCTGCATTAGATAGACGCATATTGTAGTGTAACTTGTAAACGGTAAAATGAGGCCATAAATATGAGTTAGGTAAAGTTAGGGCCATAATTTGTGAATTTGTGCTTTTTGGTTGAACGAGAAGTGTTTGACGGAAATCACCGCCTAACAACATTTACATTCCACTAAAATTACATTTGTTATTTTCGAGTACATCTTTCAACGATCGATCCAAAGATTCAAAGCATCACCGATCACTCATTGGAGCTTCATCCCATACAATCATTGAAGTCTTCTTTAACAGCTCCGCAAGTTGGGTTTTCTTTTTAATATTGCAACATGATCTATCTGTAAGTTCTGTTGGAATTATGAATCTAGAATGTGCAGTGCGTCCTGAAGGTAGCAGTAGGGATGCGATACCCAAGGGTGCGAAAACTAGCACTATTTTTCCTATAGATCTGAAGTATGACAGTATGGTAGTCCATATATATGTTTTTCCAGTGCCACCGTGTCCATATACAAACAATAGTAGTTGTTTAATTTTGGTTTTGTTCAGCATTTACAATATCCTCATATATTCTAAGTTGATTTGGATTTAGCTGTAAAACCATAGACGCATGCTGAGAAGCTAGTGATTCTTTGTCGTACTTTGTTTCTTCAAGGAAGATTCGATTTCTAAGTACAACAAGGAGTGACGGTGAAGGCAGAGGTAAGCCAAAATCTGTAAGGGATCTAGATGGTGTAGACGCAAGTAACAATTTCTGAATTTCCAGAAGTACTTGTTGTTCTACAATGTCATCGTGTAAATTTAAGTCGGGAGTAGGAGAATCTAAAGTTAAGTCACGATGAATGTCATCCCCAGTTTTGGATTTTGCAGATTCCCATAAGAGAAATGGACTACCCACCTCACAAAATAGAATCAAATGACAAAAAAGAGACTGCAGTTCACTTGCGGTAGCCCAAGAAGATGCCTCACTAAAAGCTGCTAACCATTCCCGATCATCACCGGTTAAACCCAAAGCCTCACAAGTCGCACGAAAATTAGAGTGTGTAATTCCACATACAGTACGAATATCATCATATGATATGCACCCTTTCTGGTGACATAGTAAAATCCTAAGGTAAAACAACTCTCCTGCTGTTAGGTGCACATATGCGAGCCTCCCAATTGATGTACTATTTGCTTTAAATCTGTGGCTCCATCTTTTAGCTGAGGCATTCCAACGGAATTTGGTAGGATAATCTAAATATGTTAAATTGACCCCTCATATATCTATGCGGTTGTTGTACATCCATTTTGTTAATGTTGTTACAGCGAAAGTAGGATTGTTGACCACCAAACTTAGTTGTGTATTCCCATTAAAAATAGTTGTCTGCATACCATCCAAATGAACAGCTAAAACTTGCACAGCTGGATCACGTTCATTAATTGAGAAGTTTAAAAATCTCTAGGCAGCTTCATGCAAACATTTGTAACGACTGTCTAAAAAAGTGTTAATTTCATTGACAAAAGGCAATTTGCTGGAAGAAGCAATATCAACAGTCGATTCACATCGTTGTAGGACAAAACGGACACGATCAACACCATTTGAAACATACTTGAATAGATACTTTATCATCATATTCCAGCCACAATGTTCAATGTTTATATGTGTATCAAAACGGGTGCATAATCGCTTATTGTAGGGTACTACGTATCCATTATCAACTTTTATGCCAGTTTGGAGTACATGACATACCCCAGTGTGTCGTCTATACTGAACGTATCTGTTATCATCAAATGTTGTAGACGAAGTGAAGGCTTTTGGAAAACGCTTACTACACTTATTATCACGCATACATGGAGCACCCATATTTAACAGACCACAAGGACCATGTAACATGCAGGTGGTTACTGTCCGATATAATGCAACCTCAGTTATAGGATCGGGCAATTCCGCTGTAATATATTTGTCAACATTCGCGGGTTCATATATTTTTAACGGCGATGCAACACAAAGAAGCAAATGACAATGGGGAAGTCCCTGCTTCTGAAATTCTATAGTGTAAAGATTTGGAAACAAATAGTAATAATTTGGAAATATATATTAGACAATGACATTATTCAAGAGCAAATTATATAAAAATGCCAATAAAGATGAACAACTTACGCGCATCAACTTCACCGAAAATTTTATCTTCCTTGAGGAAGTCAACTAAAGCATCAACTTTAATTCGGAAAACTCGAGCAATAATGTCAGGTCTATCTTGACCAATAGTACTTGTATATCGCCTATACTCAGGCCACTTTACATTATAGGTAAAATTAATGAAGTATTACGGTTTACCATGAACCCTACATATCGCCAACCCATCCTGATAATGCTTATACATGTATCTAGGTCCTCCCACAAATGATGCAGGGAGAAACACATGCCTTCCTATGACCTGTGTATCAGTATCAACTCCAGAAAAAGCATCATAAATGCCAGTAACATACTCAGAACGAAGTTGTTGTTGATAATATTCAATGTAATCTAGCCTTGACTGTTCAATACATGTATAAGCATCAACTAAATACTAGTGAAATAGGCGTCGACCACGTAATAAAAGTTAGTAAACACCTAAACGATCATGAATCTGATAGTTGTAGAGCATATTATTTTTCAAGTTCTTATCCTGACCAGAAGATTGATTGTGTATCCGTAATTTCGGAGACCAACCTGCTTTACCGTACTGAAATAATAGGGGATACATCAAAGGCATGTAACTTGGATGTAATTTACTTAAACGCTGAGGTAAACCTGTCTTTGAGTATATGACAACATCATAGGAGGCGCCACCAACATTATCTCCACAAACGATGCAACCCAAAGTACCGGTTGTTGGGGGACCATATCTCCTATCAGGAACAGTGTTAAATAGACGAACTGCATACAAATCCAAACTCATAGACTGCGAAATTTCTTTTGCTGTCTTAAAAGTACACACATATTCGTTGTTTGCAGTTAACATGTCACTTAGACAAGCAATAATATCCGCAGATAACACCACCTTGTTGTCTTCACGAAAAGCACGAATTCCATTAACAACCTCATTCTCATTATCACACATATATAACTGTAAAAAACATCGGGGGCCACCATCTTGTGGATAAAGAGACCCAATCTAACGGGAAATCTGACCAGATACCTTGAAGACGTATGGAGCATGACTTTTATTAATTTCTTCATCCACCTTTGCACCAAAAGATGTCATAGAAAACATGGAATTATATGCTCTGACATTGCGCATAAAATTATCATCTTCATAAAACTGAGACAACACATTTGGCGGAGTAATAGGATTTGGAAGAACAACATCACCAGATCGACAACAATGAGTATAACGTGGGTGATTAACTCGAGAATATTGAAGAATTCTTTCAGTAAACCGAAATAAAGCACCACAGAATTCGCATACACAAGAGCAATCACCACAATCATAATAAACGGGTAGTACATCAACATCAATGGGAAATGAAATCCTCCTTGAGCGAGCTGATGTCAACGCAACAGAGGTAGAACTTATTTTCCATTTGTTAGAAGACATTAACGTAAAAGGCAACACTCATGCAGAAGGAGAAAGAACAAATGGTGATAGAAAGAAAAAAAACTATCTTAAGGAAACAACAATAAGTAGAATAATACAAAATGCGCACAACATAAATTATTGTATATAAAAACAGGGAAAAACACCCAAAAGGAAAAGGGTAAAAACATACCTTAGTCAACGCTAAATGACTTCACTCTTTTGTTGAATAATCCAGGAAGATGATTAAATCCTTAGTTATGAAGCTGATTTGCAATCAAAATTCTGTAGGATTATTAAAAAAAAAAAAAAGATCATATCCTGCTTCTTGACAATATATGCAAGTAAAAAAAAAAGATATTCAATTAATTTTAAAATCTCATCACCAAAAATCTCAAATAACAAAATTAGGTCTTTACAAGAAGCCCTTAATATAAAGTGTTATTCAGCAACATGCAAAAGGTTGGAATTTGAAAATCAGTGGAAATCTACAATATGTGTTTTTTCGTTTAGGTTTGGAATTGTTGTTTACTTTACTCTGAAACCAAACTATTTCAAAAATTCTTTCAGGTCAGCCCGGGTCTGGTCATCTTCCAGATCGCCTGATAAGACTCGGTTTTTGTGGTCAGATCAATGGACGAAGGATGTTATTGAGTATTTAAGAGTATTTTTTGGATGAATTTGTTTAAAAACTAATTCCCATTCTACCCTTCACTTTGATGGTGAGGAGTTGTCAATTTTTGTTCCATTGATATCGGTCTCTAATTTCTGTGATGGGATGGTTTGTCAGGACTCAGGAATTTGATGCCAAGGCAAGACATGTCGAAACTTGGTTTTGGGAAGGAAGATAGCTCAGAAGTAACTTAAGAGAGAAGCGAAAATGGGAAGATACAAAGATGAATTTCTAAAGACTATGAAGAAAATTTATCTTTTGAGTTTTGTCTATGATTGATCCTCTATTTAACCAAATTCTTATTAGTAATAAATGTATGAAATAGCAATGTACTTCTTGTTATTTATAGTTTTTATGTGTATTGCTATTAAAGTATTGTACTTTAAAAAATCTACTAGATTGTAACAATGTCATTCAAATACAAAGTTGATCACTTGTGATTTTAACAATTTTATTGGAGATTGTCGTGGTTTGAATCATACGTTTCAACTTTGAGGTGGTCTGCCATTTAAAAAAGAAAATACAAAGTAATGTCACCTTCCAGTTTTTATGTTTGGTCATTATCTCATGCTTTCTGAATGTGCTATTTATTATCATCTACCATTAAATTTCAACTTTGTAAACGGTTTGAAATATTTTGATTTTATATAGATTGAAGTTTCAATCAAAACTCTTCATAAATTTCATAAATTCTATTATGAGAATAACATCAAAATTCACTCTTAGGGAATTGACTATTCACTCATGATTTTGACCAAATAAAGTTTGACCAGTCAAACCAAACCATTTCAATAATTCTTTCAGGTTTGGCCTGGGTCTGGTCAGCATAAGACTCGTTTTTGTGGTCGTCATAAGACTCGATTTTTGTTGTCAGATCAATGGATGAAGGGGGTGTTATTGAGTATTTAAGAGTATTTTTTGGATGAATTTGTTAAAAAAATTCCCGTTCTACCCTTCAAATGAACGACCAATCCTCTTAGTTTGCTTATGGTGGTGGTGTCCAACATAAGAACAATATGTTGGCGGGTGTTATTAGTGAGGAGTTGTATGTGCATCTTAAATGGTGGTATGTGGTGAGGATTATACAGTGGCATCATGCAGAATTGTTGCTTTTGCCTTCTTTGATTACTTATTGGGTCCTCGACCTATTACATTTTGTAATATTAGTGTTTATTATAATGCAATCTGTGAAGGATGAAGTTAATTGTTAATTCCAATGAAATAGACCATTCCATTTATTCTTTGATTCCATCATACCATTGCAAAAGGTTGGAATTGTAGTTCAGTAGAACCCATACCTTGTTTTTGTCGTTTAGGTTTGGAATTGCTGTTTACTCTAATATGAAATTAAACCATTTCATCAGGTGGTATTATAAAGTTGTAATTGCTAATTGTTCATATACGCTGGAAGACTTTGATATCATATGGGAGTCATTAAAGAACGAAATTCTGATTATTCCTATTACTGGTTGAGGAAAATAGCGGGAGATGAAGATCAAAAAGATGTTTAATATTCAGAATAAAGAAGAGGAAGATAAAAAAATGCATGATAAAGAGAGTTGAAGATCAAAAGGATGCGTAATATCAAGAAGAAAGAAAATGAAGATAAAAAAAAATGCGTATAATCTATTTGGGAAATCACATTGAACAATCTTATTTTTCTATTAAAAGAATGCATTCGAGGATCCAGTAGAAGGAAATGAAGATAAAAAAAAAAGTGCAATATGAATCTGAGATGGAATACAGAAATACAGTAGATATAGGAATCTCCTTACCGGTTGTATTTGGACACAGAGTCCGTAAATGCAATCTTCAACGTAGGGTTTACAGATAGCAAGACGAAGAGAATCAAGGATACGATGAGAACGTAGGGTTTACAGATAGCAAGAGAATGAGAATCAATGATACGATGAGATGGAGGGTAGATTTGGGCATTTATGGATTTGTTGGTCGTAATTTTTTGGGGAAGAAACCGGAAATTGGTTTGTTACAGGAGAAGGGAATCAATGGGTGGGTCGGATTCAATTGGTAGTCGAATTCAAAAGCATTGATGGGTAATCTATTTAGATACCAAAAGCCACAAGCCACAGATTTTAATATAGTATATAATCTGGTTTTACAAATGTAATCTGGAGAAAATGTTTTCTTAATAAGAGTCTTATTATATTGAGTTTTACCTTAATAAAAATGAAAATTTTTTGTTGTGAAAATGGGACATTACAGAATGTGAGGTGAGTTTTCCTCACTTTATTCGTGGTTCGAAGACACCAATGCTGACACACTAGGTTATGTATCCTAGTATGTATGATGTTGCAATGTTGTACTGATCTGTGGATTTGTATGATTATCTATGTTGTTATATGATTTATCTGTTCCATATGTCGACATAGTTCGTTATAGGTTGAGGCTTTACTGTTATGTACGTAAGCCAACAGAATGGTGCATTCAAGTCCGAAGACTGATTGGGCCAAGGCAATCCAGTCTGATGACTTTAGGTCGGGGGTAATCCAACCCGAAGGTTGTGGACCGAAGGGTAATCTAGTCCGATGATTGTGGACCTTTAACATCACAAAAAGACAATGAAAATTTTTTCATTTTTAAAAAGCCAATGTCTTCAATTCCAAAACCATATCAAGTCAGGTGTCAAATACAAATATTTCCCAAGATTAGAACATCAAAAAATCTCCTAGATTATATCTTCAAGGGATGTGTACGATCACGCCTTCGCCTTGCCACGGTCATTAGAAGTACCTGACACAATAAATTGAAACTATAAACCAAAGCTTAGTGAGTTCCACCAAAGTACTACAACACAAAAAAACATGTACAACATTGCATGTTGGATCCAATTAGTCAACGAACTAGAATACCCCTGGCCAAATCAGTCGTCGGACTGGAATGCCAATATACAATGGGTCCGCTCAGTCATCGGACTAGAATACCCTCGGGCCCACTCATTCATCGGACTAGAATACCCTCAGTCAATTGGCTCACACACAAAGCAGTAAAACCCCAACCCCAAAACATAACATGTTGACATATACATAACAGATAACATATAACTAGTTAACAAGCAAACAAGAAAATCTATAAATCACTACCGCAAAGCAATATCCTATATACCAGGACTCAATTATGACATGCCAATATAGTATAGCAATATCATGTAACCAGGATACAAGATTCAGTGGGCCGGTATTGGTTCCTTTGACCCACAAATACAGTGAGGAAAACTCACCTCTCTGTCTGAAACAGATCTCTGAACAAGATACGGTTCCGAATGATAGCTCAACTGTAACCTATTCATCAAATAATGACCAAATCTCAAATAGCACTCTAAATACCAAAAATACCATTAGGTTAAACTTGGGTCAAAGTCAACAGTCAAAGTCAACCTATAGCTGAGCGCCATTTCATGGCCATCCATGGCCACGTCGTGGTTGCAATACGATAAAACTAGTGTGCTCAACCCAACCACCATAGTGTGGCAGCCATGCAAAAGGGACAAGATTCCATGCATGACCTCAAAACTCAAGTTTACTTCAGATCCAAAGAGTCAAATGCTCCAAATGGCCCGGAGATTCATAAAGTTGCAAGCTTTATGAGATCGCAACTTGAAAAACCCAAAAAACATGAAAAAAAGGACCAAAGTCCAAGATCTAACATTCTAGCAAAGAAAAGATTGAGTCTTGAACACTCACCCAAGTCTAGAAGAGAAGCTAGGAGACGAATATGTTGCTTGAAAGATGATAATCCTCACCAAAGGGATCCTTCTCCTTCAAAGAAGTGTAACACACATAAAATCACAAGAAATTTAAACTTTTAAAAACAAAACCAAATTCATAAATCGTTTACAAACATAGTTTTCAAAACGTTTTCAACATCAGATTCTCCCAAAATCATAAGCCATAAACAAGAGGATGTGTATGTTCACACCTTTGCTTTCATGTGGTCATCCAAAATACTTGAAACATAACCCAAAATTGTAAGCCAACTCTTAGCGAGTTCCACCAAAATACCAACACATAACCAAATACATATACAATAACAACATGTCGACCATCAGGTTGGAATACCCCTAGGCCCAATCAACCATTAGGTTGGAATGCCAATATGTTATGGGTCTAGTCAAACATCAGGGTGGAATACCCACAGGGCCAATCAACCATCGGGTTGGAATGCCAACATGCTATGGGTCCAGTCAACCATCAGGTTGGAATACCCCCATGCCCAATCAACTATCAAGTTTGAATGCCAATCTACAACAGAGCTTGTTATCCTTAGGATGCAATACTCTCTGGCCCAATCCACCATCGGGTTGGTATGCCATCGGTCTGTTAGCTTACGCACAAAGCAGTAAAGCCTCAACCACCAATCAAATATGTGCACATATAACAAAGAACATATAATAACAGTCTACAGATAGTCAGGCAGATCTACAGATCACTAAGCATAGCATCATCTTATATACCAGTATAACGATCTAACAAATCACTACAACATGATAACATGCATAACATTATATCAAATCCAAAGGGCCGGCCTTGGTGCCTTCGACCTGCAAGTACAGTGAGAAAAACTCACCTCACAATTGGATAAAAGTTGATGGGGTCTCGACTCCGAATCTTAGCTCTAACAGTCTCCTATTATAACCAAATGACCAATGACAATCAAAATCCTAAAATACCCTTAAGGTCAAACTTGGTCAAAGTCAAAGTCAAACCGGTCAAACCAATTAAGTCAACTGCGTCAACCTAGCCGATTCAACCCAACCAAGTCAACTCAGCCGAATCGACTCAGAGTGAGTACATGGGGCATAATCCGAAGGTATGTTGGGTGTACTTGTATCATTGCATTTTGACCACCATCGGGATGGTTGACCTCGTATGCAGGGCGTTTTCCGAGTATGCATGGAGTACTCCCAGAAGCCCTAAAACACCCCTTAAGATATTAATGGCTAAAGCTCTTACATCCATATTCCAAATCCATGTAAAATACTCTTAAGAGTCATAAAGTCTCTGACTCTATCCAATAAGTTCTTAACTCAAGATCTTAATACATTAAGACTTTCTAAATGATACATGGAGCAAAACAAACCATTTGGAACCCATTTTTATGACTCAAGACCCTTCCAAAGGTCTGGAAGGACGACTTAATGGGTCAAGAACATGTTTTGTTCAATAATCATCATTTTGTGACCAAAAAGAGACTTTAAAGAACAGAAACCTAGATTTACAAGATGGAGTGGTAAAGATGCAAGCTTTATACCTTTTTGAGGTTGCAAACAAGCTAAAAATCCTATATCTGTAATGCACTCCACTGCAAGGTCTTCACACTACCTTATTCTTTCTTCAGAACCACTCCAAACTCTCTTAAAGGCCCACAATTTGCTCTTTCTTTGTCTAAGGTTGCTTGAGGGTGGAAATCTCTAAAATAGGTTGGGAAAGAAGAGGGTTTATGTCCATAATGAAGATTAAATATGAGCTAAGACCCTAAAATTAGGGTTTGCATGACAACTACGGACATCACGCGTATGGAGTGTACGCCCAACGTACCAAGGCGCGCCTTAGTACACTTAGCGTACACACACATACAAATGGCGTACTCAAACTTCTAGATTTACCAAATTGCCACTATAGGCCCTTCTTCACACTTTCCTACACTCAGGGACCAGCCATGCAATATAATTAAATTATAGGGTTTAAATTAGAAGTGCCATATCATCGGGGTGTTACGGTTCTCCCCCACTTGAACTAGACTTCATCCTCGAAGTCTTCCGCTGAGAATAACTTAGGACAATGCTCCAGCATCTCAACCCCCGAATCCGAAGTCCACTCGGAGCCTCTCCGATGCTGCCATTGTACCTTTACCAAAGGTATATCCTTGTTACGCAGGAACGTCATATTACCTTACAAAAAAAAAAGCCATGAGTCTCTCAGCATAGCTCAGGTGCTCATCGACATGAATATCATCCAACGGTTCCACTACCTCGCTGTCCAACACACCCTTCCATAACTGGGAGACATGGAAAGTGTTGTAAAGTTGACTAAGCTCGCTCGACAAATCCAACTTCTAAGCCACCTTGCCAACCCTGGCAATCACCCGAAAAGTTCCAATGAGCTGGGGATCCAATTCCACACCCCCCTTCTTGAAGCGTATCACACCCTTCCAGGTTGAGACCTTCAAAAGCACCAAAATCGCCGAACTGAAACTCCAACTCTGATCGGCGTCAGTCGACATATCTCTTTTGATGTCTCTGAGTAGTCTGTAGTCTCTGTCTGGTCTGCTATTTAAGCTCCATGGTCTAAAGAACTACTTCAATCCTTCCCGTGAACCTGTGACCAACCTCTCCCCAACAAACCGGGGTACGACACCTCCAACCATGCAAGACCTTAAAAGGCGGACCACCAATGCTGGAGTGATAACTGTTGTTGTAGGAGAACTCCGCAAAAGATAGGTAGGAATCTAACTCCCATCAAAATCAATAACACATGCTCGCAATATATCCTCAAGGTTCTGTATAGTCCTCTCACTCTGCCCATCAGTAATCAAATAATAAGATGTGTTGAAATGTAACCCCGTGCCTAGTTCCTCATGGAACTTCTACCAGAAATAGGAAGTGAACCGAACATCTCGGTCAAAAACAATGGAGACCAAGACCCCACGACGAGCAACAATCCCTCGGATATATATATATATATATATATATATATATGTGTGTGTGTGTGTGTGTGTGTTTGTATGTGTGTGTATGCCAGCCAACTTTTTGGCCAAAGAGCTTTCCCGGATGGCCAAAAAGTGGGCACTCTTGGTTAATTGATCCAAGATGACCCAATATAGCATCGTACCCCTATTCCATCTTCGGCAACTTGGTGATAAAATCCATGGTGATCTGCTCCCATTTCCTGATGAAGATTTCAGAAGCTCCCACTACACCACAACCTTGATCTTGCCCGGATCAACCAAAATCCCATCCTGGTTAACAAGCTGTCCCAGAAGCTGGACCACTTGTAACCATAACTCGCACTTTAAGAACTTGGCATAAATCCATTCTCGCCTCAAAAACGCCAAAAGCTCTCGAAGGTGCTCCTCATGCCGCTCTCTGGTCTTGGAATACACCAAGATATCATCAACAAATACAATGCCAGATCGGTTGAGCATCGGCCTGCATGCCCAATTTATAAAATCCGTAAACACAGTAGGCGCATTGGTGAGCCCAAATGGAATCGCCACGAACTCCTAATGCCCATAAAGAGTCTGAAACGCGGTCTTCTCCACGTCTTCCTCTCTCACTCTCACCTGAAAACTGGAACCTTTGAAACTAAAATTTTGTCCCCAACCAGAGTATCAAACACATGGGCCAAATAACCTGCACACCCATGCTAAATACACCAACGAGCCCTGGCTGCCAAGCAAAACCCTGAACCCTCCCTGGTGCCCTCTCCATTGATAACCAGTTCTCCCCTACTTGGGGTTTGAACTACCACTCGCTGGTGTAACATCCCAAAAATCATGACCAAAAATTTCTTTCAAAAACATTACTAACCCATAAATATTAAAATATTTCAATCATACTACAAGGGTTTTATGACAAATCAGAGTATCTTTTCAAAACACTTGCTCATTTTATCAGAGTGAACATCCCAGGCTAAACTTCTTGTCTTATCCGCAGTCTTACTACACTTCTCTCACTGACTCGATGCTAGGGAATTTTTTGGCTATCCCGCAGTCTTACAACACTTCTCTCACTAACTAGCTGCTAAGGAATGTTGCGGCAATCTCGCAGTCTTGTATCCTGACTACACTCATATCTTGTCGGAAGCTCTCCGACCTGGTTTCCCCGAACTAGTCATCAACTAATCGCAAATACACGAACTCAAGGTTGGAAAGTTTCCCAACTCCCAACTCCTAACTTACATGCTCCTCAATCCAACAGCCACTTGAGCTGCCTTCTTGCTCACCAAGACTGCGAAATCATCCCAGTCTTGCACTTCCTCCTGCCCTTAGCCACTCAGGTGGCTCTCCCCCACTTTGACTTGACTAGATCCTCACAGCTCACAGGTTGGAAGAATTCTCAATTCTCCCTACCATCCCCTGACCACTCTGATGAAAACCCATGCTTACTACAGATGGTGATCTAACTGATCTATCCCCAACGATACCTTTCCCGAAAACTAGCGAGACACTAGTGAGTGCCAAACTTGCATGCTACGGTTAATGCATCCTGGGTAACCTACTCTAAAAGGAATGACCTCTAACTATTATTTTAAAATCCAGGGTATGCAGATGGCATATAACTTCATCACAAGCAGGCCATAATATTCTGAAATATCATTATCATTACCGATGCAGAACCATAACTATAAAATCATGACATAAGCTGATAGAGAAGGAAAGATATGCACCTGACACATCGGGTTGCTCACTCCTCCTCTTTAACCAACTGATACGCCCTGCTCCTCGCTGCAGGCGCCTCCGCCCGGCCCTGACGGCCGTCAGTGATCCTCAAGGTTATAGGGGCAGGTGCTATCACCTGTCCTGCTGAATGCAAACTCGAACACTGGGCCTTCTTGTGGCCCTTCTGAGTGCAATGGAAACATATCAGGTCTGATCCTTGGGTGGTGGTAGCAGTACAATCCCTACTAAAATAACCAATCTGGCCGCACCTGAAGCAGCCGGAATCACCACCGCTGCCACTCCTACACGCATCCTCGTGCATCTTGCCGCACTTGCCACAGGGACTCCGGTCCTGAGGACCGCTAAAGCTAGGATCTGATGTCTTGGGCCTCTTGCCCAATCCCATAGATATTTGAACATCTGCCAACTTCCTCTTCTTCTCTGTCTCAAGATCAATCTCTCTTTCTCTGGCCCGAGCGATCATGTCTTCTAACGTCTTGCAGCTGGACCGACTCACAAACTAACTGATATCGCTCCTCAGCATCTCGTTGTACTGAGCCTTCTTCATCTCCTCATCCGCCACATACTGTGGAACCAGAAGGGATCGCTCCTTGAACTTGGCGGTGATCTCCGCCACTGTCTCTGTAGTCTATCGAAAATCCTAAAACTCTTGGGCTAACTACTGCACCTCAATCGCCGGTGCAAACTCGGCCTTGAACCTGGCCGAGAAATCGCTCCATGTTATCGCATCCAACGCGGAATCATCCCTATAGCATGACCAACCTCCTCCCACCAATCCCGCCCTCTGTCCTTCAGAAGACAGGAGGCGAGGCGAACCTTGTCACCCTCGGGACACCGGCTAGAATGAAAAGCATTGGCGACATCAGCCAACCATCTTCCACTAGCAATGGGGTCTAAGTCCATAACTATTTTGGTATGTACTTGACCCGATGGTGCATGGTCCTTTTGGGTTGCCTTCACCAAAGCAACTTGATAGGATGAATTATGGAGAGAAAGGATTAAATATGATTTATTAATATATTATGGGAATAATATATTAAAGGAGAAATCATATTGTTTAATTAATATTAGTCAATAATTAATTGGTAATTAGTTTTGTGACTAAAAGAGATTAATTAAACTTAAGGGACTGGAATTGTAATTATAAGATAATTGCAATTTGGGCCATGGATTGCCTTGTATTAAGGGGTGGACGAATTCTATGGGGAAACCCATAAGGAAATTGTCCAAGGGCCTTAATTAAAGGAGTCTATGGGTTGCTTAGGGCTTAAGCATCCAAATTAGGGTTTCCTTGTTAGATAACCCTAATAGCCTCACTATATATAAGACCCTTATGACCCAAAAACGTGGCTAAGACTCCTCTAGGGTTTGTAGACGTTTTTGGGCAGCCTCCATCCTCTCTCCTCTTCATCCTCTTGCTTATGGTGTTTGTGAACCATTAGAGGAGTGACAATTGTGACTCTAAGCTTTCTAAAGTCAATACAAGAAGATTTGGGATTGTTATTACTACATGACAATCAAGGTAACATCTTAAACCTATTCTTATGTTAATATGATTATTTGTATGCTAGAATCTAGGGTTTATAGTCTTGGATAACTTGCATGTACAATAGAGAAACCTAGATCCAAGCATTAGGGTTTGTTTGAGCACATAGGATGTTCTTAGGACCAAAACCCATTAGTGGTATTAGAGCCTAGACTGGTTTCTATTGTATTGATGCATTGTATGATTGAAAAAATTCGATTTTTGTGGTTCTGGAGGTTGGACTCACCGAGTCCATAGATGAACTCGCCGAGTCCAAGATGACTCGACGAGTCCATGCCTGACTCGGCGAGTCGGCTCGTCAGAAGGAGGGAACTTTGGGATTTCTTGCTGTTTTTGCTTAAGGATAGTTGTCTTATCACATTAGATCAATATAAATCCGATTTTATGATATATTTGACTATATTTTTGATCTAATTGAAGATATTTATCAATTAATAAGATAATTGTTTCCTTATGTGATAATTGACAAATTATTTTGATTAAATTGGTAAATTGTTTTGCAAGAAATCATTAAATAAATCAAATATGGATAATTATGTGATTAAATGTTAATTTAGATTATTTGTTATTTGATCCTTGTGCTTTGAAAAGTTTCATATTTTCCCCTTTAGGTTTTATACTTTAAATTTGAACATAAAAAGTTTCGTTGTTTTGAAATTTAAATAGTTAAAACCTTAATGTTTTGAAATGTTTCAAAACCTGCCCTCAAGTTTTGGAATTTAAAAGTTGATTAAAATTTTAATTAGGAATGTTAAATTCTAAAACCCTAGTATTGTTTTGAAAAAGTTCAAATTACACCCTTATTGTTTTATTAATTAATTAAGGTGTATAATTAAAAGAGGTTTAATAAATCCATAAAAGTTTTGGTTTACAATTTAATTGAATTAAAAGTATAATTGTTAAATTTGACCACCTAATATTTTAAAAGTGTAAAATACATACACCCTATACTATATATAACATTAAAAGTCTAACATTATATATATGTATGAGTAAAAGTCAGTCTTACTGTTAGTAGGCCTCATTCACGAAGCTGGTCTATAAAGGGTGTTTAAGGAAATTGCCTATAAAATGGCGATTGAATGGGTATCCACTCTTACTCACCGCACTCTTGACTAGTGGAGGGTCGTTAGCCGAACGGGTAGGATAGGACGAAAACCTTCCATTATAAGTATAATGAATTACAAAAGTAACTAAATATTTTCATAAAATTCCCAATCTTAGTTACTTAGGCAAAAGTGAATTGATGCAATTCCATGAAATTACACTTTGTGCCCTTGCAAAGACGTTAGTGGAGCGTGTGTGGTTTACCGGCACACTAAATGGATCTAAGAAAAGGTAGAAAAGGGTGACTCAATGTTTGTCATAGTTCGGTGGAGCGTGTGTGGTTTACCGGCACATCGAATAGGTGACTGTAACATGTAGGGGCACCATGTAGTTTGCATGGTTATTCACACCCGCTTTGTGATCCTCAGCATCCCAATCACAAACTAGAGGGACATATCGAGATTTAAACATGCCATTGAAATGTTCAATGAATCTCAAAGGATCTAGGAATTTTCATAGATTTAAAACATAAATTTCTTTTTTCGTTTTTCATGGTGGAAATTAGTGAATCGTCATTCACTTACCTTCAAATGTTCTGCAATTTGGGTTACGGCATCCCTCTCCCGAGTTGTAGAATATTGTGTTGGGTCCTAGCCTTAGTATTTCATTTGGGTGATTTACTAAGGAGTCAATCAATCAACTAACTTGAATTTGTTTCTCCCGTTTTGTAGATGTCAAAGTTCGACAACTATGGTCTTCCCAAATCCCGTGGAACAAGCTTTCCACATGAAGATGATATTCCACCATTCGATCGAGGAACAAGAAATCATGCTTCACTTCCTCCACCTCCTCCAATTGTTCTCCCTAACCCACAAGTTCAAAGGCTTGAAAAGTTCAAGATCACTCAAGCCCTTTTGGCAAGTAAACATAAAGAAGGAAAGTCGGTGTGTGCACACGTCCTAGCGATGAAGTCACACATTGATAGGTTAAGAATGTTGGGATCCGTTGTCTGTGAGGAAATGGCTGTTGATTGGGTTCTTCAGTCACTTCCTAACTCATATAGTGAGTTCGTAAGAGAGTACTATATGATGAACCGCGACGTGACCCTTATAGATCTCACCTATATGCTTATTGCTGCTGAATCAGCAATGGTTTGGCGCAATAGAAAAGCAAAGTTGATTGGTGAATCTGCTTTCAAGACCTCTATGGATATAGACAATGGCAAAGAAAGACATGCTATGATCGTAAAGTTTGATCACAAGAGAAAGGAAATGTCTGAAATAGTTCCATGTCATGTTCCAAAAGAGTCAATTTGCTTTTATTGCCAAGAGAAAGGGCATTGGAGACGAAGCTGCCCCATTTACCTAAGAGATCTAAGAGATGGGAGAGTCGAAACGTATGGCTCTAATATAGGTAAAATCCATTAACTAACTCTTTTAAGCTTCTATTCTAGATTCTTAATACATAATGTGATAAGATTACAATTGATGTTTCATAGGATCGAAGAAAAGAAAGGAAGCTTAAGGGAAGAAGTGAGCAGAATCTAACCGTGAAGGAATGGATTTTGATCGCATTTCTCGAAGATTAGATTCTTGAGCTACTACTTAGAGTTAGAATTAGATTGCTAAGAAAGATGTATTAGCATAGTTTTTCAATGAATTGCTTTGTAAGGACAAAATTTTTTCACAATAAAATAAATTTTGATTTTATATTATCTATTTATCCTTGCAATGGCGTATATGAAAAATTAATGTTTGAATGTTTCTATTATTAGCAATAATGGATTTGGTTCTTATTATGTTATTTATGGAAAGTCGAGAGTTTACCAAATAGGGAGAGTTTCTCATCGCCCAAGTTTCAATTGGACAGAAACTTGGAATCATGCAACTTGGTTGCACGATGAATGAGAAATCTCATATTTGGAAATTAGACTAATTCATTGACAAAGTGTCAAGTGAAGGACTAGCAGATCGAATACACAAAGTTGCGTGTTGATCAAGTCCACCATAAGAGTAACAAAGATATTCATCATGATTTACTAAAGGTTTAGTAAATATGATTATACTTATAAGATTAAGTGTAATTCGGAATTGATTAAAAAGGTTTAAATCAATAGCAAAATGAATAAGAAGAATCAAGTAGGCAGAAAGATAAAAGTTTCTCCATTCTAAGAAGAAGGGAGAGTAGCTTTTATTCTTTATGATAGGTCTTAATGATTAAGAACCATATCTCAATTGATCCTCTAAGTGAGTCTTGGTACAATTGTATGTCTAAGAAGAGGAATCAAGGATTGAAGAAATGGTCAAATCAAGAAGTCAATCATACTTCGTTCCAAAGCAAGTCTTAAAGTTAAGATTGTGACATTAAGTGATAAGTATTAAGAAGGTTTATAACATTCATCAAATGTGGAGAGTTGTGATGTCTTGGATTAGATAAAGATCAACTGGGACCAATTTATGAAGTGTTTTGATAAAAGCTACACTAACTCTTGAATATTTGTTTGTCAAGAAATGGTTATTGACAAGAGAATCTTATATGTCAAGGAGTCAGTGGGAGTCTTAATGGTCTTGAAAGGTTTCAAGAACAAATCAAATAAACCTTATCAATCATCACTAGCACATTAGTTGAGGTTTACAACCTATCGTGTTGACGTTATTTTGTTTCTGTGCTGTTCCAATTGAGTTAATTATGCATGTGAGTTCTATGAGTTCTCATTTTGAACGCATAAAAGTCAAGGCACCTTAATCAATGAAAGGTCCATTGATAGGAAAGGGTGAGCTGCTTAACTACTTGGAAGACGTGGTGGGCAGCTGTGCTACCATAAGGCAAGAAATCGAGATTAAGAATGTTCGATCCATATGGGTTTGAATTTGTCGTAAACTTTGGTTGTGACAAATTCACATGGATAGGAACAAATACACCGTTTAAATCTAAGTTTCATAAGATTTCCTCCTTCATGAAAATGATTGTGAGGAAATACTTTCACTAAGAAAGATTTTAAGAAGGTAGTGATTGTAAAATTGCATTCTCGAATTCGATTATGGTTACGGTATCCCTTTCCATGATTTGAATTGTGAGGTTTGGCAATTAGTCTTAATTGTTTAGACACACATATGAACTATCTAAGGCAAAGGTGTATAAGTTTAAGAGGCCTTGATAAAAGATTATCAAAGCATTAAGTATTAGAAACATGGACTTAAGAAATTCAATAGGTATTGTCTTTCTGGAAGTTAAGATGTTTATGAATACATGTCGAAGCTAGTGGGAGCATAAGTGTTATGTTTTATAATAATCATCATGATAGTGGGAGCATAAATGTTATGATTGTATGATTATTATGGCAAGTATTGCAATTTAGCAATATTAATTATAGAAAAACAAGAGTTATACCTTGCAAAGTCGTAAGTGTTGTAAAGTTGTTTTGCTATAATTAAGGGAGAGAATATTATGCTTCATTTGAAATATAAAGGCTTAGGTTGTGGAATGTTAATAAATTTAGTCAAAGGTATATAGTTGGTTCTCAAAATTTCGATTATGATTACGGCATTCCTCTTCACAATTCGAATTTTGAGAACATAGCAAATAAAACATTATGCATCGTGTCCCATACACTTCGGGTATAGGACCGATTGCAAATGCTTTAATGTTTGACCATTCTAAAATTTTCCAAATGTCTAGCGCATTTAGAGGGAAAAAGGACTAGAATCGGTTTTGACTAAAATAATTAAACAACTATCAAAGGACAATCCAAAGTTCGACGAGGATTGGTTGCTTGTGAGTAGTTGGAAGTATAGTATTGGAAAATATGGAAATGTTTCCAAATGGATGGACCATATCGACATTATTATGAATAGATAAGATTCTATTAAGAATGAGTTGTCATATGGAAAATATGGAAGTGTGTCCATATTAGGAATTGAATATTGAAAATCTATGTCTAGATTAGAAACTTTTATGCAAAAGGATGTTCAAAGGAATGTACTTTGAGTGAGAGACATCATATCTAAGGAATTGTCTTGTAACAATCTCCGATAGAAGACTTTGTAATATCATTTGCAATAGTCTTTGTGACTTTGGTGCAGTGACATTACGAAAGTATCATTGCATAAAATGTTAGAATCTAGCATATTCTATAAGTAGCAAGAATTTGATATCCTTTCACTTATGAAAAAAGGATTTGGAGTTGTGAAATGAGAATGATTGGGAATGTGCTCAATTTGGTCTATTTCACAAAGTAAGAACCATAGGTAAACATTGTGTGCATGCTAGGAGCATGGGACAAGTGTAATAATTCAAGTAAGAAGTTGATTACCTGAAACGACAAATAATGAGTAATCGATATGGTGATAAATAAAAGGTGTTTTATTTATGCTCAAGGGTTGATGCCATATGGGATTAGTATTATTATTGTGTTTCACTTTGCATGTTTTGACTTCCTGGATAATTTAATTGGTTAAGAACAGTCAAATTATTCGAACGGTCCACAGTCGTTCATATGTTGGAAGTAGGTATGAATGAAGGCTGTCGTGAATTGGTGTGTGGATTGTCTAAAGAGCATTAGACATAAGCAAATGTTTGCTGCAACGTTCACGAGTGCTTATGAATATGAATTTGAGCATTGGATTAAACCCACGCTCACTTGGATCACTCCATGAATTGTATCACGAGTGATTGGTGAGACGATAACATCTTATATTCTTGAAACCGAGATGTGTGAGTTGTATCTTGCAAATCGGTTGCACATTGATAATATGTAAACGCACTAGTAACTTGGTGTTATAAAACATATTGTTGTGTGTGATTCGGTGAGTGAGTGCAAGCAAGCATTGTATCAAAGTTTATCCGTTCCTTTTATCCGAAGTAGGATAAAAGCGATATCTTTGGGCCCCTCGATGATTTAGTGATGACAAACGTAAATGCTCGGCCGGGCTAGGGCTAATTTGATTTGTTCAATTAGTCAGTCGTCATAAATCGGGAATCGAGATATAGTACAAAGAGAATGATTTGAAATCATATCTCATATGATATCTAGAATGGAGGAATATATGATCCCTTATCTAAAGGACACGCGTATCTGATAGGATCAGAGTTGACAGCGGCTTTGGAAAGCTACGATTGCAGATCAGGATCTGAAGTCATACGCATAATAGTTATTAGACTTATCCAAGTGGGAGACTGTTGGATTAGTGTCTAAGTCCATAACTATTTTGGTATGTACTTGACCCGATGGTGCATGGTCCTTTTGGGTTGCCTTCACCAAAGCAACTTGATAGGATGAATTATGGAGAGAAAGGATTAAATATGATTTATTAATATATTATGGGAATAATATATTAAAGGAGAAATCATATTGTTTAATTAATATTAGTCAATAATTAATTGGTAATTAGTTTTGTGACTAAAAGAGATTAATTAAACTTAAGGGACTGGAATTGTAATTATAAGATAATTGCAATTTGGGCCATGGATTGCCTTGTATTAAGGGGTGGACGAATTCTATGGGGAAACCCATAAGGAAATCGTCCAAGGGCCTTAATTAAAGGAGTCTATGGGTTGCTTAGGGCTTAAGCATCCAAATTAGGGTTTCCTTGTTAGATAACCCTAATAGCCTCACTATATATAAGACCCTTATGACCCAAAAACGTGGCTAAGACTCCTCTAGGGTTTGTAGACATTTTTGGGCAGCCTCCATCCTCTCTCTCCTCTTCATCCTCTTGCTTATGGTGTTTGTGAACCATTAGAGGAGTGACAATTGTGACTCTAAGCTTTCTAAAGTCAATACAAGAAGATTTGGGATTGTTATTACTACATAACAATCAAGGTAACATCTTAAACCTGTTCTTATGTTAATATGATTACTTGTATGCTAGAATCTAGGGTTTATAGTCTTGGATAACTTGCATGTACAATAGAGAGACCTAGATCCAAGCATTAGGGTTTGTTTGAGCACATAGGATGTTCTTAGGACCAAAACCCATCACTATCATCCTAGGCTTGCCCTAGGGTAACCTCCAACCCAAACCTAGTCCTCAGCTATTGAAGGCATCGTCACAATGCTAGTTAGCCACTACCTGAATACCATCACATGTGACAAGGCTCAGATAATCCTTCGAGTAAAGGAATCTTCCCTACAACGGTTGGAATCAAACAAGAGCTACACAAAAGGGCCAAATCCAGCACTCTAAGATTATTCAACCCTGGTCAGATGTGACTTGACGCATTCACCTAATGGCTAACTCTCATCACTCGGAGTCCCATAAAGCACAAAGCAAGTAGCATTCAGACAAAAAGGGAAATCTAACCAGAACATAATCAAGCAATTTTATCCAAATAACAAGAATCTGTACTAGCATGCGATGCTAAGCTCATATAATCAGGCATAACCTAAATAGGCTATCCTACCGCTGTCTACCTGATACTAGCATGCAGTTCACAAACACATATAGTAGGCATATAAGGCATCCTCCTAGATCCTTAGCCCTAAATCTAGCATGATGATCACATAATCATATCATAACATAAACTTGTATGGGTAATTTTGGAGAACTTACTTGAGCTCGGTTGATTGCATGCACCACACCCTTTCCTCTTTTCAAAGTTATTATTCCTTTTTCGAAATCCTTTTTATTTTCAAAGTTCTTTTTATAAAAATTATTCTCTTTTGAAAATTTCCTTACCAAGCCCTCAGTTTGAGTTCAATCACACCTGAAAGTGTGCCTGAATCCCTTAAACCAAGGCTCTGATACCAACTTGTAACATCCCAAAAATCATGAGCAAATATTTCTTTCAAAAACACTACTAAACCATAAATATTAAAACATTTCAATCATACTACAAGGGTTTTATGAAAAATTAGAGTATCTTTTCAAAACACTTGCTCATTTTATCAGAGTGAACATCCCATGCTAAACTTCTTGGTGTGTGCCATGCGATCATCCCGAGCCCTTCCCTCCGCTATCGGAAGTACCTGAAACAAAAAGTTCCCTAACCTACCACATACCATATACACATAACCAGAAACACATAACCACATACTGGACCCCCGCCCGCTGCATCAAGCATTGCCCGGCATCAGGCCCCCGCCTGGCATCAGGTCCCACTTGGCATCGAGCCCCGCTCGATATACAGATCTGTCTCCCTTAGGCCCCGCCTGTCTCCGAGCCTCGCCTGCTACATGCATACATACAATTGAATAGCATACTAGAACATACATAAACATACTCTAACTGTACCCTGATCTAAGGCCTCGCCTAACTCGGGCCCCGCCCCTGGTCTGCTATTGAAGTAGTGGAACCCCGTCCATACTCCTACTATTATTGAGATACGGGCCCCTGCCCACACTCACATCCTTCCTATCATGGGCCTCGCCCCTACTCTGTTAATATCGAGACATGGAACCCCATCCATACTCAGCTAGTGATGAGATACGGGACCTTGCCCACACTCACCTCCCTACCAGGCACATACTAGTATCACAGAGATACAAGTATAATCGAACATACAACATAAGAATCTTCCTCGGGATTTCCCCGACATCGGACCCCCGGTCCAGAGATATGCTATTATCTAACATACCTTGGGCTTACCCCGACATCAGACCCTCGTTCCGGAACCTATCGTACCGACGCATGCAAGAAGCACAAAGACCCCAAGCATCCTAACATTCCTCGGGCCTCACCCGACATCGGGTCGTAACCCGAAACAAATAAAAATAAGTGCCTTGGGCTAACCCCCGGGTCTTCATTCTATACATAAACATAATCCTAATGGGCCAACATTGTGGCCGTAGACCCATGCACACAGTGAGGAGACTCACCTCGCACTGCAGAAAACTCGCTGAACACTTTTAACTGCTAACCGACAACTTCTGAATCGCTGACCCTTCGTCTTCCCAAACTATCAATACCCAAAATAACATTTACACCATAATATTCCCAAAAGTCAACCCAGGTCAAAGTCAACATCCAGTTGAACTGACTTGTCGACTTGATCTACCAACTCGTCGAGTCCATACTCCTCCAACCCCATACAACCCCGACTCCACTCGTCGATTCTAGCAAGAACTCGACGAGTTCTCCTTCAACCATACAATCGGGACCATCTTCATCTTACTCGCCGAGTTCGACCTTGAACTCGTCGAGTTCATCATCCACATAAGAATGTGTCTAGGCTGTGACTCGCTGAGTTGTATGAACAATTCTTCGATTCCATCTTCATAAACTAAGAAGATTGCCTGAGACTCGCCGAGTTCTTCCCTGAACTCGTCGAGTAAGATGAACTTCATGACTAATATGAACTCAGACTGGCTAAGTCCCTAGCCACTCAACTCATACCCTTTAATAGAAGGGTTTTGGGGCAATAACTGGTCTGACTCGCCGAGTCTCTCTATGTCCAAATCTGTTAAGACGATTCGAACAAGCTCAAGGCATCCAAGACCCATATCTAGCCTCCTAGGGTCAGCATATCACACGAAGCCACTACCTTTGAACCCATACATGGCCCTTTTTGCTCAAAGAGGAAAAAACAACTCCTTAAACTTGGCATGGGGAGTTCTAATGGCATAAAGTTTCCACCTTTATGCTTTTACTACTCAAGACACTCCTAGATCTGAAAGGATCTAGCTTGGGGACGTCCAAATCCCACAAGAAATCACCCTTGGTCCATAAACTTCATACAAAGGGACATAAAGAGATCTAACAAACTAGAAGTCAAGGAAGGAACTTGATTACCAAAATGAGCAGCAAATGGGGTGAATCTTCTGGATCTACTCCTTCCTCCTTGAACCTCCAACCTTTTTCTTATTCCTCCAAGCTTCAAGAATGCTCCAAAACTCTCAAAATGACTCACAGCTCAAAGGAGGCTTTAGGGTTTCGTTCTGGACTTGAGAGAGTACCAAGGGGGCTGGGGAAGGCTATAATGTTCCTTAAATATGGTGCAAGGCCCGAATTTAGGGGTTTCCCCAAACCTATCTAACTCACCGAGTTAGTCTTCTTACTCGTCGAATAGGTTACTAAACCCACAACCAAATCGCGCTCCTACTCGTCGAGTCACCCATCTAATCGATGAGTCACTTACTCATTTGAGGTTATCTTCTCTTTTCCGACCTTATAAGTTCAGGGTGGCTGCCATAATCAATCATCGCTCCAAACCTGGTCAGCCCATCTATACCCAATATCACGTATACATCTCCCATGGGGATAGGGATCTGATCAATTGGATAAGGCACCTCGAAGATATCCAAGACACAACCCTGACCCAATACGGCCTAAAGATGCTAGAATAATAGTTCTTAACAAACTACTACATGAATGACTATCAATTCATAATTAAACCAGGGATTAAAATTTCATACCCGCAATTTCTTGCGCTTCCACCTTAACCTCCCACATAATGGTGGACACCTGGGCTTGCACTCCCTCCGCTATATAGGTTAGTCTGGTTTGAGATGACCCAACTGGCGACAGTGGAAACACACCCAATCCTTCTTGCAATCACTAAAGAAATGCCCTCTCTCTCCACACTTATAGCATCTAAACTAGTGACAAGTGAATTTGTGGGTTCCCCCATACTTCCCGCATATATCATAGCTCCCTAGACCTCTAATATCCAAGTTAGAAGCCTCGATCTCCTCATTTATTATTGGAGGAGCCCTCCTTCTCTTTCCGAGTTGCATCCCCACATCAAGACCTCCCCTAGTAGTCATCTTAGGGGCACCTCTCACAGTCTGCAAAGTTGCAGTTCGATACTCAAGCTTGACAATTAGCCTTTTAGAGATCCGATCCACGATACCAAACAATTCTTCTTGAAAAATATGAAAAACCTCCACGGTAATCATCTCCCGTATCTGATCAGCAGTCAACACCGACCTATCCTGACTATTAGCTCCAGATCCTCTTGTCAACACCATATTGGAAATGAACCCAAATGCATTAGATATTACACAATATTCATATAATCACAATCATTCCAAACATGCGAACCCTAGGGGTCATGACTTCCTTGAGACGCGTACGGTTCATGTGCTTTCGGTAGTAGGGGCCTATATTACATTCCACACCTACTCGTATTTGTCTCAACGATAGTCACAACCACCACAAACCAATACAATAACTAGGATACACATACATCCTATTATCACTTCCTATAGAAAGGCTAGACATTCCTTAAATGGCTGGTTGCTTACATGTAACCTCTCCATAGAACTTCTAACCCAAGCGTACCATTGATATGGGCTTATTTAGTCATAGAAATCATTCATTATCTTATTAATTATTGTTGATTTTATATCCTTTTATTGATAAAAGGTACTTAATTAGCCTAATATTTCAATTTCAGCAATAAAAGACATGCTCGGGTGAAAAAGGAAGAGGATTGAGTGATTAGAAGCTTGGAGATTGAAGAATGAAGAAAGAAGGATGTTGCTAGACAACTTGACCCCTCGTCAGTGTTTTGGCCATATCTCATGAACCGTAACTCCGATTGACGAGATTCAAAATGTTCTGAAAACTAGACAAAATTTCGGACGACTTTCATGTTTTGAGAATATGTTGATTCCAAGTAAACTCGACGAGTTGGTCATAATGTTCCCGATTCGAAGATGCCTTGCCGTACACGCTGTATAAGCGGATTATCGAAAAAACTCGATGAGTTGGTGGTGAAAACTCGTCAAGTTGGCCCTGTTTTCAGAATTTATATATAGAAACGCTTCTCATTCGAACCCTAACACTTTTAGGAGGCTAGCTGCGATTATTGAAGATCAGAAGGGTTCTTAAAGCTTCAGTTTTCGAGATTACAACCTAAGACACAATTTAGAAGAGAATCAAAGACAAATAATCATTCTTCTTTTCTTAATCTTTGTTTTCAATCATGTTTGAATCATTAGATTTTGATTTTAGACTATTACTTGCTGTAGATATGAGCTAAAAGCTTTTTACTTCTGTTTGGAGGAGATAATCTTATGAACATGGCTTGATTAAGTGGTTGGATTAATATTAATTTGGTTATTCATCTTGTTAAGCTTGTTAAAGATCCTCATGTATTGATGATAAATGTTTTCTGTTATTAAGTAAGTTATTGAGTTGCATGAACATCTTCTTGAATACTTGATTCATATAGTTTTGTGAATACAAGATTGTATGCCTAGGAATAGTGAACATGAAACTAGGGTTAACTAGAAAATATGTAAATCAATGTGTGAGCGTGTGTGATGAACAACCACATATGAGTTGATTTAACTGAACAAATTTGATTAGCTATTATTATAAGTCTTACTTGATACGAACTGAACACTAGGAAACTTGTTAGTTTAATCAACTGGCCACTGTTTGAATTAACTTGTCTACTAAAGGATTGGTAATAGTGAACATGAACCCAATCACATTAGGAATCAGTAACCATTGACATATTGATCCATTGCACTTGCCACAAAATAAACCATAGGAATAAGTGAATCAAATCTGAATAGAAGTCTCTTTTATCATTGAATCTAGTTGTCCTTTCTTATTCTTCTTAGTTGTTAATTGTCTTTGTTGGAGTGTTAATTGATTATTTAAGTTTCTAGTCTTGCAAAACTAGATAAACCTCATCTTTTATTACTTGTGTTATTTAGATAATATTAGCATTTATTTTAATTGTTTACCGCTCCCTGTGTTCGATACCCTCCTTACCTGAACTAAACTGCTAAATGATACGTACACTGCCTTTCGTGTGTTTGTCTTTGTGTTTAAGTTAGTAGGATTAAAACTAGTTAGTTTCACACACATCAACCATGAGCACTACATACTTCCAGGCTATCCTAGGATCCACATCTCACCCCACCATCAAGTACCAAACGACCCCCATTCGTGCCAGTTAACTACTGTGTGAATACAATCACATGCAACATAACTTTAATAATCTTAGATTAAAAGATTCAGCCCTACAACGCTTGGACTCAGACAAAAGTTACGCAGTAGGACCAAATCCATTACCCTAAATTTATTTAACCCATGTCGCATGTAACTGAACGAATTCAATTAGTAGTTAATTCACACCTGAAAGATTCATACAACAATCAGCTAGAAACTCTATAGGGAATAAGGCTTCATGTATCAGGTAATTCTATCATGCAATTCCCGAAGATCCTTATCCTACAACTAGCATGTTGTTCTAACATATAACAACTAGAATGTTGTTCTAACATATGCTTACTGGCTCCGGTTGATGGTACACATCGCATCTTCTTTCATTATTTTGAAAACTATTTTATTATTTATTTTATTTTTTTATTTTTAAAATCTTTTTCCTTAGTTTGAGACTGAATTCACACAAGTGTTCCTCCAATTCACTCAAACCAAGGCTTTGATACCAACATATAACACCCATAAAATCACAAGAAATTTAAACTTTTTAAAACAAACCCAAATTCACAAATCGTTTACAAACATTGTTTTCAAAACATTTTCTACAATAGTTTCCCAAAATCATAAGCAATAAACAAGACGATGTGTACGGTCACACTTTCGCCTTCCCACGGTCATCCAAAGTACCTGAAACATAACCCAAAACTGTAAGTCAACGCTTAGTGAGTTCCCCCAAAGTACCAACACATAACCAAATACATCTACAATAACAACATGTCAGGTCCAATCAACCATTGGGTTGGAATACCCCCAGGCCCAATCAACCATCGGGTTGGAATGCCAATATGCTATGGGTCCAGTCAACCATCATGTTGGAATACCCCCATGCCCAATCAACCGTCGGGTTGGAATTCCAATAGTTATGGGTAGAGTCAACCATTAGGTTGGAATACCCCCAGGCCCAATCAACCATCGGTCTGGAAGGCTAATTTACAACGGATCCTATCATCCTCGGGATGGAATACCCGTGGGCCTAATCAATCATCAGGTTAGTATGCCCCGAGTGTAACATCTTAAAATTCAAGACTGAAAATTTCATTTATAATTAAGAAATTATAAAACCATTAGTATAAAAGCATCCATCGTGTCATCCATATCAAAACCAATATGTCAAAAATAAAACATGTCATAATAAAACATCATCAGAGTATAACTCCCAAGGATCTCATGTGCGGAAATCATGGTGTGATGTGCTGCAATCATGTCGGCTCCTTTCCTTTCAAAGAAGAAGTACCTGAAACCAAAACTGAAAACCGTAAGCACAAAGCTTAATGAGTTCCCCCATCATACCAAATACCATACAATAAACATACTTCCTAGCATATCCGGGTGCTAGCCTACCCCTTCGGTCTTTTTCACCCGGAAACCGCCCAACATATCAGGGTGTTGGCCTACCCCTTCGGTCTCTTACAACCGGTAACTACCTAGCATATATGGGTGTTGGCCTACCCCTACGGTCTCTTTCAACCAGTTACGGGGACTATTCCACCCCTTACCACTACCACGTAATCACATACTGCCTAGCATATATGGGTGTTGTCCTACCCCTTTAGTCTTACGACCGGCTACAAGGACTATTTCACCCCGAACACTACTAGGTAATGACATAGTATACAGGCACATAAATCTCAACATATAGTGGCATACCATACAATTATCACAAAGACAATCATCTCTATTGTATACAACTACTAGTAGGTCGGCATTGGTGCCTTCGACCCACTTATACCGGGAAGGTAACTCACCTCGAATACTGGAAAGTAGCTGAAAATCCTTGGCTCCGAAAATCAACCCAACTCAAACTCCTATACATAAAATATTTCCTTAATTACCCTTTCATACTTATAACCCCTTAAGGGTCAACTTTGGTTCAAGTCAAAGTCAAAGTTAAAATCAACGCTCCGAGTTAACTCAACTCGCCGAGTTCACCCCTCAACTCGCCGAGTTCCCATAAATCACAAAATTGTGAAATTGCGATCCAACTCGTCGAGTTTTCCTCCAAGTCACCGAGTTCCTCCTTCTCAACAAAATCAGGACTTTTCAGTACAACTCGTCGAGTCCCCTTATAGACTCGTCGAGTTCCTTCTGTCTTCAAAAAACCAAGAAAACCCTAGCCAACTCGCCGAGTTTGCTCGGTAAACAAAAAGGTCAGGGGAGCATGATCCAACTCACCGAGTTGGGTAAACAACTCGTTGAGTTTTCCTTATTCTTAACTCATTCAGTCACTTCCAAGCGAGTCTAATGCCTCAAAACCATAGATTTGGTCCCCTTGGGCTGAGATACCACGTAAAGTTGCTATCTTTACATCCATGCATGGTATCAAGAGGCTAAAAACACTAAAAATAAGCTTTATAAGGGACCTAGGGCATTGAGGAGGGCCAAGACTTGATAAAGCTGGCAACTTTAAGTCTTAATAGGCCATCAAATGTCTAAATCTGAAGTCATAACTTCATAACATGTTCAAATCCATGAATGGAACCAAAATAGGCTACTAAAGGCCATAAACTTTTCAAAGAAGAGGTCTAGCAAATAAATAGTCAAGGTATCGACTTTATACCTCCAAATGGTTGCAACAACACTTAAAATCTTGGATCTAAAGCTTCTCCCTTCAACTTTGCACCACCAATTTCACACTCCTTCAAGAAAAGCACCAAAAAAACACTCTTTAGGTTCACATACACTCAAAATTGTTGGATTAGGTTTCTAAGCCCATAACTATAATTGGTATGTACTTGACCCGATAGTAGCATGGTCCTTTTGGGTTGCCTTCACCAGAGCAATTTGATAGGATAGATATTTGAGAAAGAGGTTATTTGTGATTTATTAATATATTATATGAACAATATATTAATAGAGAAGTCATATTATTTAATTGGTAATGATCAAGAATTAATTTGGAATTAATTTAGTGATCAAAAGAGACTGATTAAATTTACAGGTACTGATTAGGTAATTGAGCAATACTTATAGTTTGGGCTAATGATTTAAGAAACCAATGTTTTCAATTTCAAAACCATATCAAGTCAAGTGTCAAATACAAATATTTCCCAAGATCATAAAATCATAAAATCTCCCAAAATATGTCTTCGAGGGATGTGTATGATCACGCCTTTGCCTTGCCACGGTCATCTGAAGTACCTAAAACAATAAGCTGAAACTATAAGCCAAAGCTTAGTGAGTTCCCCCAAAGCACCACCATACAACAAAACATATACAACATTGGGTGTTGGATCCAATCAGTTATCAGACTAAAATACCCCTGGCCCAATTAGTCATCGGAAAGGAATGCCAATTTACAATGGGTCCACTTAATTATCAGACTGGAATACCCTCTGGTCCACTCACTCATCATACTAGAATACCCTTGGTCTATTGGCTCACGCACAGAGCAGTAACGCCTCAACACCAAACCATAACATCTTGACATATACATCATAAATAGCATATAACCAGTTAACAAGCAAACAAGAAAATCTGCAGATCACTACCGCATAGTAATATCCTATATACCAGGACTCAATTCTGACATCCCAATACAGTATAGCAACATCCTATAACCAGGATACATGATTCAGTGGGCCGGTATTGGTTCCTTCGACCCACAAATACAGTGAGGAAAACTCACATTTCTGTCTAAAACAGATCTTTGAACAGGACACGGCTCCGAATGACAACTCAACCTGTAACCTATTCATCAAATAATGACCAAATCTCAAATAACACTCTAAATACCGAAAATATCCTTAGGTCAAACTTGGATCAAAGTCAACAGTCAAAGTTAACCTACAGCTGACCGCCATTTCGCGGCCATCCATGGCCACACTATGGTCGTAATACGACAAAACAGGTGTGCTCAGCCCATCCACAACACCGTGGAGATTAGTCAAAATGACGTAATTCCTTAATCCAATTTCTAGTCCATTCCAGGAGTTCCCAAGCTCAAACTAGGTCCAAACCATAACCTAGATGGATAAAGTTTCCAACTTTATCCTTTAGGCCTTGCCAATAAGTCAAGCTCTAAAGCCCTAAGTCCTTAATGGAAGCATAAAGCACATATTACACATTAAGCATGTAATTCTTAGAGTTACTTCTCCAAAGTTTATAGAAGGGTTTCCTTCACCTTCTGGACCATAAAAATAATAGCTTTAGAGACATGAATGTCCTTTCCATTTTTAGGGCAAAAGGGCCAAGATTCCATGCATGACCTCAAAACTCAAGTTTACTTCAGATCTAAAGAGTCAAATACTCCAAATGGCCTGTAAATTCATAAAGTTGCAAGTTTAATGAGATCTTACCTTACAAAAACCACAAAGCATGATGAAAAGGAACCAAAATCCAAGATCTAACAACCTAGCAAAGAAAAGATTGAGTCTTGAACACTCACCCAAGTCTAAAAGAGAAGTTAGGAGATGAATATGCTGCTTGCAAGATAATAATCCTCACAAAAGGCTTCTTTCTCCTTCAAAGATGCCAACAAAGTACGAAGAATGAACTTTGAAGAGTGAAGGAGGCTAGGTTTTGGGTTTTTGTGCTTGATAGGGTGATGGAGGTTGGATGACCTTGAAACCCTATCCATAATGTCCTTTAAATAGGGCTTAAAGCCAAAAGGATTAAGGTTTCACCAAAACTGGCTGCTATGTCGTGGCACCTCATGACCACGTCGTGGTGGTCAATTAAGACCTATGCAGTATGAAACAATGCCACTCCATGGAGAGGATACACAATGCCATGGCCACCCAAAACAATATTGACATTTGTAAATTAATTTTGTACTTGAAATGGGTGTTACAACCCAACATGCATGTTTGTATATGTTGTGTTGTGTGTTGTATTTTGGGGAAACTTACTAAGTTTTGGCTTAGAGTTTAAGTGTTATGTTTCAGGTACTTCTAATGATCATAGCAAGACGAAGGCATGATCGTACACATCCTTTAGTGATTTGTTTAGGAGATTTTATGGTACTCTGATTTTGGGACATTTGTACTTGATATTATTTTTGATTGAAATAATGATTTTACCTAAACTGAAAAGTAAAAAAAAATATCATGATTTTTGGTACGTTACAATAAATTACTAAGATTTCAAATAAAATGCAATGAATAAAACGAAACAAGACAATTGAAACATGGAGAAGAAAATTTGGTAACTGATAACAAGACCTTACTACTATTCATAGGATAAAAAGACAACTTGTTCTCCCTAAATTTTTAGTCTATGATCTTATGATTCAAATTGTTTATACAATGTTTCATGAGATTATTCTAACTTATCTAAATGCAGAATGTTATACATGTTTTCTCTTTAAAATAAGGTGATGAAATCTATGAAACTAGTATTGTAACAACAGTTCAACATTGATTCAAATACATCCAAAAGTTTTGGATGAAATATATTTGTGGAATCATCTTCTTGGACACATAAATGAGAACTATATTAGCAAGTATCTAGTTGGATAGGATTTTTTAAATAACTTGAACACAAGTATTATGATAAATGTAAAACTTATTTGTTAAGATAGATGACAAAGACATTATGTTATAATGTGAATATTTGTCGGAATTAGCTTAACTAATGAACCGTTCAGATTGAATACAATATGTACTTATTCGAATACATCCAAAACTTTGTATATAATGTATCTATGGAATCATATTCTTAGACATAAAAATAAGAAATGCACTATCAAATATATAATTAGTTATGATTTTCGAAATCAGATTACCACAAGTGTTATGAAAAATACAAATCTTGTTTATCAAGATAGACGACGAATACATCACTTGGTGTGTAACGCCCCGATTCTCAAATACCAATATATGGTTATAAATTATCATGAATTCAAGATTTACTCAACGAGTTTGTTGTCTGACTTATCGAGTAGCAACGGGTTTGGGCCACGTGTTTAAGTGACTAACTCGCCGAGTCGGAAGAGTGATTCAACGAGTTGGAGCTGGAGGGTGAAACCCTAATTTTCGGGGTTTGGCACCCTATTTAAGGGATCATTAGCCTCCCTTAGTTCCTTTGCAGCCCCTTGAGAGTCCAGAAACCCTAATTCGTGTGTGCGTGCTCCATATTAGTGTAAATTTCAAGCTTGGAAAGAAGACCTTGATACAAGAAGCTTGAAGATCAAGAAGTTGGAGGCAAGAACGTTTGTGGGTCTAAAGTCTATCTCAGCTAGCTTCATTTGAGGTATCAATTCATGATTTTGGTCTCATTCCTTTCTAGATCTCTTTGTATGAAGTTTAGGGATTCTTGGCTTGGTTATGAAGCTATTCTTGGGTATGAGCTCAGATCTGAAGTTGTAACTTCAGATCTGAACTCTCTTAGATTTGTAAGTCCATAAAGCTATCAGCATTGGCAAGCATGAACCCCTCCTTAAGTGTAAAATCCCATTTCAAGCTTGGTTTTGGCATTTTGATTCATTAGACCCTTGCATGCACGTAAAGTTTGCAACTTTATGTGATAAGCATGCCTTGGGAACTTGGATCTACAATATAGAGCCTTGGCATGGCTTAAAAAACATCTGTATGGATGAAGGACTGAAGGGACTCGGCGAGTCGCATGG
Organism: Lactuca serriola; assembly: GCF_051521515.1. Classification (NCBI taxonomy): domain Eukaryota; kingdom Viridiplantae; phylum Streptophyta; class Magnoliopsida; order Asterales; family Asteraceae; genus Lactuca; species Lactuca serriola. The sequence goes on along the minus strand of NC_136412.1, from coordinate 322,168,173 downwards.
TAGACTCGGCGTGTTATATGAAGATGGTCATGAACTCGACGGGTTGGATGAACAACTCGGCGAGTCCGATGAAGATTGCCTTGGGCTCGGCGAGTGGCATGGTGACTCGGCGAGTTGGCAAGTTATGCAAGGAACTCGGCGAGTAGCTGAGGGTACTCGACGAGTTGAGGTCAACATGGACTGTTGACCTTGATAGTTGACTTTTACTTTGACTAAGGGTTGACCGTTTTGACTTTTAAGGATAATTGGTACGCTGATATTTATGAATTGGATCATTGATGGTTATAGGTGTTGGACTTTGGGGCAATGTTTCGGGAGTGTGATTTTGTGGTTCAGTCCGGCATTGAAAGGTGAGTTATCCTCACTATACTAAGGGGTCTAAGGCACCAAGGCCGGCCCATTGGATTTGATATCCTAGTATTTATTGATATGTTAGGTTTAAGTTAGTGATGTATGCCATTTGATATGCTAGTTAGGTAGATATGTAGGATTACCGGTGATACTATATGATTATATGTATATGCATTAGTTATGTTATATGTCAACATGTTATGTGGGATGGGTTGAGGTTGTACTGCTCCGTGCGGTAGCCAACAAATCCTAGAGTATTCCAGATATGAGCTGAGGGCCGGGCAAGGCATGCCAGACTCATACTGAGGACTCAGGAGCATTCTAGATACGAGCTGAGGGACGGGTAGGGCATGCCGGACTCGTATCATGGGCTCGGTGGTGATCCAGATGTGAGTTGTGGGCCCGAAAGGCAATCCAAACTCACACTATGGGCCCAAGGTAATCCAGTCTGTAAAGTTGTGGACCCATCGCATGTTGTTCAGTTTGTTATGTTATGATATTGCTGATATTGTTGTGGACTGTATGTGTATCGGTATTTTGGGGGTAACTCACTAAGCTTTTGGGCTTACAATTTCAAGTTATTGTTTCAGGTTCAGCAGATGGTTGCAGGTAGGCGAAGGCATGACCGTACAAATCCTTGATTGACGATCATGATTTCCAGGAACTCTGATGTATAAACTATTTTGAAAACAAATCATAATAATTGAATGGTTTCAAATGATTTAAAAAGTTTTAAATTTGCTCGAATTTTATGGGTGTTACATGGTGATGTGAATATCTATTAGAATTAGTTCACACTAATTGAGCATTCATATTAACCATAATACATGGTATGACCAACTCCGTTACCTTCAAAAAGGTATGAACATATTTATCTGAATATACATAAATATGAAACCTTTTTAAGGTGTTCATAACTCTCATAAAGCGAAGTTAAGAGTCAATTGGGTAATAGGATGAAATACTCATATCCAGTAGAGATAATGAGCATCTTAGTCAAAAAATTATCAATCATTTAAGGAATTGTAAAACGCTTTTGTGAACTATCTGCAACCCAAACATTGCCACAAATAGTGTAGTTGGAATTAGAAACAAATCATTGTTTGATTTGGTACCAAACGATTCGTACTATGCTTACCAACAGTTCATGGATTTTACCATGAATAGTGTCACAATAGTCCTTGGTCTTGCACTAATTAAGAAGGTTTATGAGACACTCTCTAAGATGTAGAGTAGGGTTTATTCCTCACTAGCTCATATGGAAGTCTATGATTATGAGGCTTACACTCTTCATGGAGCACTCAACAATTTTGAACTTAGAATAAAGACGTGTTATCTCGTTGAATATCCTAACAAGAATTTTGGGTAATTTATTTTATACCATCTAAGAACAGAATGTTTATTGCTCAATAAGAAATCTGTCATGATAGGGATTTGATATCTAAAAGGGCTAGTGGGGGCCATATTAATCTTGACAAGCTTCAAGACTCAACCAACAAAAAAACTAAATTTGGCCCAAGCACTTGACTTAAGGTTAAAAACCCTATTGAGGAAACTGACATACCTCCACCCTTTCCTCATAAATCTTATAGAGGACACCATACACTTAGTTATATAAATGATATATTATTGAGGTAAATGAGTTACTAGTAGATAACAATCATAATATACCAGGTATCGAAAGCTATGACATAACCGAAAGGCTGCAAGATAGGAGGCAATGGAGAGAGGGATTCAATCCATGTATGATTGAAACATGGTTGATCAAACACTTGGCCTTAAAACCATTAATTGTGAGTAAATCTTCGAGAAGTGACAAGCATGGATAGTAATAAACAAATATTCAAATTAATATTGGTTGTGAAGGATGTGTAAGCTCATGAAGTTAATTTATAGACTAAAACAAGCATCTCACAATTGGAATATTTGCTTCAATGAAAGAGTTTGAATTTTGAGAAACGAAGATGAACCATATCTATATGTCAAAACTAGTCAGAGAACTGTTGTCACCATTCTACTATACATGGATTATATATGAATGATAGGAAATGATGTCTTCATTTTTGAAAAATCTTGGCTTGAATATTATTTTTCTATGAAAGACATAAGAGAACCAATATAGTTAATTAATGTAAGCATCTATGGAGATAATTTTGAGTAATTAATTGGATTAAGATAAAGTACATAGAATCTTGAGGAAACTAAAGCTGCAAAAATCCAAAAAAGTTTGTGCTTATAAAACATCGCACGCCATTGCGTATTTCTAATGTCCTAGTTTTACCGTTGAGCTTGAGGAAATGAGTCAAGTCCTACATACTTCTGCTAGGAGATCGATCATATATGTCATGACATGTACCAAATGTGATGACTCATATTCCTTGAGCATGACAAGTTGTATCAGATTAATTTGGCAAGAATCGATGAATCAAAATCAAGTACATTCCTAAGTGTCCTTGGAGGACAAAGGAGATGATATGGTTAGAATGGAAAATATCAATGCAAAAGTTACATTGATGCTAAGTTCGACGAGACGATTCTGTTCGTAGTCAAAGTTTGTGCTTTTACTAAACGGTGAAATGTTAACTTGGAAAAGTACTGAGTAATACACCATAGTGGATTTAACAACAAACTTAGAGTATATTACAACTAGTTAGACAACAAAGGAATACTATGCGACTAAAAGAGATTCATTAGCAACATCGGTGTTGAGTTTAATTATTGATGGTCGTTTTGAAGTTTTTTGTGACTGTAAAGGTGAATTTACTTTGTCAACTCTGTGACTATCTTTAAGTAGTAGTAATACAAAGTATGTCAGTGTGTGACATTATGAATAGATGAAATAGGGAGCTAGGGATCAAACCTTAGTTACTCTAAACCAAAGATAAATTTTGGCCTGCCTTGCTCTCCCTAAGGTTGACGAAAACTAAAACCTGTGGTTTTCTTGGTTGAAATGCATTTGATCAATAGTCAGACACTTAAATCTCCCATTGATAGCTTCTTATGGTGAGTTTTTTTTTTTTTTTTTTTTTTTTTTTTTTTTTTTTTTTTTTCCAAAGCCCTTTATATTTTCTTCGCCAAATCTTAATTGAAATAGACTTGCTTCCTGATCGTCATGATGATTACCTCACATTATTATGGTATAAGCGCTTATATTATCTCAAATTTTGGCTAAAAGAGTCTCATTTTTGGCTAAAGTTTTTTAACTAAAATATGATGCAAGTTTGATGAAAATATTGTGATTAATGTTTAGTATTACAAATACAAATAAGTTGTTGCCAAAATTGTGTTGAAATTAAAAGTTAATTTACTATGTACATAGCATGTGATATTGCTAAAATTAGTCAAAAATATGATTAATTATGTTAGTCTTTTAAACGAATAATTATAAAATAAGGATAAATATGGTGTAATAATGATCATATTTGATAAATGGAGTAAAAATTTGGAGATGATCATTAAAGAAAGAAAAATGAGAAAGATATAGAATGGATAAGGAAAATTTTCAAAGATACCATAAAAGACGCGTTAGTGTCGCGAAGGGCAAGACTTAGAGCCACTTAGTTTATTTTCCAACTAGTTGTGAGACCCGTATAATATACGGGTTGATTAAAACAAAATGTTAACTACGAACGATTAAATAGAAATTTTATTTGAATTTGAAATTGAAATAAGTGAAAATTATGAGAAAAAAATATGCAAATAATAAATTAATTAAAATTATGAGTTTAGTGTGTACTAAACGGGTTAATTATAACAAAATATTAAACATAAAGGTTTAAACTGTAAATTTATTTGGAATTAAATTTGAAATTTAAAATTTGATAATCATTATGGTAGGTTTAATTTATAAAAAGTAAATCAATGATATATTGAAAATGAAAATCAAAGTAATGACAAGTGGAAAATAAATATATTTTAAATTATGATAAAATGACATGTGGCTAATCTTATGAGAGAATGACATGTGGCAAAGTCATTTTCATTTATTAGAGTAGATATATACAAGATTTTCACCTTTCATAAAAGTGTGCAAGAAAAGAAACCCTTTAAGGTGCAAAAAAAAAAACCCTTTATTTGGTAGTAGAAGGCAGAGGAGTTGTAGAAGATGAACTAGGGCAATGTTTTAAAAACCGGTTTTTTAGTTGAATCGGTATGGTGACCGATTTCCGGTTCAACCGGTTTAACCGGTTCGACCGCCGGGTCAACCGGTTTCTATAATTTTCATTTTTTTCCCTATTTTTCTACACACACACACACACACACACGCATATATATATATATATATATATATATATATATATATATATATATATATATATATCATAAATTTGACGTTTACTAGTTCAAACATTAAAAATATATATATAAAAATAAGTTGTAGATCAATCTAAATACATTAAAATAACACATCACCATAAGTTTTAGTGTTTTACATCAATCTATATATGTCAAAAAGAAAATAAAATATAATACCGAAACAAAATATAGATTTAGATAAATATAAACACATCAAAAAATATTATAACATTTATAATATGTTTTTATTTAGAGAAAACTAAATATATTTGAAAAAAATCAGCAAAGTTTATTATGCAAATAGTTCTTTTCTATGTGTTTTTATTCGGTTTAACCGGTTCAACCGGTTTATTTTGACCGGTTCAACCGGATTTTCCTAAAAACCGGCCGGTTCAATTCGGTTCAGAAATCGACATAAAACCGGTGATAGTTCAACTGCTCTCTCCTCCGGTTCCCGGTCTAACCGGTTCGACCGGCCGGTTCAAACCGGTTTTTAAAACATTGAACTAGAGTACTATGGTTTAGTTACAATTTTGAAGTTATAAAGTTGATACAAAATTATTTTTTGATCAAATCTTCTACCTTACCTGTCGAAGTTTCAATTTTTATTGTTGAGTTGCATATAGTTTTAGACTACAATCTAATTATTTGTGTATCTTGATAGTTTTTGCTATTAAGCTATCAAGACTTATTATTTAGGGTAAATTACACCAAACGTCCCTGGTGCAGGTGCCAGAAAACGTGTTTAGTCCCTATTTTAAAAAATTAATTCGGACCGTCCCTCGTTTGTTTAAAACTTGCACGCTTCGTTCCTGATACATGTTTTTGTTGCAAATGTAGTCCACACCACATTTGAAATGACCATTATGCCCTTTGATATTTATTTTTAATTAATCTAATATTATTTATTATTTTTTTTAATAAAAAAATAAAATAAAAACAAGTCTCTCTAATCTCTATCTCTCTCATACGCCAGAAAAATACCACAACCACTTATCTCTCTCTCTCTCTCTCATCCTCCTCCACAATTTCACTCTCTTCTCCATTTTCACACGAAGGACAGTGATGGATATTTCATTTCGGAATCTCGATCTTCTCTTCCGTGATGACCAACCTCTCGTCGTCTATGTAGTACCGTTTCATCACCGTCGACGTTTGAACGGGTAACGGTAGACGAAGTTCCTTCTATTTGTTTCCAGTCACTTATGATCTAGTACTCATCCCCCATCGTTTCCGATTCTCCGATTGATGATCACCGACTAATGACAGTGACACAGTCTTCGTCTCCAAATCAACACAACTCTCCACAACTAGGGTTTTGACAGATCCCATCAACGGCGGCTAGGGTTTTGACATATGAGTCGAGCTCCACAACTGCCACCGGCGGCGGATAGGGTTTTGATCTTTTCCTGCATCATTGCAGATTGGCAAAGATATGGAGATGAGCAAGCTCCACAATTGCAATCGAATCTGGCGTGAAGGTGATGGGTGGATCGATCGTAGATGTATGTTTTTCTATCACCCCACCTTTTGCCCCTCTATCTCTCAATCAGAGATTCCTCTTCACCATTCTTCTTTCTTTTGAGTTACAAGTTTGATCATGTAAAGATCAGCAGATAAAGTAAGGTAGGTGATGGTCCCGATGGTAGTTTTTATGGAGATTGGTGGCTGTGACTGACGATAATGGTGGTTTTCTATGAAATTGGTGGTCGTTTTTGTGAGATTAGGGTTATGGATAAGGCAGTAAATAGGGGAAGAGCTGGCGATGATAGGTGGTGATGCCGGAAGAGGTGGCGGTGATAGGTCGTGGTGGGTTCGGAGAATCTTGTTGCATGAAATGAAAAGCGGAGAGCAGGGATATTTGTTTTGTTATTTTTTAATTTAAAACTGATAAATAAATAAATAAAACAAAATGAAAAAGAAATTATTAAGGATAAAATAGTCATTTCATGGTAATAGGGACTAAACATGAAAGTTTTAAACAAATGAGAGACTGTCCGAGTTAATTATTTAAAATAGGGACTAAACATGCTTTTTGGCACCTCCACGAGGGACGATTGATGTAATTTACCCTATTATTTAACCAATCCTAAGATTAAGTAATAATTATTGGTAACTTTAACATTTAAGAGAGCATTAGTTTAACAACTTATGCTATGTTTAATTTTATGAATTAGACTCTTGATTTGATTATAAGTAGTTTTAAGTAATTAGTTGGTTTTTAGGTTTCTAGCTTTATAAACATTAAATTAGTTACCTATTAATCATAAAAATTAGTAATTAGATCATAATTATTAGTATATTTGGTAAGCATCTTTATACATTGTTACTCTTATTTATTCACCATAGTAAATATGGATTCAAAGTGGAAGCACTTCCACATCATTATCTTAACTTTAGTATAAAAATCTCACATCAAGTTTTTGATACTGTTATCGGGGATTTGTTTTATTTGTAGCGGATTATTTTAATTGTGTAAACTATAATTAGGTTTTTATTTTCTGTATTTACCTAGTTAATAGATTCTTTGAATCTACGACTTTCACGTCGTGAAAAACAACCTATCGCAACGTGAATATCGGTGATTTCAGATTCCGTTTTATTTTTCAATTTGTCCAATTTTACACTTGTTTTTGGTTTGTTTTTATTTTTATATTAACAGTTAATGACCAAGGATTCAGTTCTAGCCTAGCTTCCCCACTCGAAGAACCTGAACGAGAACTGCATAAAAGACAAAAGGAGGTCGAGTTAGAAAAAGAATTTGATCAAGTAGACGCTAACTTATTAGAAAAGAGCTATCACAATTCAGAGCAGGATCATAGCGATCAAGAAGATATGATGAACGCACTAACCTTGGAGGAATATGCTATTAGGAAGTGAGAAGGTATCGGTCCATGATTGACTCGACCCGTAATTCTTCCCACAACAAATTTCGAATTAAAGGACAAATTCCTAAACATGATCAAAGAAACTCCATTCTATGGCAAGGATCATGACGACACCAAAAAACACATTAATGAAGTTCTAGAATTTGCATACTACTTCAACATTCCGGTCTTTAAATTCTTATTCAAGTTACTATTAGAATTTCTAACATTTAAATATAACATTTTCTCAAAGAAAATGCAAGTAAAGAAAATCAAGAAAAAGGACCAACGTTTAGCCTTATTATTGCAAATCAAGAAAATAGAGTGAAACCTCACAAAATCTTTTCTGCAAGTTAGTCCTGATATTTCCAATAATTAATAGGACCAATTTATTTTGTATATCTTATAATTTATATCAATGTTTAGCGAGAAGAACTATTACCATCCACTTTATATAGCACACTACCAACTTTACTTTCATAAATTGTGCAATAATAGTAATTGTGCTCTCTAATTTCTACCAAAACTTGTCCAAATATAAAGTAATTTTAATTATAACAAGCATGGTAAGTGATTTTGGAGTTAAAAAAAATGGAATTTCTTGGCTCAATAGAAAATAACCTATAAATAATTCAAGGCATTTTATCAAACATCTTCCATGCGGAAATTTGTTAATAATATGTACATTTAAGTATAAATGAAAGTACATACCAGTTTTAATGAAATGCCTACAAATTACATTAGTGTTTTAACCACTTGGAAGATCCGTCCAGATATTGCAAAATTAGATGATATTTTTCATCCTCGCAACAATAATGAATACTTAACAATCTATAGTTCAACCATAGATTGTGCAAAATATACGTATTATATTCATCAAAAATCGCATGAACTACTAAACAAAAGCTGGAACAAACTATGAAATTGTCTAGATATGATATTGTAACTTTATCAAGAGCTAATACCAAAAAGAACATGATTACCTCACTTGGCCAAGCTTTAAAAATATGTCTCTCCCAATCCACCTGCACAAAACAAACTATTACATAACATAGAGGAAATTATTAAGTTTAAAATATCCTAATAATGAAACAATCAAATGAAGATAAATCATCTTTAGTGGAAGCCAAACCTAGAAAATTATGTGAACATATATACATGCAAACAGATACACACATACACACACTTACTTGCAGCACTCGAGGCTTAGCAGAGAGTCAGATCTGTTCTTCTATGAACATATATTTAAAAAATGCAAAAAATCGTTGAATTACCTTCGGATTTTTTGTCGGGATACAAACATGGACCTTTCCCCATCTTTATTTTCCTGTTCCACCTGTCTATCTCACCCTCAATCTGTTGGTTCCTCTTTCTGTTTCCCTTTCAACTTTGTTCCTTACTAATCGTACAAAAAAACTTACAGCCCTAGAAGTACAGGAAGAAACCCGAAATCGAGAACCTAAAAAACAATTTCAATAAGCAGAATGGACCTTCCTATCAATAAGAAAAAGCAAATAATGGTGTCATGTATGGATTCGACGATAGCAATGGTGTCAAGGGACATCGCAGTTGGAAGTCGGGGGAATGAGGAGGTTAATCAGGCGGAGACAAAAGGCATCTGCCGATGGTCATTGGAAGAGTGAAATAGTAGAGGGTACAGATGAAGGTTATGTTGGCTCTTCACAAGCCTGCAACCTCTGTTTAACAGTGGAGCAGTAACAAGAAAAGAAAACAGGGCACAATGCTAAAGCTGGAAGCTTTTTCTTCACTTAATTGAAAGAGAAGGTGATACACTCAACGTACATACTGCAAAGGTATTTAAACTAAAAAAATGCTAAAAGACTCCAACTACCCTAATTGCATGAGACACGGACTCTACGGCCAACATGGCTTTGATTTATTCAAAAAAAACACTCAAACACGTGACATAACTAAATTAATGACAATTTCTGAATCACTCCAATATTCTCCTCCTTAATTCAAAAATCACACCTTCACTACTCCAAGGAGACTTCGCATCTCCTCAAACTTCAATCTTCCCAATGACTTGGTCAGGACATCTGCTTTCTGCTCCTTGCTGCGGTTGTGAGAGACCAGAATGTCCCCATTCTCAACACATTCTCGGATGAAGTGGAACCGGATTTCTATGTGCTTGCTTCTGCCATGGAAGACAGGGTTCTTCATTAAATCTAGTGAGGATTTGTTGTCAACTTTCAGTTCAACAGGTGGCAACTTCTGTCCGGTTATCCCACTGAGCAATCTCCTGAGCATAATTCCTTGACAGGCTGCCATGGTGGCAGCCATAAATTCTGCTTCACAGGTGGAGAGTGCCACACACCTCTGTTTTTGTGAAGCCCATGTGATCAAGTTCTCATTCACGTAGAATACCATGCCTCCTGTGCTTCTTCGATCATTGATGTCATTTGCCAGATCACTGTCTGTGTACCCTTTTAGTGTGACATTTTCTATAACACTCAAAATCAGAAACGCCAAGAAAGGAAAGAAAACCCTAAATCAAAGGGTCAACTCGTCGAGTCCAGGGAGGAACTCGACGAGTCGGAGCGGGAACCGGGGGATCGATTAAGTAACCGACTCGGCGAGTCCGGTTTGAAGAGGGAAACCCTAAATCTGGGACTTTGTGCACTATTTAAGCATCTCATTCTCTCCCTTAGGGTTCCTTATAGCCTCTCTTATCCAGAATACGAAACCCTAAGCCTCAATTTTTGCACATTCAAGCTTCTTGCCATTTTTGGGTGGTTTGAAAGAAGGAAGGAAGGAATCATTGGGGCTTCAAGGATTGGATTCAGATCCAGAGTTTGGGTCACCTTTCAGAGTTATTGAAGGTATTAAGTCGTTATTTTCACCATTTTTCATCTAGATCCACCTTGGTTATGAGTTTTGGGGCTTTTATGCCATGTTTAAGAACCATTTCGAGTTAGAAGCCCAGATCTGAAGTTGTTACTTCAGATCTAAGTGTATCTTGGCCTAGAAAATCATAAAGCATCAGTCTATGGGTTGGTTGTTAAGCCTCTTTGTCTTAAACCCTAGTTTGTAGTGTTTTGAGCCTTGATCTCCTTAGTTATACGTAAAGTTTGCAACTTTACGTGGGGAATGGACTTTGGAAGTATGGATCTATGATTTGGAGCCCCTGCATGGCTCGAAAAGCCACTGAATAGATTAAGAACTGGAGCAACTCGGCGAGTCACATAGGTGGACTCGGCGAGTTGGATGAAGTTGGGCAAGAACTCGACGAGTTGGAAGAACAACTCGGCGAGTCTATTGAAGATTGCCTGGGACTCGGCGAGTCAAGGGCTGACTCGGTGAGTCGAGTCGCGAATGAAAGGATCTGAGCTAATGAACTCGACGAGTCAGTAGGCAGACTCGGCGAGTAGGGTTGACCTGGAAGGTTGACTTTGACCAGAGTTGACATAGTTGAATTTTGGAGATCAGTTAAGCTAAGTGATATATGTTTTGATATTGGTAGCTCGGGGAGCTAGTGGAGCAGCGGTTCAGGGAATTCTCGGTCAGCATCCAGAGGGGTTACCAGCAAGTTCAGCAGTACGAGATGAGTTTCCCTTTGTGTGAATGGGTCTACGGCCACAATGCCGACCCATGTAGTTATGAGTAGGAAGACCCGGGGGTTAGCCCTAGGCGCAGTATGCTAGAATAATATCTAGGACCAAGGTCCAATGATAGCGGGCGGGTGCCCAAGGAATGGTTTATATGATAGTTTATACTTGTTGTTTGTGTGATACATGTATGTGCCTGGTAGGGAGGTAAGTGTGGGCGAGGTCCCGTATCTCACCAATAGTAGAGTGTGGACGGCGTTCCACATCTCATTAGCAGTAGAACAGGGGCAAGGCCCAAGATAGGGAAAGAGTGAGTGTGGGCTGGGCCCATATCTCACTATCAGTAAGAGCGTGGACGGGGTTCCATGACTCATCAGTAGCAGGACAAGGGCGAGGCCCAAGATAGACGAGGCCTCAGGACAAGATTTATTAGTATATGTTAGCTTATGTGTTGTGATATGCTTATGTGTTAGTATATGTTAGCGGGCGAGGCCCAGTGACTGGCGAGGCCTAAGTGAAACAGATCTGTATCCGAGCGAGGCTCGAAGCCAGGTGGGGCCTGTTGTAGCGGGCGAGGCCCGAGGTAGAGGGCGTTGCCCAGTGCTTGCGGTTTGCGATTATGTGTTTGGTATGTGGTAGGTTGGGGAACTCACTAAGTTTCGTGCTTACGGTTTTCAGTTTTGGTTTCAGGTACTTCCGGTAGCGGAGGGAAGAGCTTGGGGTGATCGCATAGCACACACCATAGACTAGATAGCCTGGGAATGTTTTACTCTGATAATGAAAATATGTTTTGGAATTAATACTCTGATTATGTTATGGATTGATAAATGTGTTTTAAGTAATGTTTTATAAAAGAAATTTGTGACAACCAGATATTTCAACTCTATGTAATGACCTAAAAAGTCAATTATTGTAACCACTTTTGTGATAATGAAATTAACTTCGAAAATAAAATGTCCAAAAAGTTTCTATTTAATTACCTACTGTGATAGATGTCTTTAAACCGTGATCGTACGTAAAAAGAACGCCCAAATCCGACTTCGTATATTGAAGTTATGATTTTTCCAAGTTCGGCTTAGCAGCAGGCAGCTATAAACTCGAATCGGAGATCGAGTGACTTTTGGCCGGAATGACCTAAACGAGAATCGAAGGTCTCGACAATGGTAATTCAGCGGTAAAAAGTCTGGCAAAAACCGACATCAGATAAAGAAGTTATGAATTTCTAAAGAAATTCCTTAATCACGACATTTTAAAAATAAATAATAAAAAAAATTCGAAATTTGCCGACGGAGTCTAAACGAAAGTTGTAGAGCGTAGTCTCACCTACGCGTGGATATAAAGACCATCAAAAACGGAATTCGTATGAAGAAGATATGAATTTTAGAAGTTTATTAATTAAATTAAGTATAAATTTAATTATAATTGTTTGGTATTATCCGAAGGGAGTCAGCAGATAGGGCCGAAGTACGCCCTGCGTACCCTCGTACGCCCCGCGTACTCAAGGCCTAGGCCTCGGATCGTCCACGTCCCGACCTATGCGAAGCTACCCCTTGTCCCATCTGAAATCCGAGGCAGTCGAGGACTCGGTCATGCATGACGTACGCGTACGCCGCGCGTACCCTCGTACGCCCCGCGTACTGAGGCGGTTCCAGCCCCTATAAAAGGGATGCGAGGGTTACGAAGAAAGGGCTCCATTTCTCTCCTCTCTTGTGCGTTCTTGCCTCGTTTTTCGTGCCCGTTCTAACCCGAAGCCCCGGTCATTTTGCTCAAGTCCCGAAGGTCGTTTTTACTCCCGAGATTCCTGAGAATCCCGAGGAAATCCATTTCCCGAGACGAAATTCTGCCCGGTTTCCATCTCGCTTTCTTCAAACCTTCAGGTGAGTTCATACCCCTACAACCACACTTTAAATGCTTTTTAAATGATTTTTTAAACACTTTTAAGGGGGGGGGGGAATACAAGTAAACACACGACTAAAATCGTGTGAAACATCGATCTTTTGCTATACTTTTCATACTATTGTTTTAACTATCTTATGAAGTCATCATCATGCAAAACACCTCACAACACAGCTTTACCCTCTTGGGATACAATATGTTTTGATAAATAGAAATAATGTTTTATTTATACGTTTACATACAAATACATCATATCAAGGGTAACATTCTTTAATAAATCATTTTATGCATTCAAAGAACTTATGATTTATGCTTTGTCAAACATTGTGAAAAAGGATAAACTTTGCATACAAAACTACTACTTTAATACAGACTTAGTTGAGAATTCGTGAGACGTGTATATCTTCAAATAATACCTTTTTGCTAAAAGGTACCGCTACAAGTCCTGTCTATAACCAGAGTCTCCCGTTCGGAGAACGTGTCAAATGTGTATAGATCTATACGGGAAGTCATGATCCCGCGCCCTAACTGTTAGCTACAGTCCGTCCTTTGGGGTGACAGTTTGTCATAACGCTACGACGCCTGAAGAACGTCACTACAGGCATATTATGTTTAGTATGGTTATAAAACTCATCGGATATACAATTATTATAGTACTTCTGATTGATGAATGAGTAGCTATTAAAACTATTCTTCATCTAACAAACTGAAATCTTCTAATAGGTTTTATTATATAAATCTATGCTTCAACCTTCTAAAGCATGTCATTTGCTTTCGGTTTTTAGTCTGGGACATTAGGCTAACTATTACTTTAGGAAAATATGGGATTTTCCTGTATACAAAACAAACAACTAATAGGAAAATAAGGGATTTTCTTGATTCAACTATCTTCTTTATTCAATGCAAATATTCTCATGCATTTCACACTTTTATAAGAAAATAAGGAATTTTCTTGGAAAACATACACTCAATTTGGAATGGCATACAAATTTTCTAAACCACTTATGAACTCACCAACTTAATTGTTGACACTTTCTCTTTGAAATAACTTGTATTCTCAGGGAACCGCTAAGCAGGTTTGGAAATCAACTTTTGGGGATTAACACGCCGGTGTTAATTACTTCTTTTGAAAGATGTTTATGTATTTATCTTTTGAACATGTAATGAATACAATTATGTAAACATTTTTAAAACCTTTTATATATGTATGGTGGTTTGTACTTTCCTTTCTATGAACTGTTATGATACTGAATATGACGTCCTCCGCCCCCGAACGTTTCCGCCGTTCTGGTTTGGGGGTGTGACAGATTGGTATCAGAGCATCGTTTATAGTGAATTAAGTATATCAAAACCATTTTTAGTATACAACTATAAACACAATTGGGCAAAAACACTCTGAGAAGAGTCAAACTTTTGAAATTAAATTTATTTAGTTTTTGTAAGGTAAGCATGCACTCATTTCATACTAATAACAATTTCATATCGGATCATTTTAAAAGTATTATAAATAAGTTGTGAAGTGCAGGTACGCCTTGGGACATGTAATTGGAACTGGGAAGATTATAGCATGATCAACTATATTTGTCCGAGAGCCGACTAACGTGTGCCAAGGAGTGTCTGCAGTGGACAACAAATTTAAAACTTATCAAAAGCATATAGTTAAATAATACTAAGGGAGTATTTGAGTATCAACAACCATTAAACTTAAGGGTAAATTTCATGTGCTCTAGCTTATAGTAAATTCTTAACCTTATTCTCGTACAGACTCAATGGCTGGATTCCATCACCCCAATGACCCCTACTACCCCAACCAAGGTAATGGAGGATGGATCGAATAAGATCCTGAAGAAGACGAAGAACCTATAGAGTTGGATGAAGGAGATGACTCTGGTACAGATTCAAAGCCAGAGGTTATCAGTCCACCGGCCCCACAACCTCCCGGCTATGTGAGGAACTTCCAAGGACCCACTCCTGTATGGGGGAGTCACCTCCACCATTGGAGCCAACAACAAAACCTACGCCCTCCCTACGGCATGTGCCGAGAATTCTACGATGTCTGTGGCGGAGGTTCAGCTGATCGGGCACTACCAGTAATGGTGGGCAAGCTAGCCAATCAGTCCTACCAATCCGGAGTTCAAGCTAGCCGGATTCGGGATGTCAACGTAGAAGTACAGGTTCACACTTCTGACATCCGTAGGCTGGATAGAATTAAGGACAATGCCCAACTCCAAACCGAGGCATTCCAAGCACAAATGATTGCAGCCCTAGCCGAATTAAGGGAACAACAAGCCGCTTTTGATAGGCGTCTAATGGAATCGAAGCAATCGGATGCGGAGTCAAGCTCCAAACGCAACCTACGTCGCAAGTAGTGCTTGCCAAAATTTCAAATTTTGTTATAAATTAGGACTTCGGATAAGAGTATTATTTTCTTTAAACTTTCTGTAATCGAAGACCTTTAGAAAGGTCAAATTTTTTTGTCTAAACTCGGATGTAACACAACTATATGTTTAATATATATAGGGCATATCCCTTTCGTATGTTAATTATGTGCAGTTCATTCAATTCATAAGTATATCTATTCAAACACCATTTGTAAATCAAGCTCCAGACCCTGTGTTGGTCAAACCAAATTCTTGAACTATTAAAGAAAGTTAACTCAATATCATTCAACTCTCAACCACCAAAACTTATAATCTCTCATTTTCTTTTGGCAGCGTGATGCGTCCTCGTCCAAACCTAAGGCCCAGATCGGGCACGACGCCAACACCACCTCCACCACCAACGTATGATCCGGCCATGGTCCAACCTGCTATCACAGCAGCAGTAACAGCAGCTCTCTCGCAAATAAACTCCAATGGAAATGGAGGTACAGGAAGCAGCACGAATCATTCCAATCGTGGCACTGGTCATGGTCAAGTAAGAGAATGTACTTACAAGGAATTCTCCAACTCAAAGCCAAAAACTTTTAATGGCATTGGGGGAGTCATTACACTAATGCAATGGTTCGAAAAGACCAAAACAGTCTTCGAGATCTGCTCATGCCAAGAAACAAGCAAGGTTAAGTTCGCTGCTTGCACCTTCATAGATCGAGCCCTCACTTGGTGGAAAAGCTATGTGAATTCTGTGACTCTCACTATCGCCAACGCCATGAGTTAGGAGGATATGAAGGTTCTACTACTGGAAGAATACTGCCCAAGGGGCGAAGTGCAAAAGCTTGAGCAAGAGCTCTGGAATCTGAAGATGACCGGGTCTGATCTAGTCGCCTACACAGCTAGGTTCAACGACCTCGCTGCATTGTGCCCTACCATGGTCAACCCAGAATCAAAGAAAGTTGAAAGGTACATTTGGGGGTTGTCACCCCAGATTCAAGGGCATGTCCTAGCTTCCAACCCTATTACCTACAACAGCACTAAACGCCTGGCTCAGTGACTCATCGACCACGGGGTAAAACAGGGTACTATTGCAGCTACCGCCAATCCATCTAAGGAGGCACATGGCCAGAATAGGCCTTGGAACAAGAGAAGGGGACAAACCCTACAGGAGAACCCCAAGAAACAACAAGTAGTAGCGATCCACGCTATTACTGTACCTACCAACACTGTCCCCATAAGCTCATACAATGGGAAACTTCCGAAATGCAACCAATGCAACTTCCACCACCACGGTCTCTACCGTGACCTCCAATGCACTAGGTGCAATAAGAAGGGGCATACAGCACGCTACTGCAAGGAACCGACACAATAATCCGCCCCCGCTGCTAATACCAGAGTAAGTCGCGCTTGTTTTGAGTGCGGAGACACGGGGCACTACCGCAGGGACTGCCCGAAGGCAAACAATAGGAATACCGGCAGAAGGGGTCGAGTATTCGCAATGGGACAAGACGAAGCCATTGTGGACCCCACTGTTATTACGGGTACATTTCTTCTCGATAAATCGTATGCATGCATTTTTTTTATAGTGGAGCGGAGAGAAGTTTTGTGAGTCATGATTTTAAAGGCCTGCTAAAGCCATTACCACAATCATTAAGTGAACCGTTTATAGTAGAAATGGCCAATGGTAAAACCGAAGGCACTAAGGAGATATACTTAAACTGTACGCTAACTCTAAACGATAATCCCTTTCCAATCAACCTCATGCCAGTCTCGATTAAGAGTTTCGATGTCATCATTGGCATGGATTGGCTGAGTTCTCATCATGCTGACATTTTATGTTACGATAAGGTCGTTCGCCTTAATCTGCCAACCGGCGAAACTTTCTTTGTCTTGGGCGACAAACCTAGTACCACTCTTCGTATCATCTCAAACATCCAAGCTCAGAAGTGCCTACGCAAGGAGTATCACGCGTTTCTGGCACATGTCGTGGATGTGAAACGTGAAGTCCAGGACGTCAAGAATGTGCCTGACGTATGCGATTTTCCCGACGTTTTTCCCGAGGACCTTCCAGGAATACCACCCGCGAGACAAGTCGAGTTCAGAATCGATCTGGTTCCCAGAGCTACCCCAGTAGCCAAAGCGCCCTATCGGTTAGCCCCGGCGGAGATGCAAGAGCTATCCAGCCAACTGAATGAGCTACTCGGAAAAGGATTCATCAGGCCGAGCTTCTCGCCTTGGGGAGCACCCGTATTATTCGTGAAAAAGAAGGATGGATCATTCCGGATGTGCATCGACTATCGAGGACTCAACAAACTTACCATCAAGAACCGTTATCCCTTACCCCGAATCGACGACTTATTCGACCAACTCCAAGGAGCCAACTACTTCTCCAAGATCGATCTGAGGTCAGGATATCACCAGCTGCGAGTCCTAGAGAGTGATGTTCCCAAGACGGCCTTCCGAACGAGATACGGACATTATGAGTTCATAGTGATGCCGTTCGGACTAACCAATTCCCCAGCCGTATTCATGGACCTAATGAATCGGGTATGTCGTCCATTCTTGGATAAATTTGTGATAGTATTCATAGACGACATACTCATTTATTCAAAGAATAAAGAAGAGCATAGTCAACATCTGAGACAAGTCTTAGAGACGTTACGAACTGAGAGACTCTATGCAAAGTTCTCGAAATGCGAGTTTTGGATTAGAAGGGTGGACTTCCTCGGTCACGTGGTCAGCAAGGAAGGAATCCACGTGGACCCATCAAAAATCAAGGCTATCAAAAATTGGTCTGCACCAACTACACCAACAGAGATTCGCCAATTTCTAGGTCTTACTGGTTATTATCGAAGGTTCATTCAGAACTTCTCCAGCATCGCAAAGCCTCTTACCGCCTTAACTCAGAAAGGGGTGACCTACAACTGGGGAGAAAAACAAGATGCTGCATTTCAAACTTTGAAACATGCCCTTTGCAGTGCGCCCATTCTTTCTCTTCCAGAGGGGACCGAAGATTTTGTGGTGTATTGCGATGCTTCGAAGCAAGGGATGGGCTGTGTACTAATGCAGAGAGGAAAGGTTATTGCATATGCCTCGCGACAACTGAAAACGCATGAAGTCAACTACACCACTCATGACCTAGAACTTGGAGCAGTGGTCTTCGCTCTGAAAATCTGGAGGCACTACCTATACGGGACCAACTGCACCATCTTTACAGACCACAAGAGCCTTCAACACATCTTCGACCAGAAGGAGTTAAACATGAGACAGCGACGTTGGGTTGAATTGCTCAATGACTACGAATGTGAGATTCTCTGTCATCCCAGAAAGGCAAACGTCGTGGCTGATGCCCTTAGTCGTAAGGAGTACTCTGGTCGAAGAGTGAAGTCATTAACCATGTCGATCCATTCGCACCTATGAGCACAAGTCAAGGCGGCTCAAATAGAGGCCTTGAAACCCGAAAACGTGACAGGTGAGACCCTTAGGGGGATGGACAAGAACCTAGAAATCAAGAGTGACGGAGTACGCTACCTCATGAACCGAATCTGGACACCCAAGTTTGGTGGGTTCAGAGAGGTAGTTATGAGCGAAGCACACAAGACTCCATACTCCGTGCACCCAGGGTCAGATAAGATGTATCTAGATCTCAAGCAACTCTACTGGTGGCCAAACATGAAAGCAGAGATTGCTACCTATGTGAGCAAGTGTTTGACTTGCGCCAAGATAAAAATAGAACACCAAAAACCCTCAGGTCTACTCCATCAACCTGAAATACCTGAGTGGAAATGGGAACAGATTTCCATGGACTTCATAACGAAACTGCCCAAAACTCAGGGTGGCCAAGATACTATTTGGGTGATCGTCGACAGACTAACCAAGTCCGCTCATTTCTTACCGATCAAGGAAACTAATAAGATGGAAAAACTATCGAGAACCTACATCCGGGAGATCGTACGACTTCATGGAGTGCCGATGTCTATCATCTCAGATAGAGACAGCAAATTCACTTCCAGATTCTGGCAATCATTACAAAAATCCATGGGAACAAGGTTGGATATGAGTACAACATACCACCCACAAACTGATGGACAGAGTGAGAGAACGATCCAAACCTTGGAAGACATGTTGCAAGCATGTGTAATCGACTTTGGTAAAGCGTGGGATGCTCACTTACCTTTAGTCGAGTTCTCTTATAACAATAGCTATCATACTAGCATCAAGACTGCTCCATTTGAAGCCCTTTACGTCCGTAAGTGCAGGTCACCTCTGTGCTGGACGGAAGTAGGCGACACGCAGTTGGCAAAAGGTCTAGTCCCTGATAGCACCCTCACTGGCCCGGAGATCATCAGAGAAATGACTGAAAAGATCGTTCAAATACGAGAACGACTGAAATCCTCAAGGGATAGGAAAAAGAGTTATGCCGACAAAAGACGAAAACCCTTGGAATTTCAGATTGGAGACCGTGTACTGCTAAAGGTCTCGCCCTGGAAGGGCATGATACGCTTTGGAAAGCGTGGGAAACTAAATCCTCGGTACATTGGACCCTTCAAAATCATTTCAAGAATTGGTCCAGTGGCTTACAAACTCCAACTTCCAATTGAGCTTAACAAAGTACATCCAGTATTCCACGTATCGAACCTGAAAAAGTGTTTGTCCGACGAAACACTAGTAATTCCACTCGATGAAATCGAACTTAACGAAAATCTTAACTTTGTGGAAGAACCCGTCGAGATCATGGATAGGGAAATTAAACGAACTAAACAGAGTCGGATACCAATAGTAAAGGTTCGCTGGAACGCTAAACGAGGACCTGAATTCACATGGGAACGAGAAGATCAGATGCAACAGAATTATCCGCATCTTTTCCTCAGCCCCTAAAACTTTTCTTTTGTATTTAATTTCGGGACGAAATTCCCTCTAACGGGGGGATGATGTGACAACCCGATATTTCAACTCTATGTAATGACCTCAAAAAGTCAATTATTGTAACCACTTTTGTGATAATGAAATTAACTTCGAAAATAAAATGTAAAAAAATTTCTATTTAATTACCTACTGTGATAGATGTCTTTAAACCGTGATCGTACGTAAAAAGAACGCCCAAATCCGACTTCGTATATTGAAGTTATGATTTTTCCAAGTTCGGCTTAGTAGCAGGCAGCTAAAAACTCGAATCGGAGATCGAGTGACTTTTGGCCGGAATGACCTAAACGAGAATCGAAGGTCTCGACAATCGTAATTCAGCGGTAAAAAGTTTGGCAAAAACCGACATCAGATAAAGAAGTTATGAATTTCTAAAGAAATTCCTTAATCACGACATTTTAAAAATAAATTAAAAAAATCGAAATTTGCCAATGGAGTCTAAACGAAAGTTGTAGAGTGTACTGTCACCTACGCGTGGATATAAAGACCATCAAAAACGGAATTCGTATGAAGAAGATATGAATTTTAGAAGTTTATTAATTAAATTAAGTATAAATTTAATTATAATTGTTTGGTATTATCCGAAGGGAGTCAGCAGATAGGGCCGAAGTACGCCCTGCGTACCCTCGTACGCCCCGCGTACTCAAGGCCTAGGCCTCGGATCGTCCACGTCCCGACCTATGCGAAGCTACCCCTTGTCCCATCCGAAATCCGAGGTAGTCGATGAATCGGTCATGGATGACGTACGCGTACGCCCCGCGTACCCTCGTACGCCCCGCGGCGGTTCCAGCCCTTATAAAAGGGATGCGAGGGTTCCGAAGAAAGGGCTCCATTTCTATCCTCTCTTGTGCGTTCTTGCCTCGTTTTCTGTGCCCGTTCTAACCCGAAGCCCCGGTCATTTTGCTCAAGTCCCGAAGGTCGTTTTTACTCCCGAGATTCCCGAGAATCCCGAGGAAATCCGTTTCCCGAGAAGAAATTCTGCCCGGTTTCCATCTCGCTTTCTTCAAACCTTCAGGTGTGTTCATACCCCTACAAAAACACTTTAAATGCTTTTTAAATGCTTTTTTAAACACTTTTAGGGGGGGGGGGAATACAAGTAAACACACGACTAAAATCGTGTGAAACATCGATCTTTTGCTATACTTTTCATACTATTGTTTTAACTATCTTATGAAGTCATCATCATGCAAAACACCTCACAACACAGCTTTACCCTCTTGGGATACAATATGTTTTGATAAATAGAAATAATGTTTTATTTATACGTTTACATACAAATACATCATATCAAGGGTAACATTCTTTAATAAATCATTTTATGCATTCAAAGAACTTATGATTTATGCTTTGTCAAACATTGTGAAAAAGGATAAACTTTGCATACAAAACTACTACTTTAATACAGACTTAGTTGAGAATCCGTGAGACGTGTATATCTTCAAATAATACCTTTTTGCTAAAAGGTACCGCTACAAGTCCTGTCTATAACCAGAGTCTCCCGTTCGGAGAACGTGTCAAATGTGTATAGATCTATACGGGAAGTCATGATCCCGCACCCTAACTGTTAGCTACAGTCCGTCCTTTGGGGTGACAGTTTGTCATAACGCTACGACGCCTGAAGAACGTCACTACAGGCATATTATGTTTAGTATGGTTATAAAACTCATCGGATATACAATTATTATAGTACTTCTGATTGATGAATGAGTAGCTATTAAAACTATTCTTCATCTAACAAACTGAAATCTTCTAATAGGTTTTATTATATAAATCTATGCTTCAACCTTCTAAAGCATGTCATTTGCTTTCGGTTTTTAGTCTGGGACATTAGGCTAACTATTACTTTAGGAAAATATGGGATTTTCCTGTACACAAAACAAACAACTAATAGGAAAATAAGGGATTTTCTTGATTCAACTATCTACGTTATTCAATGCAAATATTCTCATGCATTTCACACTTTTATAAGAAAATAAGGGATTTTCTTGGAAAACATACACTCAATTTGGAATGGCATACAAATTTTCTAAACCACTTATGAACTCACCAACTTAATTGTTGACAGTTTCTCTTTGAAATAACTTGTATTCTCAGGGAACCGCTAAGCAGGTTTGGAAATCAACTTTTGGGGATTAACGCGCTGGCGTTAATTACTTCTTTTGAAAGATGTTTATGTATTTATCTTTTGAACATGTAATGAATACAATTATGTAAACATTTTTAAAACCTTTATATATGTATGGTGGTTTGTACTTTCCTTTCTATGAACTGTTATGATACTGAATATGACGTCCTCCGCCCCCGAACGTTTCCGCCGTTCTGGTTTGGGGTGTGACAAAATTTTAGTCTTGAAAATTGGGACGTTACAAGTTGGTATCAGAGTCTTGGTTTGAGGGATTCAGACATACTCTCGGGTGTGTCTGAACTCAAACTAAGGGATTGATATAAAAGTTTTCAAAATACAGTTTTGTAAAAAGGGTTTTGAGAAAGGAAACAGTTTTAGAAAAGCAAAAAGAATTCAGAAAGAAAAGAATTTCGATAAGAGAAAAGGGTGTAGTGCATGCAATCAGCCGAGCTCAAATAAGTACCCCAAAATGCCCTTACACGTTTATGTTATGTTTATCAGCTAGTAGAACAGCATGCTAGATTAGGACTAAGGATCTAGGGAGGATGCCTTATGTGCCTATTATATGTGCTTTTATGTTGCATGCTAGTACAGATTATTGCTATACGGATATGATTGCTTGAGTATGTTATGGTTAGATTTTCCCTTGTCTGAATGCTGCTTGCTTTGTGCATTGTGGGATTCTAAGTGATGGGAGTTAGCCATTAGATGAATACATCACGTCACATGTGATTAGGGTTGAATAATCTTAGAGTGCTAGATTTGGCCCTATTGCGCAGCTCTTGTCTGAGTCCAACCGTTGTATGACGAGTCTTCTACTCGAAGGATTATCTGAGCCTCGTCACATGTGTTGGTATTCAGGTGATGGCTAATTAGCATCACAAGGAGTCCTTCAGCAGCTGAGGACTAGTTTGAGTTGAGTCAGAGGATCCCTAGGGTAAGCCTAGGATGAGATAGTGCTGGGAGCAGTAGTAGTAGAAAAAGGGACCTGGTGGAGTCGAAGCAGTTCTTGAGGAAAGTACGGATAGATGTGGAAGGTAGTATGGGCTCGTACTACTGAAAGCAGAGGATCCGTACTCGATTCAAGAAAGGCCGAAATGAGACCAGAAAACTTGTAGTATATGCGTATGATCCCTCAGTAGTGATGAGTATTCTGATAGTTATCGTGATATGTTTTCAGCATGGTGACATTGCGAGAGAGGCCAGTGGGCAGATCAGGCGCCGGAGAGGGATCAGGCTCGGGTTCAGGGGCCGAGCAGCACGAGGAGCGGATGAGGGAGTTGATATCAGCGGAGGTTACGCGCAGTATCCTAGATCAGACTCCTGTGATCTTCGGCACGGTCAAGGAAGGTATACTGGAGATTTTGGATGAGAGGCTGGGAGCCTTCCGTACAGAGATGATGGCTTTGATGGGAGCTCGTACTTTGACATTCCGAGAGTTTAGAGCTTGCGGAGCGCCAGATTATCATGGGGCTAGGGACCCCATTGCTAGCCGCAGGTGGTTGGCCGATGTCGCCAATGCATTTCGTACCAGTCGGTGTCCCGAGGGGGACAAGGTCAGACTCGCCTCCTGTCTCCTGAAGGACAGAGCGAGGGATTGGTGGGAAGAGATTGGTCATGCTTTGGGGGATGATGTCGCGTTGGACTTGATGACATGGAGTGATTTTTCAGCCAGGTTCAAGACTGAGTTCTCACCGACTATTGAGGTGCAGCAATTGACACAGGAGTTTCAGGATTTGATACAGACCACTGAGACTGTGGCGGAGATCACTGCCAAGTTCAGGGAGAGGGCTCTTCTTGTACCGCAGTATGTCACGGATGAGGAGATGAAGAAGGCCCTATACCACGAGATGCTGAGGAGTGACATTAGGGAGTTTGTGAGCAGGTCCGGCTGCAAGACGCTGGAGGACATGATCTCACGAGCCAGGGAGGGGGAGATCAATTTGGAGCAGATCCAAAAGAGGAAGTCGGATGAGGTTCAGACAGCCACAGGATCGGGCAAAAGACCCAAGGGGTCAGATTCAAGATCGAAGGATTATCAGGACCACAGTCGATGCGGGAAGTGTGGCAGGACGCACGGGGGTGCGTGCAGGAGTGGGAGTGGTGGTGAGTCTGGCTGCTTCAAGTGCGGTCGGACTGTTCATTTTAGCCAAGATTGTACTGCGATCACCACTCAGGGATCCGACCTGATATGTTTTCACTGCAGTCAGCGGGGCCACAAGAAGGCCCAGTGCCCCAGTTTGTTTTCGGCAGGACAGGTGATAACACCTGCCCCTGCAACTTTGAGGATCACAGACGGCCATTAGGGCTGAGTAGAGTCGCCTGCGGTAGGAGGCAGGGCTTTTCAGATGACTACCATGGAGACACGAGCAGCACCGGACGTTGTAGGTGCATATCTTTTATTTCCTTGTTGACTTTTATTCATGATTATATTGTTATGGTTCTACATCGTTATTGGTACGAGTATTTTAGAATAAGGTGGCCTGCTTGTGAGTAAGATATATGCCATCTGCATACCGAGGAGTTGAGAATGATAGTTAAAGGATGTTCCTTCCTAGATCAGGTTGCTTAGGGTGCAGTAACTATAGCATGCTTATATGGGACTCAGTAATGTTCCGCTAGATTCGAAAAGGTGTTATTGAGTGATGGATCGGTTAGATCCCTAGCTATGGCAAGCTTGGTTCTTCAGCAGATTATTTGCGGTATTGTGGAGAAGATTGGGAATTCTTCTCAAGCATTGAGCAGTGAGGTATAAGCATGATCAAAGTGGGGGAGAACCCTCTGAGTATGCAAGGGTAAGAGCGCGCAGATCCAGAGTGAGTGCACGACCTCTGAGAAGGAAAAGAAGTAGCACAACGATTGATGTATTGAGGGTTCAGTGTTGGGAGTTTGAGAAACTTCCCAGCAGATAGTTCATGTAATCAGGATGGTTAGTAGCTGGTTCGGAATTTGGGTTGGAGGATTGCCTGTAGGACTCGGGTAAGTCGAAATGAGGAATTTGAGAATGATTAGCATGGGATGCTTACGCGTTATTAGTTAGTGCCAGAGACAGCATGAAGATGCATGGTAGAGCGGCGGGAGAGCCACAGCTTTCTCCAACAGTAGTCGGAGGTGGAAAGTGTCGTAAGACTACGGGGTAGCTGTAGCATTCGCTAGCAGTCAGTGAGTATGGAAGGTGTCGTAAGACTACGGGTAAGCCGTAGCATTCCCTAGCAGCTTAGTTAGCGGAGTTGGGGCGAGGCCCTTACCTCCTAGTGATCTAGGTAGGAATCAGGAATGGGTAGAGGATGAGAATAGTATAGTTGGGTGAGACCCGTGGGCGAGGCCCGTATGTGAGTAGCAGTATAGGTGAGACCTGAGAGCATGGTTGCTCAATAGTACAGTTGGGTGAGACCCGTGGGCGAGGCCCGTGAGTTTTAGTAGCACGGGTGGGACCTGGTAAGGACCTTAAGGTCGAGTTAGGGGGATCGAGGATCCCAGGACTTGTAGCACCAGAGTAGCAGAGTAGAGGAGGGTAGTATTAGGTATCCTAAGTTTCTGCGGAAGTTTCGGGGAGCGATTAGGAGTTGTGTCGGGGCTAACGACCTGAGGGAGCCGGTAATCTAGATGTTGATAGGATAGTAGGGACCAGGGTGGTCTCGGTTCATCCGAAAGGCGAATAAGGGATAGTAGGATTTTCAGCCAGTGGCAGTAATGGTAGGCAGACTATGGTGGAATTCAGTTAGTTGATCGAGGGGTGCTCAGCACCAAGTTATAGTAGTGAGAAGTGTCCAGTGGATACTGGCGGTAATGACCCGTGCTGGAAGTAGCAGGGGTAATGGAGTTGGTGAAGGATAGGACCTTCACAGTGGCAGAGGAAGTAGTTAGTTGTGGAACGTTGCCTTGGGGAGGCCAGAAAATGCACAAGGAAAGAAGTGGGGTGAACCCCTAGAATGTCCAGCATAAGTACTCGGGGAGTACCAGAAGGATTGTCAGTTGAGTAAGTTGTGTTTCCAGGATGGTCAGGGTTAGGGTAAACTTGAGAATATTATTTGCAAGGAATAATGATAGCCAGAATAACCGGGCAGAAAGCCGGCAGAGGTAGTCAGCTGGTGTTAGGTTTCTCAGACAGAGTGTTGGAGATAGATCATAGGTCAGTCGGCCATAGCGAACTTCGAGGATGAAGTTTAGTTTAAGTGGGGAAGAGTTGTAACACTCAAAATCAGAAAGGCCAAGAAAGGAAAGAAAACCCTAAGTCAAAGGGTCAACTCGTCGAGTCTAGGGAGGAACTCGATGAGTCGGAGCGGGAATCGGGGGATCGATTAAGTAACCGACTCGGCGAGTCGGCAAAGGCGACTCGGCGAGTCCGGTCTGAAGAGAGAAACCCTAAATCTGGGACTTTGTGCACTATTTAAGCATCTCATTCTCTCCCATAGGATTCCTTATAGCCTCTCTTATCCAGAATACAAAACCCTAAGCCTCCATTGTTGCACATTCAAGCTTCTTGCCATTTTTGGGTGGTTTGAAGGAAGAAGGAAGGAAGGAATCATTGGGGGTTCAAGGATTGGATTTAGATCCAGAGTTTGGGTCACCTTTCAGAGTTATTGAAGGTATTAAGTCATTATTTCACCCTTCTTCATCTATATCTACCTTGGTTATGAGTTTTGGGGCTTTTATGCCATGTTTAAGAACCATTTCGAGTTAGAAGCCCAGATCTGAAGTTGCTACTTCAGATATTGGCCTAGAAAATCATAAAGCATCAGTCTATGGGTTGGTTGTTAAGTCTCTTTGCCTTAAACCCTAGTTCGTAGTGTTTTGAGCCTTGATCTCCTTAGTTATACGTAAAGTTTGCAACTTTACGTGGGGAATGAACTTTGGAAGTATGGATCTATGATTTGGAGCCCCTACATGGCTCGAAAAGCCACTGAATGGATTAAGAACTGGAGCGACTCGACGAGTCACATGGGTGGACTCGGCGAGTTGGAAGAACAACTCGACAAGTCTGTTGAAGATTGCTTGGGACTCGGTGAGTCTGTTTTTGGACTCGGCGAGTCAAGTCGTGAAACCCCAAACGCTTCAAGTTAAGACTCGGAACAGTGATTTGAGTAGGGACTCAGTGAGTTGGACAGGTCAGGACTCGGAAATCGGTAGACTCAGCGAGTCAAGGGCTGACTCGGCGAGTCGAGTCGCGAATGAAAGGATCTGAGCTAATGAACTCGGCGAGTCAGTAGGCAGACTCGGCGAGTAGGGTTGACCTGGAAGGTTGACTTTGACCAGAGTTGACATAGTTGAATTTTGGAGATCAAGTAAGCTAAGTGATATATGTTTTAATATTGGTAGCTTGAGGAGCTAGTGGAGCAGCGGTTCAGGGAATTTTCGGTCATCATCCAGAGGGGTTACCAACAAGTTCAGCAGTACGAGGTGAGTTTCCCTTTCTGTCAATGGGTCTACGGCCACAATGCCGGCCCATGTAGTTATGAGTAGGAAGACCCGGGGGTTAGCCCTAGGCGCAGTATGCTAGAATAATATCCAGGACCAAGGTCCAATGATAGCGGGCGGGTGCCTAAGGAATGGTTTATATAATAGTTTATACTTGTTGTCTGTGTGATACATGTATGTGCCTGGTAGGGAGGTGAGTGTGGGCGAGGTCCCGTATCTCACCAATAGTAGAGTGTGGACGGTGTTCCATATCTCATTAGCAGGAGAACAGGGGCGAGGCCCAAGATAGGGAAAGAGTGAGTGTCGGTTGGGCCCGTATCTCACTATCAGTAGGAGCGTAGACGGGGTTCCATGACTCATCAGTAGCAGGACAAGGGCAAGCCCCAAGATAAGCGAGGCCTCAAAACAGGATTTATTAGTATATGTTAGATTATGTGTTGTGATATGCTTATGTGTTAGTATATGTTAGCGGGCGAGGCCTAGTGACAGGCGAGGCCCAAGTGAAACAAATATGTATCCGAGCGAGGCTCGAAGCCAGGTGGGGCTTGGAGCAGGCGGGGCCTGTTGTAGCGGGCGAGGCCCGAGGTAGAGGGAGTGGCCCAGTGCTTGCGGTTTGTGATTATGTGTTTGGTATGTGGTAGGTTGGGGAACTCACTATGCTTCATGCTTACGGTTTTCAGTTTTGGTTTCAGGTACTTCCGGTAGCGGAGGGAAGAGCTCGGGGTGATCGCATGACACACACCATAGACTAGACAGCCTGGGAATGTTTTACTCTGATAATGAAAATATGTTTAGGAATTAATACTCTAATTATGTTATGGATTGATAAATGTGTTTTAAGTAATGTTTTATAAAAGAAATTTAGTCTTGAAAATTGGGATGTTAAATTTTCCTTCCCTTTTGAGTACTTCAAACCAAAGTTTAGAGTGCCCTTTATGTACCTCAGAATGCCCTTCACTGCTTGTAAGTGCTTCATAGTTGGCTTCTCCATGAACCGACTTACAATTCCCACTGCAAAAGATATGTATGGCCTGGTATGTGTTAGGTACCTCAGTCCACCCACTATACTTCGGTATTCTGTGGGATTTATCAATTCATATTCATCTTCTTTCCGGAGCTTAATCTTGTGTTCCATAGGGGTCTTTGTGGAATTACATTCTTGCATACCATTTTTGATAAGTAAGATTTTTGCATATGACTCCTGTTTCAAGGTTATCCCATCTTCCTTTTGATTCACTTCAATCCCTAAGTAGTGAGTCAAAAATCCCAGGTCACTCATTTCAAACTTAGTGTTCATCTCCTTCTTAAACATCTGAAAACTTTTAGGGCAACTCCTTGTGACAATTAAGTCATCTATATATACCCCTATAATCAGGACATGTTCATCATACCTCTTGGTATAGACAGAGTACTCATGGGCACATCTTGTGAAACCTATGTTCTTCAGATGTCGATCCAGACAAGCATTCCAAGCCCTAGGAGCTTGTTTGAGCCCGTAAAGGGCTTTGGATAGCTTGTATACCTTGTGAACTTGGCCTTTCTTCTAATACCCATCAGGTTGACTTACATAGACTTCCTCTTCTAGGTTTCCATTCAGGAATGCCGATTTGACATCCAGATGGTGAACCTTCCATGCGTTTGATCCTGCTAGGGTTAAGATGAGGCGTATTGTATCAATTCTAGCTACAGGGGCAAAAACCTCATTGTAATCGATCATGTGCCTTTGGACGTATCCCTTTGCTACAATCCTGGCTTTATGCTTGACAATTCTTCCACTTGGATCCTTTTTCAATTTGAAGACCCACTTCAATCCAATAGCCTTATGATTCTTTGGAAGATCGACCGGCCTCCATGTGTTATTTCTTTTAATCAATGCTAATTCTGCATCTATTGCATCTCGCCATTCCTTTTTCTTACTAGCCTCCAGGTACGATGTGGGTTCTTCATTGTTTCGAATCAGCATCAATTCTTCAGGAGGTATATGTATTTCTTGGGTGCATTCGTACAGGTCTGTAAGTAACCTGAATCGCTTGGGAGCACCACCGCCCGTCGAGCTAGAATCGGTGCTCAGAGTCATTGATTGAGTCGTCAATTCAATCGTAATGGGAGTATTCTGTGCGACTGGGGTATTTGATGGTATCGGACTACCCAGTGGGCTTATTTGTGATTGACCCGAAAACATTGGACTGCACAATGTCAGCCCAATTAGACGATGATGACCCAATTTGCTGATTTGGAGTATCCGGGACCCATTCTCCTTCACCATCCCACTCGCCTTCATCCTCATAGAAGCCATCATCAAGGTCGAAGCCTTCAACTGTAAAGGATACTCCTGGTGTCGCATTGATCTTTTGACTTTTCTCCCATAGCCAATTTCGATTTTCTTCGAATATGAAATCTCGACTTACGTAAACTTTCCTTGAAACTGGGTCCGAAAGGCTGTATGCTTTCGAGCCTTTTTCAATTCCAAGATGCACCAGGGGAATACTTCTATCTTCTAGTTTCTTGATGTGCCCTTTGACAACTTTCATGTGGGCTATACAACCGAACACCCTGAGATGTGCTATATGTGGCTTTCTCCCAGACAATTCTTCATAGGGAGTCATATCCTTCAAGGCTTTCGTGTGAGTTCTGTTCAAGACATAAACAGAGTATGATACAGCTTCTCCCCATAATGCATTGGGCACAGTCATTGTCTTTAAGTTGCACCTCACCATCTCTAATACAGTTCGATTACGTCTCTCTACTACTCCGTTTTGCTGTGGAGAGTAAGGACACATGTACTGTCTATTCAGCCCAGTTTCGTCACAGTACTTTGTGAATTCTTTTGATACGAACTCTCCTCCACGATCAGTTCTAAACACTTTCACTTTCTCCCCTGCTTCAGTCTCTACCTTGCTTCTAAAGTTCTTAAACACTCATAGAGCTTCATCTTTAGACTTCAACAAGTACACCCACAATCACTCTGCTAAAATCATCAACCATCAACATGAAATATCTATTACCAGAGGGTGTTGGAGGAGTAACTGGCCCACATAAATCACCATAGATTAACTCAAGCTTCTTGTTTGCCCTGAATTTTGTTTGAGCTGGAAATGGGTCTCTTGCTTGTTTTCCCACCAAACAGCCTTCACACGGTTGTGAGGGAATCTTTATTTATGGCACACCTTCAATCATCTTCTTATCAATCATCAGCTGCATTGATTTGAAGTTTACATACCCCATTCGCTTGTGCTAGAGCCAGGTAGGATCATTACACTCTGCAGCAAAGCACACTACAGTAGCTTCTTCTAGCTCTATTTTGTAAAGTCTGTTTGTTGGTCTTCTCACCTTCATTAGCAGCTTTCCCTTTGAATCTTTGACCCATAAAAATGGATCTTTGATCCTTATTTCATCTCCACCCTCGGCTAGTTTGCCCAAGCTGGTTATATTACTACATAGATCATGGATGTAGTAAACTTCATTCATCTTTCGTTGACCACCATCTTTGCATCTGAATACAACTGAGCCTTTGCCTTCAATTCTTACTTTAGACTCGTTCCCAAATTTCACAAAACCATGAATTGATTCATTCAAGTTTTTGAACTTGGTTTTGTCTCCAGTCATATGATTACTGGCACCTGTGTCCAGGTACCATGTGCAAGATAACTTCTTTGGGTTGCCATGGGTTCTCAATTGTGGGCTAAGGTTTTCTTCATTCAAGAATACTAAACTTTCATATTCGTATGTTGCAAGCAGCAGGGCAGGTTCATCTTCATGATGCTCATGGATCAGATTGCTTTCGTGGCTTCGTTCCTTTCGAGGATTCTTACATTCAGATGCATAATGCCCATACTCTTGGCAATTATAGCGTTGAATGTTACTCTTGTCATGACTACTCGACGCACCGAAATTGTTCTCCTTTTGGTGATGTGTTCCGGCTCTGCCACCACGGCCTCCTCCGTTTCTTCCTCTACCTCTGCCACGACCAACACGAGAACCACTAAATCCACCTCGACTTGCTCTTCGCTTTGAGTCACCTTCTGATTTCTTTTTGTTTCTATCAGACCATTTGTAACGCCTGTTGTCACACCCCCAAACCAGAACGGCGGGAACGTTCGGGGGCGGAGGACGTCATGTTCAGTATCATAACAGTTTATAGAAAGGAAAGTACACACCACCATATATAAAGGTTTTAAAAATGTTTACATCATTGTATTCATTACATGTCCAAAAGATAAATGCATAAACATCTTTCAAAAGAAGTAATAATGCCAGCGCGTTATTCACCAAAAGTTGATTTCCAAACCTGCTTAACGATTCCCTGAGAATACAAGTTATTTCAAAGAAAAAGTGTCAACAATTAAGTTGGTGAGTTCATAAGTGATTTAGAAACATTGAATTCCATTCCAAAATGAGTGTATATATTTTCCAAGAAAACCCCATATTTCCTTATAAAAGTGTGAAATGCATGAGAATGTTGGTATTGAAAAACGTAGATAGTTGAACCAAGAAAATCCCTTATTTTCCTAATAGTTGTTTGTTTAATGTCCAAGACTGACATTTTGAAGCAATCCACATGCTTTAGAAAAGTTTTAAACATAGATTTATATAATAAACCTATTAGAAGATTTCCGTTTGTTAGATAATGAATAACCGTAGTAACTACTTATTCATTATTCAAAAGTACTATAATAGTTGTATATCCGATGAGTTTTATAACCATACAGAACATAATATGCTTGTAGCGACGTTCTTCAGGCGTCGTAGCGTTATGACAAACTGTCACCCCAAAAGACGGACTGTAGCTAACAGTCAGGGCGCGGGATCATGACTTCCCGTATAGATCTATACACATTTGACACGTTCTCCGAACGGGAGACTCTGGTTATAGACAGGACTTGTAGCGATACCTTTTATCTAAAAGGCAGCGTTTGAAGATATACATGTCTCCTGGATTCTCAACTAAGTCTGTATTAAAGTGATAGTTTTGTATGCAAAGTTTATCCCTTTTCACAATGTTTGACCAACATAAATTATAAGTTTTTAGAATATATGAAACGGTTTTAACAACGAAAGATGCTTTGGTGTTACTAAAAACTTTGTATAAAACTATTGCATGTAAAGTATAACAAGAGTTTCCGCATAATAGAACTGAATCACAAGTGATTCATTTGATAGAAATGAGTAAATGAGATTTTACACGATAATAACGGTATGTTTACTTGTATTCCTCCCCTAAAACAGTATAAAAGCCTTTAAAATGTATTTAAAGAGTGTTCGAAGGGGGATATGAACTCACTTGATAGTTTGAAGATAGCGAGATGGAAAACCGGACAGAGTTTCGCCTCGGGAAACGGACTTTTCTCAGGATTCTCGGGAATCTCGGGAGTAAAATCGACCCTCGGGACTTGAGCAAAAATGACCAGGGCTTCGGGTTTGAACGGGCACGGAAATCGAGGCAAGATCGTGAGAGAAAGGAGAGAATTGAGCATTTTTTTCGGAAAGCCTCGCATTCTATTTATAGGGGGTCTAAGAAGCCTCGTACGCGGGGCGTACGCTCGTACGCAGCGCGTACGCGTACGTCATGCATTACCGAAGCCTCGACTGCCTCGGCTTCGGATGGGACGGCGGGTCGGATGGGATGGCGGGTCGGACGGGCGGGTCGGACGGGTCGGTAGCCTCGTATAGGGCGACGTGGACGATCCGAGGCCAATACCCTCGGGTACGCAGGGCGTATAGGGGCACGCGGCGCGTACCTCGGATGAGGACGCTGACTCCTCTTCGGATAATACTTGATTTTTGAATTAAATAAATATATAATTTATTTAATAAACTTCAAAAATTCATATCTTCTTCATACGAACTCCGTTTTCAATGGTCTTTATATCCACGCGTAGGTGAGATTACGCTCTACAACTTTCGTTTAGACTCCGTTGGCAAATTCCGAAATTATTTTTATTATTTATTTTATAACTCATCGTGTTTAAGGAATTTTCTTCAAAAATTCATAACTTCTTTATCTGACGTCGGTTTTTGCCAGACTTTTTACCGCTGAAATACCATTGTCGAGACCTTCGATTCTCGTTTAGGTCATTCCGGCCAAAAGTCGATCGATCTCCGATTCGAGTTTTTAGCTGTCTGCTGCTAAGCCGAACTTGGAAAAATCTAAATTTCAATATACGAAGCCGGATTTGAGCATTCTCGTTAAGTATGATCCCGGTTTAATGATATTACACATAATAGGAAATTAAATAGATACTTTTTGGGTTATTACAAAGAGTTGAAATATCGGGTTGTTACATCATCCCCCCGTTAGAGGGAATTTCGTCCCGAAATTTTAATACAAAATAGAAGTCTTAGGGACTGAGGAAGAGGTGCGGATACTTCTGTTGCATTTGGTCTTCCCGTTCCCATGTGAATTCGGGTCCTCTCTTAGCATTCCATCGAACTTTTACTATTGGAATGCGACTCTGCTTCGTTCGTTTAACTTCCCTATCCATGATCTCGACGGGTTCTTCCACAAAGTTAAGATTTTCGTTTAGCTCGATTTCATCGAGTGGAATCACAAGTGTTTCGTCGGACAGACACTTTTTCAGGTTCGATACGAGGAATACTGGATGTACTTTGCTAAGCTCGACTGGAAGTTGGAGTTTGTAGGCCACTGGACCAACTCTCGAAATGATTTCGAAGGGTCCAATGTACCTAGGATCTAGCTTTCCACGCTTCCCAAAGCGTATCATGCCCTTCCAGGGTGAGACCTTCAGTAGAACACAATCGCCAATCTGGAATTTCAAGGGTTTACGTCTCCTGTCGGCATAGCTCTTTTGCCTATCCCTTGAGGACTTCAGTCGTTCTCGTATTTGCATGATCTTTTCAGTCGTTTCTCTGATGATCTCCGGACCGATGAGGGTGCTATTAGGGATTAGACCTTTTGCCAATTGTGTGTGGCCCACTTTCGTCCAGTACAGGGGTGATCTGCACTTACGGCTGTAAAGGGCTTCGAATGGAGTGCTCTTGATACTAGTATGGTAACTATTGTTATAAGAGAACTCGACCAAAGGCAAGTGAACATCCCATGCTTTGCCAAAGTCGATTACACATGCTCGCAACATGTCTTCCAATGTTTGGATCATCCTCTCACTCTGTCCGTCAGTTTGTGGGTGGTATGCCGTACTCATATCCAACCTTGTTCCCATGGATTTTTGCAGTGATTGCCAGAATCTGGAAGTGAATCTACTGTCTCTATCTGAGATGATGGACATCGGTACGCCATGAATTCGTACGATCTCCCGGATGTAGGTTCTTGATAGTTTTTCCATCCTATTAGTTTCCTTGATCGGTAAGAAATGGGCTGACTTGGTTAATCTGTCGACGATTACCCAAATAGTATCTTGGCCACTCTGAGTTTTGGGCAGTTTGGTTATGAAGTCCATGGAAATCTGCTCCCATTTCCACTCAGGTATTTCAGGTTGCTGAAGTAGACCTGAGGGTTTCTGCTGTTCTATTTTTATCTTGGCGCAAGTTAAACACTTGCTCACATAAGTAGCAATCTCCGCTTTCATGTTTGGCCACCAGTAGAGTTGTTTGAGATCTAGATACATCTTGTCTGACCCTGGGTGTACGGAGTATGGGGTCCTGTGTGCCTCGCTCATAACTACCTCTTTGAATCCACCAAACTTGGGTGTCCAGATCCGGTTCATGAGGTAGCGTGCTCCGTCACTCTTGATTTCTAAGTTCTTGTCCATTCCCCTAAAGGCCTCGCCTGCCACGTTTTCGGGTTTCAAGGCCTCTAATTGAGCCTCCTTGACTTGTGCTGACAGGTGCGAATGGATCGACATGGCTAATGACTTCCCTCTTCGGCCAGAGTACTCCTTTTGACTAAGGGCATCGACTACGACGTTTGCCTTTCCCGGATGATAGCGAATCTCACATTCGTAGTCGTTGAGCAATTCGACCCAACGACGTTGTCTCATGTTTAACTCCTTCTGGTCGAAGATGTGTTGGAGGCTCTTGTGGTCTGTAAAGACAGTGCACTTGGTACCGTAAAGGTAGTGCCTCCAGATTTTAAGGGCGAAGACCACTGCTCCAAGTTCTAAGTCATGAGTGGTGTAATTGACCTCATGTGTTTTTCAGTTGTCGTGAGGCATATGCAATAACCTTTCCCCTCTGCATTAGCACACAGCCCAACCCTTGCTTCGAAGCGTCGCAAT
This sequence comes from Lactuca serriola, assembly GCF_051521515.1. NCBI lineage: Eukaryota > Viridiplantae > Streptophyta > Magnoliopsida > Asterales > Asteraceae > Lactuca > Lactuca serriola. The sequence goes on along the minus strand of NC_136412.1, from coordinate 322,132,164 downwards.
ACACCACAAAGTCTTCGGTCCCTTCCGGAAGAGAAAGGATAGGTGCACTGCAAAGGGCTTGTTTCAAAGTCTGAAATGCAGCATCTTGCTTTTCTCCCCAGTTGTAGGTCACACCTTTCTGGGTTAAAGCGGTAAGTGGCTTTGCGATGCTAGAGAAATTCTGGATGAACCTTCGATAATAACCAGCAAGACCTAGAAACTGGCGTATTTCGGTTGGTGTGGTTGGTGCAAACCAGTTTTCGATAGCCTTGATCTTTGAGGGGTCCACGTGGATTCCTTCCTTGCTGACCACGTGACCGAGGAAGTCCACTTTTCTAATCCAAAACTCACATTTTGAGAATTTTGCATAAAGTTTCTCAGTTCGCAACGTCTCTAAGACTTGCCTCAGGTGTTGACTATGTTCCTCTTTATTCTTTGAATAAATGAGTATATCGTCTATGAATACTATCACAAATTTGTCTAAGAATGGACGACATACCGTATTCATTAGATCCATAAATACTGTCGGGGCATTGGTTAGTCCGAACGGCATCACTACGAACTCATAATGTCCGTATCTCGTTCGGAAGGCCGTCTTGGGAACATCACTCTCTAGGACACGCAGCTGGTGATATCCCGACCTTAGATCGATCTTGGAGAAGTAGTTGGCTCCTTGGAGTTGATCGAATAAGTCGTCGATTCGGGGCAGGGGGTATCGGTTCTTGATGGTAAGTTTGTTGAGTTCTCGGTAGTCGATGCACATCCTGAACGATCCATCTTTCTTTTTCACGAACAACACGGGTGCTCCCCATGGCGAGAAGCTCGGCCTGATGAATCCTTTTCCAAGTAGTTTATTCAGTTGGCTGGATAGCTCCTGCATCTCTGCCGGGGCTAATCGATAGGGTGCTTTGGCTACTGGGGTAGCTCCGGGGATTAGATCGATTCTGAATTCGACTTGTCTTGCGGGTGGTATTTCTGGAAGGTCCTCGGGAAACACGTCGGGAAAATCGCATACGTCGGGTACATCCTTGATGTCTTGGACTTCTCGTTTCACATCTACAACATGTGCTAAAATTGCGTGACACTCCTTGCGTAGGTACTTCTGAGCTTGGATACTTGATATAATACTAAGAGTGGTACTAGGTTTGTCGCCTAAGACAAGGAAGGTTTCGCCGGTTGGCAGGTTAAGGCGAACGGCCTTTTCGTAACATAAAATGTCCGCACGATGTGAACTCAGCCAATCCATGCCAATGATGACATCGAAACTCTTAATCGAGACTGGCATGAGGTTGATTTGAAAGGGATTATCGTTTAGAGTTAGGGTGCAGTTTAAATATATCTCCTTAGTGCCTTCGGTTTTCCCATTGGTCATTTCTACTATGAACGGTTCACTTAATGATTGTGGTATTGGTTTTAGCATGCTTTTAAAGTCGTGACTCACAAAACTCCTTTCCGCTCCACTATCAAACAAAATGCATGCATACGAGTTATCGAGAAGAAACGTACCCGTAGCAACAGTGGGGTCCGCAATGGCTTCATCTTGTCCCATTGCGAAAACTCGGCCTCTTCCGCCGGTATTCCTGTTGTTTGTCTTCGGGCAGTCCTTGCGGTAGTGCCCTGTGTCTCCGCACTCAAAGCAAGCGCGGCTTACTCCGGTATTAGCAGTGGGGGCGGATTGTTGGGTTGGCTCCTTGCAATAGCGGGCTGTATGACCCTTCTTATTGCACCTGGTGCATTGAAGGTCACGGCAGAGACCGTGGTGGTGGAAGTTGAACTGGTTACATTTCGGTAGTTTTCCATTGTATGAACTTGTGGGGGCAGAGTTGGTAGGTACAGTAATAGCGTGGGTCGCTATCACTTGTTGTTTCTTGGGGTTCTCCTGGAGGGTTTGTCCCCTCCTCTTGTTCCAAGGCTTACTCTGGCCCTGAGCCTCCCTAGGTGGATTTGCGGCTGCTGTGATGGTACTCTGTTTCACTCCGTGGTCGATGAGTCGTTGCGCCAGGCGTTTAGCGCTGTTGTAGGTGATAGGGTTGGAAGCTAAGACATGCCCTTGAATCTGGGGTGACAACCCCCAAATGTACCTTTCGACCTTCTTCGATTCTGGGTTGACCATGGTAGGGCACAAAGCAGCGAGATCGTTGAACCTAGCTGTGTAGGTGACTAGATCAGACCCAACCATTTTTAAATTCCAGAGCTCCTGCTCAAGCTTTTGCACTTCGCCCCTTGGGCAGTATTCTTCCAGTAGTAGAACCTTCAGTTCTTCCCAACTCATGGCGTTAGCGATAGTGAGCGTCACTGAATTCACATGGCTTTTCCACCAAGTGAGGGCTCGATCTATGAAGGTGCAAGCAGCGAACTTAACCTTGCTTGTTTCTTGGCACGAGCAGATCTCGAAGACCGTTTTGGTCTTTTCAAACCATTGCATTAGTGCAATGACTCCTCCACTGCCATTAAAGGTCTTTGGTTTTGAGTTGGAGAACTCCTTGTAAGTACACTCCCTTACATGGCCCTGGCCGGTGCCACGATTTGGATGATTCGTGCTGCTTCCTGTACCTCCATTTGCATTGGAGTTTATTTGAGACAGGGCTGTTGCTACTGCTGCTGTGATAGCAGCCTGGACCATTGCCGGATCATAAGTTAGTGGTGGAGGTGGTGGTGGGGTTGCGTTGGTACGTGCTGATCTATGAGGAGGCATTGCGTTGCCAAAAGAAACATGAGATATTATAAGTTTTGGTGGTTGCGAGTTGAATGGTATTGAGTTAACTATCTTAAATAGATTAAGAATTTGGTTTGGCCAACACAGGGTTTTGAGCTTAATTCATTAACAATGTTTGAATGGATGTACTTATGAATTGCATGGACTACACATAATTAAAACGAGAAAGAGATATGCCCTATATATATATTAAACATATAGTTGTGTTACATCAGGGTTTAGACAAAACTTTTTGACCTTTCTAAAGGTCTCCGATTACAGAAAGTTTTAAGAAAAAAAAATAATATTCTTATCTGAAGTCCTAATTTATAACAAAATTTGAAATCCTGGCAAGCACTATTTGCGACGTAGGTTGCGCTTGGAGCTTGACTCTGTGTCTGATTGCTTCGATTCCATTAGACGCCGATCAAAAGCGGCTTGTTGCTCCCTTAACTCGGCTAGGGCTGCAATCATCTGTGCCTGAAATGCCTCAGACTGGAGTTGAGCATTGTCTTGTATCTTGTCCAGCCTACGGATGTCAGAAGTGTGAACCTGCACTTCCACGTTGACATCCCGAAGTCGGCTTGCTTGAACCCCGGACTGATAGGACTGATTGGCTAACTTACCCACCATTACCGGGAGTGCTCGATCAGCCGAACCTCCACCGCGAACATCATAGAAGTCCCGACACATGTCGTAGGGAGGGCGTATGCCTTGTTGTTGGCTCCAATGATGGAGGTGACTTCCCCAGACGGGAGTGGGTCCTTGGAAGTTCCTCACATGGATAGGAGGTTGAATGGGTGGCGGATCGATCTCTTCCGGCTCTGAGTCAGTACCGGATTCATCACCCAATTCTATGGGTTCCTCGTCCTCTTCGGGATCATCTTCGATCCATCCTCTGTTGCCTTGGTTGGGAAAGTAGGGGTCATTGGGGTGGTGAAATCCAGCCATTTGACTGTACGAGAAATAGGATTATAAGAATTGAATAAAGTCGAAACATGCAAAACATGTAAGTTAAACTAGTTTAGATGGCAAATACTCCTATAGTATTTAAATTCTTGTGTTTGATTCTAGTAACGATTTGGTAAGTTTTAAAATTTGTTGTCCACTGCAGACACTCCTCGGCACACGTTAGTCGGCTCTCGGACAAATATAGTTTATCAGGCTATATCCTTCCCAGTTCCGATTATGTGTCCCAAGGCGTACCTGTACTGCACAACTTATTTATAATACTTCTAAAATGGTACGATGTGAAACTGTTATTAGTACGAAATGAATGCATGCTTACTTTTCAAAAACTAAATAAATTTAATTTCAAAAGTATGACTCTTCTCAGAGTGTTTTTGCCCAGATGAGTTTATAGTTGTATACCAGAAATGGTTTTGATATACTTAATTCACTATAAATGGTGCTCTGATACCAATCTGTCACACCCCCAAACCAGAACGGCGGAAATGTTCGGGGGCGGAGGACGTCATGTTCAGTATCATAACAGTTTATAGAAAGGAAAGTACACACCACCATATATAAAGGTTTTAAAAATGTTTACATCATTGTATTCATTACATGTCCAAAAGATAAATGCATAAACATCTTTCAAAAGAAGTAATAATGCCAGTGCGTTATTCACCAAAAGTTGATTTCCAAACCTGCTTAACGATTCCCTGAGAATACAAGTTATTTCAAAGAAAAAGTGTCAACAATTAAGTTGGTGAGTTCATAAGTGATTTAGAAACATTGAATTCCATTCCAAAATGAGTGTATATATTTTCCAAGAAAACCCCATATTTCCTTATAAAAGTGTGAAATGCATGAGAATGTTGGTATTGAAAAACGTAGATAGTTGAACCAAGAAAATCCCTTATTTTCCTAATAGTTGTTTGTTTAATGTCCAAGACTGACATTTTGAAGCAATCCACATGCTTTAGAAAAGTTTTAAACATAGATTTATATAATAAACCTATTAGAAGATTTCCGTTTGTTAGATAATGAATAACCGTAGTAACTACTTATTCATTATTCAAAAGTACTATAATAGTTGTATATCCGATGAGTTTTATAACCATACAGAACATAATATGCTTGTAGCGACGTTCTTCAGGCGTCGTAGCGTTATGACAAACTGTCACCCCAAAAGACGGACTGTAGCTAACAGTCAGGGCGCGGGATCATGACTTCCCGTATAGATCTATACACATTTGACACGTTCTCCGAACGGGAGACTCTGGTTATAGACAGGACTTGTAGCGATACCTTTTATCTAAAAGGCAGCGTTTGAAGATATACATGTCTCCTGGATTCTCAACTAAGTCTGTATTAAAGTGATAGTTTTGTATGCAAAGTTTATCCCTTTTCACAATGTTTGACCAACATAAATTATAAGTTTTTAGAATATATGAAACGGTTTTAACAACGAAAGATGCTTTGGTGTTACTAAAAACTTTGTATAAAACTATTGCATGTAAAGTATAACAAGAGTTTCCGCATAATAGAACTGAATCACAAGTGATTCATTTGATAGAAATGAGTAAATGAGATTTTACACGATAATAACGGTATGTTTACTTGTATTCCTCCCCTAAAACAATATAAAAGCCTTTAAAATGTATTTAAAGAGTGTTCGAAGGGGGATATGAACTCACTTGATAGTTTGAAGATAGCAAGATGGAAAACCGGACAGAGTTTCGCCTCGGGAAACGGACTTTTCTCAGGATTCTCGGGAATCTCGGGAGTAAAATCGACCCTCGGGACTTGAGCAAAAATGACCAGGGCTTCAGGTTTGAACGGGCACGGAAATCGAGGCAAGATCGTGAGAGAAAGGAGAGAATTGAGCATTTTTTTCGGAAAGCCTCGCATTCTATTTATAGGGGGTCTAAGAAGCCTCGTACGCGGGGCGTACGCTCGTACGCAGCGCGTACGCGTACGTCATGCATTACCGAAGCCTCGACTGCCTCGGCTTCGGATGGGACGGCGGGTCGGATGGGATGGCGGGTCGGACGGGCGGGTCGGACGGGTCGGTAGCCTCGTATAGGGCGACGTGGACGATCCGAGGCCAATACCCTCGGGTACGCAGGGCGTATAGGGGCACGCGGCGCGTACCTCGGATGAGGACGCTGACTCCTCTTCGGATAATACTTGATTTTTGAATTAAATAAATATATAATTTATTTAATAAACTTCAAAAATTCATATCTTCTTCATACGAACTCCGTTTTCCATGGTCTTTATATCCACGCGTAGGTGAGATTACGCTCTACAACTTTCGTTTAGACTCCGTTGGCAAATTCCGAAATTATTTTTATTATTTATTTTATAACTCATCGTGTTTAAGGAATTTTCTTCAAAAATTCATAACTTCTTTATCTGACGTCGGTTTTTGCCAGACTTTTTACCGCTGAAATACCATTGTCGAGACCTTCGATTCTCGTTTAGGTCATTCCGGCCAAAAGTCGATCGATCTCCGATTCGAGTTTTTAGCTGGCTGCTGCTAAGCCGAACTTGGAAAAATCTAAATTTCAATATACGAAGCCAGATTTGAGCATTCTCGTTAAGTATGATCCCGGTTTAATGATATTACACATAATAGGAAATTAAATAGATACTTTTTGGGTTATTACAAAGAGTTGAAATATCGGGTTGTTACACCCGTAGATTAGGGCTAGTCAATTTAGAGACGATAAACATCAAAAATGACTTTTTGATGGAATATTATTTAGAAGGATTAATCTTAACCAAGTTGTAGTATATGTCACAAGGTTTCCGTGCATATAAAGAACGCCGAAATCCGAGTTATAACGAAGAAGTTATGACCTGTCGAAGTTTCGCGACAGAACCGACACGACCTAGCGCGACCCAGCGCGACGTAAATAGTGAATTTAAGGTAGATATATATCTATCCTTAGTGATCTAAACGAGAGTCGAATATTTCTTCGATAGTAATCCAACGATAAAAATACAGACGAAAACGGAGTTCAGATGAAGGAGTTATGAGTTTATAACGGAGTTTTCCTGTCCCGGCCTACTAAAGATAATATATACGTAATATACTTATAATATATTAAAAATAAAGTCAAAATTAGCCAATGGAGTCTAAACAAGAGTTGTAGAGCATAATCTCACCTTCGCGTCGATATAAAGAACGTCGAAAACGGAGTTCGTATGCGAAAGTTATGAATTTCTGAAGTTCGGGGCGCGAAACCCCAAAACTATCAGAGAGCACGACGTGGCAAACAGGGCCACGATGTGGCAAGTCTCCTGACACCTCCAAGAAGCCCCAGATGCAACTTGGGATGACGCATGCAGTGACGACCAAGCCCACGACGTGGAAAAAGGTTGCCACGACGTGGCAAGGGCCAAATTTGCCCTATAAATATATTTGAAGGGCCAGACGTTTAGGGTTGCTATTTTCTCTCTTTTCTCTCCCGTTTTACCTCGATTTGCATGCTAGAAGTACCCTGAAGCCCCGGTATCATTCCCGAGTCCCGAAGCAAGATCTGAAGCCCCGAGAATCCCGAAGAGCGTGATTCCCGAGCAGAAGCTCTGCCCGCGAGAAGTTCGATTTTTGTGAAGATCTTCCAGATCTGCGGAGAGATACTACTTCTACAAGCCGTAGTGCTGTCCGATCATCTTCTGATCAAGTGAGTGTATAGCCACTTTCGTCTTACACATAGATATGAAGTATTTTATAAAATACATGCTATGTGTATATATATATATATATATATATATATATATATATATATATATATAGTTGTTTATATGTGTGAGTGTGTAGTTACTTTCTTCTAACACATAAATATTAAGTATTTTCTATAAAATACGTGCTATGTGTATAATATAAAGTTGTTTATACGTGTGGGTGTATAGTCCCTTTCATAAACACGGGTATAATACAAGTATTGTTTGAATGTATTAAGTATATGTGTCACACCCCAAAACCAAGAACGGCGGAAACGTTCTGGGGCGGAGGACGTCATGTACAGTATCACAACACAGTAAATGTAAATAAGCAAACAACATCATCCATTGCATTAAATATATAATTTTAATACAAGCGTGTTCCATACAGTTTTAGACACCAAAAGTATAATGTAAATCAAAATAATATGATGAGTCTTGAATGCGCTCCATCTTCTCAAAAGCTGGCATCGGTACCTGTCTACTGATGACCTGAGAATACAAGTTATTTTGAAAGAGTTTATTAGCATTAAGCTGGTGAGTTCATAAGTATTTTAGTGTCGATGTTTGTTATCAAAACGTTTGAACGTGTCTCAAGTATAAGTTTGTAAAATGTATGTAAGTGTTTGTAAAAGTTTGAATCTCTCAGAAAAACCTATATTTTCTATTAAAGTAGCCTTCTACCCAGGCTTAACTGTTTTGTATGCTCGTTTGTTGTAAAAGTGTGTAATTTCCCAAGTGTAACTATCATTTAACAATTATAGTTTGTACATTAATGTTTAAGTGAAATAATCACTAAAAATATGTAATGGGTAAATCATTGTAGTACTGTAGTTTTGTATTATAGGAACTACTGCTGTACTAACTACCTTAAACCGGATTTATATTAAGGTATAATGTGATAAATTGCACCATACTATCGACTGGTAACAACGACATACGAATGGTCGTAATAACGGAATGACGTTTGGCACCCGCAGACCTGCAGGTCCGGCTGTAGCTAGCAGCAAGGTGTAGGATAGTCAATCCAGTATAGATCTATACGCAAACTCACGCTCTCCCTCCAAGAGAATTCTGGCTACAACTCGGGCCATGACATTTAAGACATGCTCCGATACAGTGGATCACATTTGTTAACGTATTCTTGTATATGTAGTGTAATGTCTCTCGTCTAGTATAGTTGTATATGTTCTCTTTCTAGTGTAGTTGTATATGTTCTCGTAGTAATGTAATGTATATGTTCTCATAGTAATGTAGAGTATAGACTTATGAATGAACTGACTCATTGATCTAGAAGTTGTAGTAGTATGATTCTGTGTTACCCCGATGGCAACATACTAATGATGTGTATAGTACGCATGAATTTGGAAGTACTTTTATGTCTATATATGTATATTTGATATATAACTAATATTGAAATGACCTTCGGACGGTTACCCGAAATCCCACCAGACCACATCCAAATCGAGAAAACGGAAATAGGGCGGATGGCCTTCCTAAGCCCTTTAAACATTACTTATATATCTATACATATATGGGAATGCAATTTATAAGAAGTATAATAAAGTTTAAATAAAAGTATTTGATAAGTAAAAGAGTTTGTAAAACATTTTGAAGTAAAACAGTTTGAACAGTGATAAAATCATTGGTTTTCTAGTTATTAATCACATGTGATTAATGTAATCACATGTGATTGAAGCAATAACTATAAGCATTTAACTTGTATCCCCCATAAAGTATTTAAAACATTTAAAAGCATTTAAAAGGTTAATTAAAGGGGCATGAACTCACTTGTGGTGAGTGGTTTGGATTGTAGTGTCGGATACCGTGCTAGGTGGCAAACGGAGACGTGTTCACACGCACGAGCCTAGTTATCATATAATGAGCATATATATAACTAATTAGCCAAATAATAACTTAATGAAATAAGTTGGGACACTTAGGAACATGTAAACACTTTGTATAAGTGTTATAGGTCCTAATGGTTGCATCTAAGTTGTTATGGGACAAGGCTAAAGGGGTTTAAAGCTTCCAAGGACCTTGTATAAGAGTTTACTACCCAATAAACCCCACTCAAGGAGTTTACGGTCGTAAACCCTTGAGTTTACGGCCGTGAACTCCAATCTTGGTGGTTTTGGGTGTTTTAAGGTGCTAAATGATTTCTAGAATAAGCCTAGCTTGGTGGTTTAATACGTTGGGTAGTTTAGGGCATAGATTATACTCCTTTGAGGAGTTTACGGCCAAAAGACCATATCCCTAAGAGTTTATGGCCGTAAACTCTCATGGGATGGATGTTTTAATTCTTTCAAGTCTCTTACACAAGTAGGATAATTTCTAGGCTTTTGATTTAGGCGGACCCTAGGCACACTTTGGTGCCCTTACTTGGAGTTTACGGCCCAAGAGCATTTCTTGGCCGTAAACTCCCTTTTAGGGGTGATTTTGATGTGTTAAAGTTCCCATTTTAGCTATAAGTAATTGAGGGTTAAAGTCTAAAGCCTTAGGGGGTGATTAGGGCACATTAAGCCCTTGAAAATGGTGTTTACGGTCCAAGAAACTCTTGGGCCGTAAACTCCTAAAACTATGTGTTCTTGATTGATTTCTAGTCTCAAATGATCCTACATATTATCCTAAACTAGTTGCCTAACAAGGAATTGGGACTAGATAGCCTTAAAGCTTCATTTTGGAGTTTACTCCCCAAGAACGTTCTTGGGCGGTAAACTCCCGGATCTCACATATTAGACATGTAATCTATGTTATTAAGCATAAAACAAACATTATAACACAACTAGAGAAGTGTACTCACGATTTGGGATGAAAACCCGAAGATCCGTGAGAGAGAATATGACTTTTCTCTAGTTGGAAATGTGAATAATGAATGAATTTAGTTCAGAAATCTATTTATAGTCCTGAAATATTTTTGGCAGAAAATATTTTTATTCTGGAATTGGACTCTAACATTATGAAGTTTTAAAATGCTCAAGTTTCACAAACCCATGAGCATCCACTCTCCTGATATCTCCTTAAATGTAAACCCTAATGTACACAAACTTATTCGGAAAAGTCTGAAATTCATTGAAACTGGACTAGCTTCTATTGAATAGTTAATGTTTGTACAAAATGGAAATTTTGGGTTGTCACAATATGTTTGGGAGAGTGTGTGGTTACTTTCTTCTAACACATAAATATGAAGTATTTGTTATAAAATACGTGCTATGTGTTTATATATTGTTGTTTATTTGAGATGAGTATGGAATGAATGTTTTATATAGTTTTTAAATGAGTTAAACTGTATATGTATTTTATATCTACAAATATGTTGGGTAGAACATGGGTAGATGAGATAGTTGGTATGTGATAAAATGATGAGGTATGAAAGATGATTAAGGATGATATTGGTAGATGCACCAATTAAGGAATGTCATAAAACTAGCAGATGCGCTTGAGAATAATATCGGTAGATGCACCAAGTAGTAAATGTCGTGATCTTGGCAGACGCGCCAAATAGAGATTGTCGTAACAATAGTAGGTGCGCTTATAGGATAATCTTGGCAGATGCGCTTATAAGATAATGTCGGCAGATGCGCCTAAAAGAGAATGTCATAAACCTGGCAGTCGCGCCTCATAGTGTATGACGTAATCCTGGCAGAGGCGCTTAAAGGATAATGTTGGCATATGCGCCTTATGTAGAAATGGAAGTTTGTGCTAATTCCTTAGGTCAATCCTTAGGAATGAATGAAGGAAGGATAGTTGATTAATAGGGTAAAACCTTAAGAAATAAAGAAGATAATGGTGATGAGTAATTGAGTTGATTGTTTAATGGTTGAATATAATAATTATATTATTGTGGGTCGAAAACCCTATATGCTCACCAGGCTCCCAAGCCTGACCCACTCAGTTTAATTGTATCACAGGTATCGATACGAAGCTGCTTTGCACTGAGAGATTAAAGGAGATGTAAATCTTTAGTGTAAATAATGTAAGTTCTGTTTATGCTTATGTGTCTGTATCGGAACATGACATCCCGTGATTTTGTTATATAATAAAAATACATTTCTTTAAAGAAATGCTTTGATAAATCTTTATCATATTTTGGGAACAAATTCCGCAACTGTTTTCTTTAAAAGATTACTCTGATTTTAAAAACAAGCATAAACAAATCGGTCTTTTCTGGCCCTGAAATTGGGGATGTCACACCATTCCTTGTGAGTCAACAAGAGTTTCCGATCATCATTATCACTTGAGCTCTTCATCCGTTCTTCATACGCCTTGAGTCTCCCGATCACCTCTTCAACGGACATTGATTCCAAGTCTCCAAATTGCTTGAGTGTCGAGGCAATCTGAAGAAATTTCAACGATACTGCCTTCAGTAATTTCTTCACAACTTGAGATTCTTCTACTTTATCTCCCAAGGTTCGTAATGTGCTAACTGTGTTGCTGACTTTGCTGGTGAAGTCATCAACACTCTCCGTTTCTTTCATGCTCATGGCTTCAAGTTCAACCTTGAGTGTTTGAATCCTTGCAACCTTCACTCTATCTGCCCCTACAAACATAACTTTGTGAGCTTCCCAAGCTTCTTTGGCAGTCTTCTTCTCAGCCAATGTCATAAGCAAATCGTCAGGTATCCCCTGATAAATGGCAGCCAAGGCCATATTATCCTTCTTTGCTTCAATAAGGGTGTTGGCTGTTCTGGGTTCTACTTCATCCCAAACACCCTGGGCCAACATAAACACCCTCATCTTAATTGCCCATGCACTGTAATTGCTTCTTGTCAACATCGGGTAGTGCAAGGTGATTTGCCTGTCTTTGTCTCCATTCCCATTGTTGCCACTGCCTGTCATATCTTCTTTTCTAGGTTGATACTTGGGCATGTACCAGGTGTGCTCTGAGACCAATTATTGGCTCTTCACAAGCCTGCAACCTCTGTTTAACAGTGGAACAGTAACAAGAAAAGAAAACAGGGAACAATACTTTAAAGTTGGAAGCTTTTTCTTCACTGAATTGAAAGAGAAGGTGATACACTCAATGTACATATTGCAAAGGTATTTAAACTAAAAAAATGCTAAAAAGGACTCCAACTACCCTTAGTTGCATGAGACCCGGACTCTACAGCCAACAAGGCTTTGATTTAATCAAAAAAACACTCAAACACGTGACATAACTAAATTAATGACAGTTTATGAATTACTCCAATAGGTTAGAATTTCGGGGGAAGTCGAAAAGATGGAAATAAGTGGAAAAACTACGTCAAGAAGGAGAGATAATCGATCACTTTGAATCGGAGTGCAACATGTGATTGGGTAGAGAGGCGGTGTAGCAACATGAAAAGGCCATGTACTAAGAAAATGCCACGCACCACCTCAAGGGTCATATTGGGTAAGTGGAAGAAATAAAGAGATTAAACATGTCAGTCCCATAAAATATTGTGGCCAAAATCTGAATATCACAAAGTATACTATTCATAAGGATGCTCTCTCTCTCTTTATATATATATATATATATATATATATATATATATATATATATATATATATATATATATATATATAACATTCAAAAGGACCCACAGACCAAAAATGTTAATATCACAAACAGTTGTGGCTAAAGTATGAATGGAAAAAAGTTTACTATTTATTTGGCTTTGCGGAATTAATATGTATATATAATTAAAATACCTACCCACGTATTCCTTTTCTTTCTTACCTGACCTAATCGCGACCAAGATATCCCTTATACCCCACCGCCACCACCAACACATCCTTCACCATCGTTTCTCTAATTGTTGGAACACAACCACTAAAATTGCTACCCTTTAACATCACAAACCACAACATCTTATTACCTTACTCGACAACCTACACCGACACTGAAAAACCTTCAACTACTTCAAAACATGAAAAACCGTCTCACCAACAGGACATGAAGGAGCCATTACCACCCGTTTATATCCCCCCGTGCTTTCTAGACAAATCAATGGACTAAAAGACCCTACAAGCAAGAAAATAACAACCTTTGGTCACTGGACGTTGCAACTGGGGGGGGGGGGGGGGGGGGGGGGGGGGGGGGGATTTAGAATCTAGTCGAACATGGGGAAGGAGAGGAGTAAGGAAACGATGACGATAGCAGTGATGAAAGTGTTTCTTTTTTTGACAAGATCTAGAGTTGCATGTTTAATTGTTCCAGCAAGATCTGGAGCGACATGCATAATATTTTCGACATGATCTCAGTACTCGAATCTCCGATCTAGGAAAAAGATTTTATTGTCGGAAGCCTACATACCGAACCACCACTGATCTCCTCCTCCACATAACCGCCACTGAACTCCGCCACACGTTGATTCTACCCCACCGCTTTTGATTTTGATCTTCATTTTCTATTTGAATCAATTTTTACGTTAGGATTTTTTATTCACATCGAGTGATAGAGAATGGTGGTGAATGGTTTCTTCAAGATCTGTGTTTCTTGATTTTAGGTTTTGATGACCACACATAGAAACTAAATCCAGAATAATAGAAGGATTAGCTTATGTTTAGACAAACCACATAAACCAATCCCATAGCTTGTTAAAATAAATGACCTAAATATACCCGAACCCACATAGTTGACTTACCACACAAGATAATACTGAATTATTCATTTTAATCTAAAGATAGTTTCTAACAACACAAATCATTGGGAAACAATAATAATTATACATATATACGTTATATATTACGTTATTTAAAAAAGATGTCATATATTATATTACTTAAAAACAATTTCATGTTTATGTCAGGAGCACCACCCCACCCCAGGCTCGTCCCAGAGGGTGGGCGATGGGGGCGACCGTCCAAGGCTCATCTTTTAAAGGGGCCCAAATTTTGTATGGAATTGCTATATTTATAGGATAATACAAGTAATTTTATTTCAATTATTGAGTTATTATAAAAAAAAACTTGATGACATTTATGAATTTTAAGGGCCCGTTTTTTTTCTCGCCCTGGGCCCAAAATATGTTTGGAACGGCGCTGCACCACCCATTTCTTACTCCTTATTCACAAGTGATGTGGTTTATTATTTCAATAAGAGAAAAACAAATTCAGATTGATTGACACAAACTTCCTTCCATTTTATTCTTTAATTAGAAGATACATAATTACTACTTAGTGCTGCTATAGGTATCCAAGTCCTTGACCAAGTCATAAAGGTAGTCCATCATGGAAGTTGGATACGGTACACTTATATCGGGCTTCTCAAACTCAAACATCCAAGTAGCCACCTCTTTATCGCCTTTTTTGTCAGACATTTAGTATGATTGTAAAGGTCTTGTATATCTCGTTCACTAGATCTCCTCCAATTATCTTAAACACAATTATGTGGTTTTCATCATTGGCTGCTTCATTTATCTGTTTTGAGGTTTTCTTCTTTCCCTCTTATTATCATGTAGGAATGCCAAGAAATATGTAAGTCAATATCACTACTAAAAGAAAAAAGGTCATGTGCGACAATGGCTTCAGTCGAAAATCCGAAACTAACCGTTTTACTAACAAAATATTTTGTTTGAAAAAGCCTCATGGGTAATTATTACCGATGGAAATTTCTACGAAGTTTCGACGATCAGAAAGAAAAGTACCGACGAATTACCGGTGGACTATGTTTACCAAATGATGGATCACTATAAGAGTATTAGGTATTTAGTTGGTATTTGTTGACGAATCTATTCCATCGATAAAAAATAAGGGTCCCTTCTGGTAGTGATATATGTTATAGTTTTGAACTAGACAACTAGTTATGATGTTCTATCCAATTTCCAATCCATTAAGACACTAGAGTCTAGAGAAATTCGTTAAACATGCATGTACGAATGAACAAAGAAGAACATAATTAGGGTTTTCCTATTACCTACCATGAGTGTAGTGCCAAGAGATGATAGATCCAACAACCCCCCTTTCACCATCATAAAAATCACATCCATGAACTTTATAAGAGGATATCACCGTTATGTCGTTCGGGTTTGAACCTAATGAGGTTGCAGATATCCCCATAATGACCTCAACATGACCAATTAACTTTCCACATAGATCCATCTCTCGAATTAATGTCACAACCCTACACAACTTCTTTACAAAAGAGTTGATGAGTTTGTGGAAAACATGCCCAACAATGTAACAACCCGAAAATTTAGATAAATTATATCATTTAATATTCAGAAATCACAACCATATTTGTTTTCCCAAATTCACATTACATAAAATTATGTCCATAAGATCAAAGTATCTAAATCAAGAAATGTGGAATACTGGAGAGTGCACCATCAAGCCAGGCCCTTTCCCTTAGACCCCGAAGTACCTGAAACACCCAACAAAATGTAAGAAAACGCTTAGTGAGTTCCTAAAAATACACAAACATATAACCACATAATGCCATGCAATATATATATATATATATATATATATATATATATATATATATATATATATATGTGTGTGTATATATATGTATATATCAAGTAATGGGTTGGCATTGATGCCTTCGACCCATTGCCATAATGAGAAGACTCACCTGAGTTTGCTGAACACAATAGCTGCTTAACTTACCAGCCCACAATCTCACACTGAACAATATAAAAATAACCCTAATTAGGATTATGACACAACCTAGACATGGGCCCAAAATCCTATGTCCAAGTCCCTCCATAATGGCCCAAAAGTCTTTCCTTCACTAATGGTCCTAGCATCAAAATCCAATTTTGTATTGGGCCATAAGGCCCAAAAGGCCCAACATGCCAATAATGGCCCAAATAATAAATTTAGGCCCGCAAATTCAGCAAGTCCAGGCCCAAACAATTAGGGCCTATAGGTCTCCGCCGGAAGCCCAAGGCTCTCTGAGAGCATACACTCAGAGTACCTCTTTAGTACGCTTAGCATACTGGGTCCATGGGTTGTTTGTGTAGCGCACAACATAGTACGCCCAATATACAAGTTGCCTTGCATCCAACTCCATTAAGTTCTTAATGCATGAAGTCTTTTCACTCAACCTTCAGATCTTAGTCGTTTTAAGGGTCCTAAGGCATAAAGTTGGCAACTTTATGCCTTTGCATGCCATATATGCTCCCAACAACCCATTCTATCTCATTAAGACACTACAAAAAAAAAAGTCATTTAGTGGCACACATTTTTAGTGGCATTTATCTTTTGTGCCACTAATTTTGCTTTTCAATGGCACTTTGCATATGCCATAAAAAAGAGAACTAGTTTTAATGGCATTTTATATTTTATGTCCTTTTATATAGAATTAAGTGGAACAAAACAAATATATATATATATATATATATATATATATATATATATATATATCCCATATTACGATGCTTCAATTTAACTTTACATGAACTATATATATTTATAGAGTGAGGCTTAGAATTAAGAATGGGATAAAAAAAATATATCTGCCAATTAAAACATAAAAAATGAGGCCTAGAATTAACGATGGGATAAAAATATAACGTGTCATTAAAACTTAAAAAAGCATCTTATCTTATTGTGAATGAAAAATATATTCACTTTTTAAATAATGCGTGTAACGTACTTTAGAATACAACTAATGTGCCATTAATTTAGACCTAACTTTCATTTTCATTTGTGGCTCGTTTCCCCCTTCTCTCGTGCATCTAGTAAAAATTTCAGTTTGGCTTCCCCTTTCCCTCCAGAATCAGGTGAAATTTTTAGTTTCCCTCCATTAAAAGTTGAAATCGACCGCCAGGGAAATTTCCCATCCCTCTACTGAAAATTCATGTTGCGAAATTATAGTTTTGAATGGTTATAGTCGTGATTTCGTCATCCTTCAAACAATTTTAACAAAACCAACCTTACTGGCGAACTTTAGGTTAAGTTTCACCTTCACTCGGGTTCACTAACACCTTTTAAAATTCGACCGATCTCTGCTTCCTACTAACGATTCGATTACAGGTATCACCATCAATCTCTGGTCCAAGCCTATTGGGTCAATTGGTTCCTTGTTGCTACTACGATTTTTCTCTGCTACATTTTTCCTCCATAGGAGTTACCTACTTCAGCAGGTATTCGTTCTATTTTCTTTGTTGGTTTTTTTAGTACTGTCATTTCCGTTCCCTAATTGTGAGACCTAATTACTCATACTTATGCTTGATAAAAAGTTTGAGAAGCATCTTATACTAATACCATTTCTTTTTTATAGTTAATCTTCTGTTGTTTCTCACTATAAGTTATGGACAGATCTTGGATGTATCTTGCACCAAGATCAAGTCAAACTTTTGTTAATGGTATGCTAAACTTCTTGAATTTTGCATTTGAGAGAACAAGTGTCAATGGGGGGATGATAGAGTGTCCATGTACAAACTGTATAAACATGGAATATCAGAATAGACAAATTGTTCTAGATCACCTCATATGTTTAGGGTTCTGTCCAAACTACTTGAAATGGGTATATCATGGGGAGGACACAACAGTTGCATCAACAAGCACAACCCATAACAAAGAAGAAAGCATATTTCACCATGAAATGCATGAAATGTTGAATGATATTTTGAGATGGAAGGTGGAAGGGGAGAGGAAATACATGAGAATGCCTTAAATAATAGTCAAGAGATGGGAAATGGGACAAATAAATTCGACGACCTTATGAAGGAGGCTGAAGAGAAAGTGTATCCAAATTGCAAATACAACAAATTATCATGTGTGGTGTATTTGTACCATTTAAAGTGTCTTGGTGGTTGGAGTAACAAATCTTTCTCTATGTTGTTAGAGTTTTTAAAGGATTTGTTACCTGAAAGAAATGTGTTACCTAAATCAACACATCAAGTAAAAAAAATAATGGCTAACTTGGGATTAGGATATGAAAAAATTCATTCATGTCCTAATGATTGCATGCTGTTTTGGGATGACAAGGAGAAAGATGAAGTTTGTTCTTTTTGTGGGTCTTCTAGGTAGGAAGTTCATGAAGCTAATCCAGAACAAGAAGTGAGTCCTCCCAAGAAAAAGGCATCAAAAATATTGCGGTGGTTTCCTCTAAAGCCTAGACTTCAGAGATTGTTTATGTCATCAAAGACAGCTAATTTTATGAAGTGGCATCATGTGGATCGTGTAAAAGATGGAAAGTTGCGACACCCAGCAGATGCATTAAATTGGAA
Source organism: Lactuca serriola (assembly GCF_051521515.1). Classification (NCBI taxonomy): domain Eukaryota; kingdom Viridiplantae; phylum Streptophyta; class Magnoliopsida; order Asterales; family Asteraceae; genus Lactuca; species Lactuca serriola. The sequence continues at coordinate 322,113,670 of NC_136412.1, read as the reverse complement.
AGATTTTGATGAAAAGTTTCCAGAATTTTCTCGTGATCCCCGTAATGTTCGCCTAGCTTTGTCGAGTGATGGTTTCAACCCGTTTAGGACAATGAATGTGGCACACAGTATTGGGCTAGTTTTTCTTATTCCATATAACTTGCCTCCATGGTTGGTTATAAAGCAAACAATTTTCATGCTTTCTTTAATCATTCCAGGTCCAAAATGTCCTGGAAACAAAATAGACGTGTATATGCAACCTCTGATTAAAGAGTTGAAGGAGTTATGGGAGGATGGAGTTAATACATTTGATGCATCAATGAAACAACACTTCCAGTAGAAGGCTGCTCTTATTTCTACCATATCAGATTTTCCAGGTTATGCCAATCTGTCTGGATGGAGCACTAAAGGAGAACTTGCATGTCCTACATGTGGTTTTGATACTGATTCCAAATGGCTAACCAATGGAAGAAAGTGGTGTTATATGTCTCATAGGAGGTGGCTTCCAGTTGACCATAGTTGGCGTTTAGACAATATAGAATTTCTTGTTGACAATGTTAATGGTGGTCCATGGAAAAAGAAAAGTATTTTTTTTATGTTGCAATATTGGGAACATTTGCTTTTACGTCACAATCTTGATCCGATGCACATTGAAAAAAATGTGCAAGACAACATAGTGGGGACAGTATTAGGACAAGAAAAAAAGTCCAAAGATAACTATAAAACAAGGCTTGACTTACAAGAATTAGGTATGAGAAAGGAATTGCATCCAAAGAAATGACCTAGAAGTAATGTTACTTTCATGCCAAAAGCCTGCTATCAGATGTCCCGGGCTGAAAACACTGAATTTTTAAAATGCCTCAAGTCAATCAAACCACCTGATGAGTTTTCATGCAATATCTCTCGATGTGTTCATTTAAATGAGCGCAAACTAATTGGGATGAAAAGTTATGATTGTCACGTGTTGATGAAAGAGTATTTGTCGATTGCATTACGTGGAACTTTACCGGACCATGTAAGCTCGGTCATAATTGAATTATACGATTTTTTTAGGATCATTTGCTACAAGGATTTATCTGATGATGATCTAAATTTTATTGAGGCTAAAGTTTCTCTCACTCTATGCAAATTAGAGAAAATATTTCCGCCTTCCTTCTTTACTGTAATGGTACACTTGGTAATCCATTTAACCAGAGAGGTGAGGCTTGGAGGTCCTGTTGCATTTCGTTGGATGTACCCTATTGAAAGGTACGTAACATTTCTATAAAGTTTATTTATTGTTTTCAACAATTTAAAACTTATAAATAATTAGTGACTTGTAACTATGGCACTACAGGTACCTTTGTAAACTTAAGTCATACGTTCATAATAGAGCTTGTCCGGAAGGATCAATTGCTGAAGGTTATATAGCTGAAGAAAGTATAACATTTTTCTCCAGATATATATCGAAAGTAGAAACCGTCTTCAGTAGACCAGTTAGGAATGATGATGAGGGTCAACAAAATGACATTGAAGAATCCAACAATCTTTGCCCCGGTCGTGCTATAGGGCATAAAGTGCATTCGGGACTATCTTTTCACAAAAGAAGGAGGAGATCTTCAAATTCAGTCATTGATGAGAAGTCTCTTTCTTGCAATGCATCTTTTGTTTATTGCATATTATTTTAATATTAATTATATGGCCAATATTGATGTTTGTATTGCATGTGTTTTGAATAGACAGTATGGGAAGGCGAAAGAGGCTATGTATCACTTCTACTGAAATCAACGAGCTCATTGAAGACCATGGGGCTACTGAAACTGAAGGTGTTCAATCAAATTGTGAAGAATGTCAGTCTATTAATCAACAATCTAACCAACAATCTTCTGAGTGTGAGATAGGTGCAAACGAACAAGGTATCTTAGTTACTCCAACACAAAATTACCATATGGTATAATAGATTAATGGTAATTATAAAAGAACAGAGGATTGAAATATAAAAAGAAAGAGGGTTATAATGTCATTATAAAAGAACATGTGTATGAAAATTAAAAAGAAACAGGGGTATAATGGTCATTACAAAAAACAGCGGTTTAAAATTATAAAAGAAACAGAGGTATAATGGTCATATAAATACATATACAAATACATATACAAGTACAAATACAGGGGGTTTATTGGTAGGATATTTTGTTTTGTCTTTAAAAAGAAACAGACATAAGAAACAGAGTAAGAAACAGCGTAATTTTGCTTTTGGCTTTCAAATCAAAAGTTACAATATATGTCGTTTTACTGAGATGTTAATGATCAACTACAGGTCCTTTTGCTGAATTGATTTTACAGATTTGGTCCTATGAAATTTACAAAATAGGTCCCTATGTTGACAAAATATGATAGAATGTCACTATTTCGATTTTTGTTGATTATTCCCCGGTTGCTATTGAGTTACATTTTTTTGGTTGCTATTGTTTAGGTGCTCCCAAAAAGGTCAGAGGTTATACCCAAAAATCAGAAACATGGAAAATGAATAGTACACAAAGAATAGCTGTTACATTTAATAATTTCGGAAAGCAAGTGGGGGATGAAGGTAATGAACTTGTTCAGTACCTTGGAACGCTTGTGAGGATGGCCGATCATGTTTCAATAGAATATTCTGACTGGAGAAAGGTTCCCATACAAAAGAAAGAGGATATGTATTCACTGGTTAAGGTATATATCACTTATAATACTTGATAAAGGATTTTCTTTTTGTATTCATATATGCTAATATATTAATTCTTTTATGTGTAGTCCAAGTTTATATTTCATCCATTTGAGACTAGTGAGATTAAAAAAATGGGTCTTTCATAGCATGGGAAAAATGGAGAACATGGAAAGGTTCATTAAAGACACGTGCGTATGATCCTAGCCTTTCTATTGATGAAATTGTGACACAACAAACTAAAAAAGACAATAGAGTGAATCCAACTCAATTTAAAGAATTAGTTACTTGTTGGTTCACTTCTGAATTTCAGGTAGATCTGTAAGTTTCATTTTATGTATATTTGAAGAATGTGTAATAATTTACTATTTACCTTAGAGTACATGTGCTGTAAAAAGAACGAGTCGTGAAAAGATGCACGAGCCTCATGTTACGGGAACGAAATCATTTGCCAGACTTGCTCATGAAATGGTATTATTCTTGTTTTTTAGTTTTATTTATTTATTTATTTATTTGTCTTTTTTGGTTTTCATTTCCTTTAATATCTATATATTAAACATATCTTTTTTCCTTTTATAGGCAATAAATAATAATGGTGAATACCCATCACGAGGAGAAATGTATGTAACAACCCGCACTCATAAAGATGGAAGTATTGTTGATGATAAAGCTGATGAAGTTGTAGTAATGCACTTTTATGTATTTTAAATGTTCCTATCATATGTATGTTTATGTTTTATCATATGTATGTTTATTTTTTAAATATTACATGTGTTATGATATATTTAGGCTTCATTGAAAGCTATTGCAAGTGACTCCATAAGCACACCTAGAGATTCAAGTGATATTACAAATGATGACTACTTAAAGGTTAAAGGCCCAGAGAAAAGGGGGTATGTTCGATTAGTTGGAAGGATGTCGGCTGCAAAAAAGAATGGTGACTCTTCATCAGATTCACAAACTGTTCATCAACTAAAGAGTGTTGTCAACGTTATGGCAAACATCATCCAAGAACATATCCCTAATGCAAACTTGTCTGTAGTTCTTAGAAATATGAACATAGAGGTAATTACATGCACTAATACTTAGTTTATATTTTATGTATTAATCATATTAATTTGCTTTCATTAATATGTTTTAGGTCCCTGGTATTTCTTCAGTCCCTGACAATTCTATATCAGTTAACTAGATATCACCAGTAAGAAGTCAGGATAACAATGGTATATACTTTACTGTTTCAACTTTTCACATATGTATTGGACAATACTTTTACTTGCATTTTGAATCATGTTTTCATTGTATGCATATTGAAAGGTGTTTGTTTTTTTTAACAGGTAACCACTAGTGTCATTGGTAAGAAAGAGTTTACACGAGGATCACATTACTTCCATGAAGACTTTGAGAGAGATTTAAGAGCGTAATGATTTTTTGTGTTTTATGTTAGATTTTTAGACTTAAATTGACACTTAGTAGGAATTTGTTTCCAAACATTTGGAACGTTTTTGGAAGACGATTTAACTTTTAATTGAAATGATGGTATTATGATTTTACAATTTATTGTTTTGTTTATCTTTTATAATTAATGATTTTAACTAATCAAAGCTAATATGTTAACTCTCCATAATGACATTTAAATTGGGAATATGGTTTTTGTAGCAAAAATTATGTGCCACTAAATGTGGTATAGATTTTAAATAACAATAGTTTTTACCGGCACAAAACTTGTGCCACAAAATCTTTTTTGTATATTGTGGCAAAAAAAAGTGCCACTAAAACCTTAAAGGTTTGTAGTGACAAACCAAAAAGTGCCACTAAAAGGCTTTAGTGGTATCACTTTTAGTGGCACTTTTTTTGTGTACCGCTGATTCTTAGTAGGGTCTTTAGTGGCATTTTTTAAGTTTTCTGTGACACTTTTTGTATGCCATTAAATGTTTTTTTTTGTAGTGAGACCTTTCCAAGGGTCTTAACTCATGCATGGAGCCATAGAAGTCATCAAGTTTGCATTTTTATGCTATAATAAATCCAAAGGACCTCAAATCTATCCTTCCTAACCTCTGGAGTTGCCTAAACTCCCAAGAGATGATTTATGGACTCAAAAGTGGACTTCTAGAAAACCCTAACTCAATAAACAACAAGGATAAGCAAGGAAAAAGCTTTTTACCTTCCAAAGCTCCCCAATATACTCTAGATGTAGGATCCTTAAGCTCTTCCCACGTTCAAGGCTTGAACATCACCTCCTTCTTCTTGCAAATCCACTAGAATGGCCACCAAGAATACTTTAAGGCACAAAACTCACACTCTCTTGCAAAATAGGGTTTTAGGATGAAAAGAGGCTATGGAGGTTGATTAGGGTTTGATCCAAATGAAATAAGGGTGTTTAAATAGTGTCCAAGCCAAAAATTAGGGTTTGGTCATTGGCCTCGTACGCCCCGCGTACATGCTCGTATGCCCCGCGTAAAGCCTCGACCACCCGTTGCATGCACACGCGTACGCTAAGCGTACTCATATGTACGCCCAACGTACAAAGGGTCCTTATTTGCCAAAAATGAAATACTTTGAGGGTAAAAACGGGATAACTGGATTTGAGTGTTACAAACAACGTTGGCTTTAAATACAAATTTTTGGTTGCTTTACACAACATTAATAGTTTGATAAACTTACTTAATATTTTTAAGACAACACTTAAACGTGTAACACAATAATGTAACCATTTTTTCTTGTTTTTAAGGTTGCAATTTGCATAATAATTTATTATCTATAACCTTAAATATATAATGTCACCACAATACAAACATATTATACATTCTTGCTACAAAGGAAAATGCTCTAGACCTTTACGGGTTTTTAATGGTTAAATTGCAAGAAAAAAATAAGGAGTGATTTTTTTGTCAATAAAACCAAAATATAGAGATTTGTTTACAGATTTCTTTTACCACAACTATAAAAGATATATATTTTTCTTTTATCACATGCATTTGAAATTTCAGTTTCTTTCTAATAATTATTAAACCATTGTCAATTTAAAATCACACATTAATAATTTGTATAAAAATCTAATTTTTTAATTTAAATATAACGTTAAAGGGTTAAATTAAATCGAAATGACCATTAAACTTATAGTATACTATAAAAGATATATTTTTTCTTTCACCATATATATATATATATATATATATATATATATATATATATATATATATATATATATTTGAAACTTATATTATTTTTCAATTTCTTTTTAAGTATATATCAATTTCATCAAACATGTGTACCAATATTTTTTAGTTGATATTAGAGGTTACATTTGTAATTTACATTACTTACAGGGTTTGAATTGTAAATATTATGTTTGTTAGTTAGTTAGGAGTTGAAGGTTGTTAGAAGTTTTCTTCTCTTTGTATATGTAGATTCATTTTGTTAATCAATTTGGAGAATTCAGTCTCAATCTTTCAATTTGTAATATGGTATCAGAGGCTTCCAATTTTCTTCACTGATTGTTCATCTTCTTCTAAATTGATTGTCGTTCTCAATTGTTCTTCTTTTCAAAGTGATTTACTAATTTGTTCTTGTGAATCATTATTCTTTTCGTTTCTATCAAAATCACAAATTATTCTTGTGATTTCATCTGAAAAATTTATGGTTCATCAAGTTCATCTGGAACTTCAATATCTCCAATTCATGATCGCATGTCACCTTATTACATGCATCATTCGGATAATCATGGTTGTATTCTCGTTTCTCAACCCTTAGTTGGTGAGAATTACTCATCATGGAGCAGATCTATGTTAATTGCTCTTTCAGTCAAGAATAAGGTAGGTTTCATTGACGGAACTCTACCTGAACCACCGATGAATGAAATTGTTAATCGTGATTCATGGATGAGGAATAATAAACTTGTAATATCTTGGATTTTGAATTCTGTTTCTAAAGAGATATCTACCAGTATCATGTTTGCTAATTCAGCTAAAGAAATCTGGAACGATCTCAAAGATCGATATGAACAGAGCAATGGCCCTCGCATCTTTCAGATTCGTCGAGAAATCATAAATCTCAATCAAAATCAAGATGTTGTTGGAGTATATTTTACAAAACTAAAATCTATAAAAAAAGAACTCGAAAATTTCAGACCATGGTGTTCTTGTGGAGGTGTTAAAGAAATCGAAAAATACTTTCAATCTGAGCAAATCATGAATTTTTCTCATGGGATTAAAGGAATCCTTCACTCACACAAGAGGTCAGATCTTGTTAATGGATCCTTTACCAACTATTAATCGTGTATTCTCACTAGTTGTTCAAGAAGAAAAACAAAAGATGCTTTCAGACAACCAGAATTCTTTGGCATTTCTTGCCAAATCTACCCCTGCCAATCCAAACAAACCATACAACAGTTCCAATGCTACTTCAAATCAAACTAAGAAATATTCAAATAACAGAGAAAGGCCATATTGTTCTCATTGTAAGTTCCAAGGACATACTATTGATAAATGTTACAAATTACATGAATATCCACCTGGTTATAAAACCAAGTCAAAGTCCAATCATGTTAATGCTGCTGTAATGAATGATGATCTGAATTCTTCAGTAAGTGATGAACTTAGCAACATGTTATCGGGGTTTTTCTCCAGCACAATGTCAACAAGTGATGTATGCCCTATCAAATCACATGATTTCTGTTAATCCAAATGAGAATACTTTAACTGGTAAGTGTTATTCTCTCACTGATAAAAATGGATTACATTCTCAAATGTGGATATTAGATTCAGGAGCTTCTCAACATGTATGTCACAATATTGATTTGTTTATGAACAAAAGAAAGGTTCTTAATCATACAGTTACTCTTCCAAATAAAGTCACTCTACCTGTTCATATGATTGGGGAAATTAAAATTGACTACCTATTCACTTTAAGGAATGTTTTATATGTTCCTGAGTTTGATTTGAATCTGGTATTAGTTAGTGCTCTTACAAGATCTCAACATCTAATTGTTCAATTTACTTGTCACAATGCTTACATCCAGGATGTTCATCACAAGAAGATGGTTGGCAAAGCTGAGAATATTCAAGATTTATATGTCATCAACACAAATGAAAAGCAAACTTGTAATTTTGTTTTAGATTCAAGAATTAATTATGTTTCATTAGATTTGTGGCATAAGAGATTAGGACATCCATCAAATAATTGTCTTGTTCCTATTAAGACTTTATTGGATGTTTCTATTACTCATAGTGATTGTAAAGAACATTGTCCAGTTTGCCCTTTGGCTAAGCAAAAGCAGCTTCCATTTCAATCCTTTAAAAATATGTCTGATGAATCATTTTCTCTTATTCATTGTGATATATGGGGCCCTTATCAAGATTCAACCGATAATGGACATAGATATTTTGCTATAATTGTTGATGATCACTGTAGATATACATGGATATATTTACAGAAACATAAATTTGATATCAAGGGCATTATTCCAAAGTTCTATACTTTCATTCAAACTCAGTTCAACAAAGCTATAAAATGCTTCAGATCAGATAATGCCAAAGAGTTGGACTTCAAATATTTTTTTGAGGAAAAAGGTATAACACACCAAAAATCTTGTGTTCAAAGACCACAACAAAATTCAGTTGTGGAAAGGAAACATCAACATCTGTTGAATGTGGCTAGATCATTGATGTTTCAATCACAAGTTCCTATTTGTTACTGGGGTGATTTTGTCTTAACTGCAACATATTTGATTAATCGAATTCCTTCAAAAATTCTCCATTTCAAAACACCATATGAGTTGTTGTATGGTAAGGCTCCAAGTTATAAACACATAAGAGTTTTTGGATGTTTGGCATATGCATCTACTCTTCCATCTCAAAGAACAAAATTTACTCCCAGAGCAAAAGCTTCTTTATTTTTGGGATATCCTCCTAATATGAAGGCATACAAATTTCTTGATCTTGAAAGCAATCAGATTTTTTGCTCTAGAGATGTTGTTTTCCATGAATCCATATATCCGTTTCAAGACAAAACATTTTTAATAACACCCCAAGATCCTTTTTCCAATATTGTGTTACCTATTCCTTTTAATGAATCGATTACTTATTCAATTCCTACTTCAATTGATGATTCCATTCTTATTTCTGTTTCTGATCAAGTTCTAGTTCGTGATCCTATTCCTCATCAATCAGAAACATTAAGGAGATCTACTAGAAATCATCAACCTCCTTCATACTTAAGAAATTATCATTGTAACACAGTTTCTCATTCTCATGTGCCATACTCTCTTGATACTGTTCTGTCATATGACAAAGTATCTCATAATCATAGAATTTTTGATATGGCTGTTTCTTCAACCTTTGAGCCCAAAACATATAAAGAAGCATCTAAACACAGAGAATGGTGTGATGCTATGAAAACAGAATTGGATGCAATGGCTTCTAATAATACTTGGACGATTATGCCCCTACCACAAAACAAGAACACAGTTGGTTGTAGATGGGTGTATAAAGTCAAACATGGTAGAAATGGGGCTATTAAAAGGTATAAGGCCAGGCTAGTAGCCAAAGGATTCAATCAAAAGGAGGGAATTGATTATTTTGAAACTTTCTCCCCAGTTGCAAAATTAGTCACAGTCAAACTTTTATTGGCCATTGTTGCAATAAGGAAATGGAATATGGTGCAATTAGATGTTAACAATGCTTTTCTCAACGGAGATTTACATGAAGAAGTGTTTATGGATATTCCACCTGGGCTTGATATTTAGGGGGAACCTCATAGTTCTAATTCTAAGCTTGTGTGTAAACTCAATAAGTCCATTTATTGTCTTAAGCAAGCTTCAAGGCAGTGGTTTGAAAAATTCTCTACTTTTATGTTGAACATTGGTTTTATTCAATCCAAAACAAATTACTCATTATTTCATAAAGGCAAGGGTGATGATTATGTTTGTCTACTTGTATATGTAGATGACAAAATTATTACAGGTGTGTCTCAACAAGGAATTGCTTCTCTCAAGTCTCAATTAAGTAAACAATTCAAATTGAAAGACTTAGGAAAACTGGGATATTTTTTGGGTCAGGAAATTGCACATTCTAAGGAGGGTATTATTGTTTCTCAAAGGAATTATACTTTATAACTTATAGAGGATGTTGGTTTGTTAGCTGCAAATTAAACCCAAAAGTACCCCTATGGAACCAAGATCATTACTTTCTGCAAAACATGGTGATGTTTTTCATGATCCTTCATAGTATAGAAGATTGATTGGCAGATTAATCTATTTAAACATCACAAGACCAGACATCTCTTTTGCAGTTCAGCAATGATCTCAATTCATGTCTAATCCACGAGTTCATCATTACAATGTTGCTTGTCATTTACTCAGATATCTGAAGAACTCACCAGGCCAAGGTTTATTTTTTCAGCAAACTCCACATTACAGCTCAAAGGGTTTTGTGATTCAGACCGGGCAAAATGTCCAGATTCTCGTCGTTCAGTTAGTGGCTTTTGTATTTTTCTTGGTGATTCATTAGTTTCTCGGAAATCTAAAAAGCAATCAACTGTTTCAAAATCATCAGCAGAGGCAGAATACAGGGCTATGGCTATGACTACTGTTGAAATGGTGTGGATGCAACAACTTTTAAAAGCTTTTGATGTTCATACAAAGGATCAAACTTTACTATTTGGAGACAATGAAGCTGCTCTTCAGATTGCACATAATCCCACTTTTCATGAAAGGACCAAACATATCGAAGTGGATTGTCATTTTGCCCAAGAAAAAGTAGAAGATAAAACCATAAAATCGTTACCAATACAATATGCTTTATAATTAGCAGACACATTCACTAAACCATTGCCAAGTACCAAGTTACAACCTTTTTTAAGCGAGATGGGTCTGAAGAATATATATTCTCCATCTCCATCTTGAGGGGGAATAGTAGAGGTTACATTTGTAATTTACATTAGTTACAGGGTTTGAATTGTAAATATTATGTTTGTTAGTTAGTTAGGAGCTTAAGGTTGTTAGAAATTATCTTCTCTTTGTATATGTACCTGTACAGATTCATTTTGTTAATCAATTTGGAGAATTCAATCTCAATCTTTCAATTCGTAATAGTTGATGAACCGATTGATATATTGTTTGGATTAATTAAGCTCATCCATATATTCCAAGTGGTGGTATGCTACAAGAGGATTCTACCTTTGGAATATAGACAGTGTCTTTTCATAACATCAATTAAATTTAGTCTTACAAAATAATTTTAAATCGAAAAGATACAAAACATGTAGAATTTACGTTTGTCGAGTAGCAAAACAAGATGAAATTGAGAAGTGACATCGTAAATATAGATGAGATGGAATTGAGAAGTGACATCATAAATATAGACGAGGAAGATAATATTTCCGATGAGACAACGGTTAGTTGCATAAACATGTGTTTCACGTGTTATTAATTAACAGAGACTGAGTCTAATTAAATAATGATATATATTAATTTGTTTGAGTTATGTCTCATGTGTGTTGCATAATGTTTAGTCTTTGAAACTTTGCTAGGCGGGGTCATTTTATAATAAATATTTGCCGGTTCCATGTTTAGTCTTCTTTTGTAGTCGGCATTTTTTTATTGCAACTTACTGGTTTCTTATGAGCTTAAGGCTATTTTAGTATGTTAATTTATTATTGCTGTATGCTCTATATTATTTGTGTAGATTGATCATATATAGACAAATTAATGAATAATTTGTTTTAACTGGAAATACAAAGACAGTCTCTCACAACACAAATTATTGGGAAAACGAGAATACTGATACATAAATAATACACAATACTTCAAAGAGATTCTTGTATATAATTATACACCGCCGGGCATGTTTCTCTCCTTATTCACAATCTACGTAAACATACGTAGTAATTTATTCTTTCATTCAAATTAAGAAACACACATACATGCATTTAGAGACAAAAGAAAACCTCCCTCCATTAATTTCCTTCTTTTATTAATTAATGTCGAAGTAGAAGTAGAAGTTGCAGAACTACTTAATTAGTGCTGCCATGGACATCCAAATCCTTGACCAGATCACAAAGGTAGTCCATCATAGAAGTTGGATATGGTACACTCACATCAGGCTTCTCAAACTCAAAGGTCCAAGTAGCCACCTGTCCATCACCCTTTTGTTCAACATGCAATATGATTGTAAAGCTCCTCCACTAAATCTCCTCCGATTACCTTAAACACAGCCATGTGGTTTTCCTCATTCACTGCTTCAATTATCTGTTTACAAATTTTTCTTTTTCCCTCTTAGTATTGTTCATGCAAAGATCAATGCAAAATAAATTATCGTTAGTCAGTATCTCATACATAGTTTTGAACTAATGATTCATGATGCATGTACTATCAATCTCAATGGAATAACCAGAACTAGGATTTGGTGTATGAAATACCATGAGTGTAGTGCCAAGAGATGATAGATCCAACGGCTCCCCTTTCACCATCATGCAGTTCACAGTCATGAACCTTATTAGGGGCTATTGCAACTATCTCATGGGGGTTGTGCCTGAAGAGATCGTGGAATACATCTCCCTTCTTACTGATCTCTACATAACCAATTAACTTTCCAGATAGAGCCATCGATCTCTTATGTATTTAATGCGACAACCCTTCAATTCAACCACCTATATAGAAGAGATAGTTGAGGAGTTTTTATGTAAAATATGGCCGATCACACATGGCCTTATATACAAAATTTTGGCCACCGGGTCCTGGCCCACATGTAGAATTTTAGTATTTTTTGCAACTTCTAATTATTTTGCATTTAATACGGAAAAGAAACATCTCATTAAATACTCACGTCCCTGTTGATTGATAATCAATTGCGTAAATGATAGTAAATCAAATTATTCAACGTGAAGTAATTAATGTTGATCATGATTGAAGCAGTTGCACCACGTGGTGCAACCCTTGTGATTTTGGTTGCCAAAAAAATGTGAAGCTAATTGAACTGATGTTTTCCATATCAGGATCAACGTCCAATAATGTAATCATTATGATTGTTCTCCATGTCGATCACGATCAAATGTATTTTTGACTTGCAAGACCAAATTATAGTTGATGTTCTACGTTCCATCTTCTCGTCTTCTTTCATTCTGTGTCTGTGCTGCTCTCTATTTCTATACGATTTTTCAAAGCAACTATGTACATAGTATATCAATGAATGAATTTCTCTCTTTCTCAATATGAGAATTAAATATCCTCCTACTTTTTTGGGTTCTTTTACAAGTTGTTTCCAAAAATGAGAATTAAATGTCAAAAGTTCGTTGGCACCATGTTTCTCATAAATCGGCATCTCTGGTCCAACCTTCTCGAATCGGCATGCTCCAGCTGTGTCCAAAATTTCAGGCAATTCATTATTCGTCTCAATCTTCAAGACTAATCCACAATCATCATTATCTACGTATTTAATACATTGTCCAGCAGGGTCAAAACTTTCAACCAATTTATTATCGGCCCACTCTTTGAAAGTAACCCACGATCAGCATTATTTATACACGACAGTCACACCACACCACAATCAATGTCACTATTAATTAAATATGCGACCATATTCAGCCCATTGTGTAAAGACGAACCAATTAGCTAGTCAATTAACAATGTCCACATAATGTAGAGGATTTAAAACGGAACCCGATCATGTATGAAACATGTCATTTTAGAACCGAACCGGTGGTTTTGAATCAGATTGGTGACTCAAGCGTTGGAACCAGTTTAGGTGAAACCGGATTGTGAAATGAATCACCAGCGTAGACATTGGAAATTAATTTTTTTGAATTTTTTTTCACTAAACAGTCATGTAGCCGTTGGTGAGCCTTTTATTGTCAAAATGACCCATTTGGCCCTGATTTGTTTATAGAAATTCATCAAGTATATATATATTTTCAGGTGATGAATAGATTGATATATTTGTTTGGCTTTAAGTTTATGTGGTGGTATGTTTTTCTAACGACAAATCTAATGTACTGGTAAATTACTTTCAATTTCACCTTATGTTCTAGACGAGATTTGAACCCTCGACCTCAAGAGGGATTACAACACCTGATGTCATTGCCACTGGGAAGCACTTCGGTGTGGTGGTACGTTTCATGAAGATTCTGTGTTTCATGAGGATTCTACCTTTTGAACATCTATGAAATCAACAAAAAAAATTTCTCTTTTTTCATTTAATTTCGTTGAAAAATTAATTAATAAACAAAAATAAATAAATAACTCAAAAATAAACAAAAACTTCTTCCTTTTCTAAAATATAATTAATAAATAAATAACTTAAAAATAAACAAAAATAAACGGATAAATATAAAATAGACTTTTTTTATATCTAAAATGGGATTATGTGTTAATACTTTAATTTAATACTTTTAACTTGAAATATCATCATATCGAACCCTTTTGATAACTTCATTCAAAACATAAAATTGCGGCGGGGTGGTAAAAAATTTAACTTTTAAAAACCGACCTCATTATCAAAGAGAGCCTCTTAAACCTTTATGGTTAACATTATAGTTGGTGAGCCTAGTCGTTGTAAGAGTAACATTATATTTAAACATGCGATGACACAATGTTGTATAGAGCTTTTATATATATATATATATATATATATATATATATATATATATATATATATATATATATATATATATATATATATATATATATATATATATATACATACTATCTTATTAAAAAAATATCATTATTTCTATAAATAGATTCAATATAATAATAATAATATTTTTTTAAAACGTTCAAATCTATAAGCTTAAAGTGCAAACAATTATAAATAACATTAAATTAAATTTGATGTTATATAAAATACTTAACAATAATTACAATTACTTAATGCATAAGTATCTTCTCTCTTACTTTTGACTCGACCCTTTTAATCATCCATGACCGAGTCTATGTTAAATCCTGAGATATGTGCAAATATATCTCGATTCTCTTTTCTCTATGTTCCATGATATCAACCGCCAAGTACACAACCACAAATGGGAAGCTTCACTGGCACCTTCGATAATCAAAAAATGATAAACTTTCACCACCATCGCATCAAATTCGTCGTCAGTAAGAACGCTAGCCCTAACCATTGTTCACAGCCACCACCACTCAGCCGAAACGCCATTATCGGTTGTTTGTTTGATTTCCTGGTTTGTATGCTTCCTTTTTATTCAAGTTTTCCTTTGATTTTATGAAATAACAGGATTTCGTTGTGTATAAATGAAATTTGAGGTTCTATGTACATGGGTTGTGCAGATATAACGATGCTCACATCTCCACTCTGTCACTGCTTACCACCACATCACCACCGCTCCTCCCTTCTGTCATCTACATATTTCTCTCATTTGTTCATCTGAATTCAGTATGCCCTATTTCTCCCTCTGTTTCTTTCTATCTATTGCATAATCAAGAAAGGATGCAAGCAGAGATACATACATGCACCTTCTTTATGTTGTCTATACGCACACATGTACACCAATCACTCTCTATCTTTCTGATTTTGGTTTTTCATTTTCTTTGACTTTATATCTTTCTGATTTTGTTATTGACTTTAATTGTAGGTATGATTGGGATTTTATGAAATTTATGGTTTATATAGGCTCGATTTTGTTTTATCTTGGGAAAATGACTTAAAAGACCAATGAAGTTTCAAAATTGTTCACATTACCCCAATTTTATTTTAGTTGTTCAAGAAACAACAATAAATTAACGTTTTGTATTAAAAAGTCAAATAAAGTTACCAATAAAATTAACGTTTTATAAGAGTGACCGGGTCTTGCAGGTGAACGATTGAGGGGAAAATGATTTGGAAAATTATTATTGAGTTGGCATATGTATGTGGTGTGTTGGCATATCTATGTGGCATTAGACGAAAATTACATGTTATAAGTCGATGGATTTAGGTCATAATGGATATGGCTCCTTGATCAATCTACTTCTTCAACATCGCTTCTTCATCTCGATCCTCCAACTCCTGCTCAACATCAAAATTTTCCAAATCAAAGAGCACAATTAATAAGGCAAATCCTCGTGATTGTGGGTTTCCTTCTTGAATCTGGATATCAATAACAGAGGAAAATCCTGGTAAAAATTTGAGAGTTTATCCTAACTCTTTGGTAAGTGTATCTAAAAGCTTGTTCTTGTTTGTGTCCCTTCTTGTTTTCCTTCTACAATATTGTTTGTTTATGTTATAATTGCAGATGAAGGATCCAAAGGATAAATGTGATTTCTGGGAATGGGTTGATGAAGATGAAGAAATTATAACCAAGAACAAGAATAAGAAAGATGAAAAACATGATTTCAATACTGAAGTGAAGATTGCAATATTGGAACATGATTTCAATGAGTACAAGGTGAAGATTGATAAGGAATGTAAGAGTTTTAGAATGGAATTGTATAAAATGAAATGTTTCATGTTGATGTTTGTTGTTTTGTTTGTAGTGAAGTACATGATGTAGTGTTAATGTGTATGATTATGTCAGGAGAAATGTACTTTGAACTCATGTAATGTTGGTATGAAGTGGGAATGAAAAGAAGGTGTTTATGTATCTTGTCTTTCAACACAAGGGTATTTTTATTGAAAATACACATAATAGCATTGCACTTTTATCAAATGATAATTGCAGGGGCAAAATGGTGCGTAAAACTGTTTAAAACTATACATGTAATTTGTGTTTCAAATGCTCTTCCAACACAAGGGTACTTTATTGAAAATACACATAATTTCATTGCACTTTTATTGAATGATAACCGTAGGGGCAAAATTGTCCATAAAACTGTTTGAAACTATGTTACATTGTTTTAACAGTCTTGAGTGTCCAAAATTCAATGGTCTCTAAAATACACATAATAGTATTATACTTTTATTGAATGATAATAGCATGGGCAAAATGGTCCATTAATATCTATGGATTAATCCATTTAGCATGGGAAAAATGGTCCATTAATCATACACATTAACAAACCCAAACAAAACTGTTTTACCAAGTGCTATACAGAAATGCAGAAAAATGTTTATAACTACATGGGCAAAATGGTCCCTATGTTAGACAAACCCACACAACAAGCCCCACAAAACAATTTTACCAATTTTAAAACAGTTTTAATAGCATGAGCAAAATGGTAAACTTTTAGAATATGCATAAAAAGTAATAAACCATTTAAACTACATATTAAGCATAATTAAACCACATAATCAAGCATGTGCACATAACACTAAATGTTGGTAAATGTGCAGAGCACCAAAAGGAAAGCCTAAGAACCAAAAGACAAGCCTAAGATCCAAAAGATGTGACATTTCATAGTGTTTGACATAATCATAATAGAAAACACCTATCCTTGTTTAAAATGACTGGATTTTCATGACTTTCCCCACTTCTATCTTTTGTTACCATCTTCTTCCTTAACTTCAGTTTTGTGATCCTCTCGGAAGGTAAATGCCTCTTGTTGGCAACAAAATGCTCATAAAAAATAGGTTGATGTTGATCAAAAATAGCTTCATCTTGAACAAATGCTTCATGGTGGTCAACTTGAACAACTGCTTCATGGTGGTCAACTTGAACAATTGCTTATGTAACATCCCAAAATTCAAGGCCAAAAATTTCATTTTTAAATAAGTTATTACATAAAACCCTGAGTATAAAAACATTCATTATAATATCTCGTGACAAACCAAAGTTTCGGTAATCAAAACATATTATCATAAAACCATATCAGAGTGTAATCCCAAAGATCTCATGTGCGGAAAATATAGTGTGATGTGCTGCGATCGTGCCGACTCCTTTCCTTGAAAACAAAGTACCTGAAACCAAAACTGAAAACTGTAAGCACGAAGCTTAGTGAGTTCTCAAGATAGCACATACCATACAAACCAACTAATCCATACATGCCATACATAGCCAAGAGCCATACATAACCAACATATCCATAATCAAGTAAGGTGCTATGTGCCAAACATAGTCTTGCTAAGGTACTAATGAATGCCATGGCTTACCCGCAGTCTTACGCCACTCCTGGTCTCCAATGACCTACCGTCTTCCGGACCCAATCATAATGTGGCCCACTCACATCCGGGCGGTTGCCCCGTCCTAAACTTAACTATCTGAAAAGCCCTGCCAATGAATCACACACCTGACACATTCGCACTAGTGAATATGGATCGACAAATGCTACGGGCCACCCCGTAGTCTTACTATACTCGCTCTGCCAACTAGTGAATGCTACGGGCCACCCATATAGTCTTACAACACTTCTGCGCTGCCAGCCGACTAAATCTACGGGTCACCCCACAGTCTTGCTAAACTAGTGCTACGGGCCACACCGCAGCCTAACTATACTCACATACGATTGCTACGGGCCACACCGCAGTATTACTAAACTAATGCTACGGGTCACACCGCAGTCTTACTAAACTAATGCTATGGGCCACACCGCAGTCTAACTATCCTCACATACGATTGCTACGGGCTACACCACAGTCTTACTAAACTAATGATACGGGTCACACCACAGTCGCACCACACTTCGACGCTATCTGCTAACCATTGCTACGGACCGCCCTGCAATCTTACCACACTCCTCTTACTATCTGACCACTGGTGAATGCTACGGTCATCCGGTAGTCTGACAACACCTTTCCACACCGACTGGCTGCTAGTGGATGCTACGACTAACCCATAGTCGAGCATACAAGCACAATCTAGTATCCCCAAGCTGTACTCATGTCCTATCTGAAACTCCCAACCGATTCTTTTGTAATCTACTATCGAGCAGACAGAGAATGCGATCTCACAATTGGCAAGTTTTCCGACCATCCAGTTCACACTTTCCTCAATTCATATGGCCACCTGGGCCGTCTTTCTTCCTGACAGGAGAGCAAAACTTACCCCAGTTCCAAAACCGCTGCTGCTCCTATAACATGATTATTTCTCCCCCACTTAGCTTCGACTAAGTCTTTACTGCACACGAAAACCCGAGGATTTCCATTCCTTCCTCCCTTTCACAAAAGGCATGATAACTACCATCGCCTTGATGTCGCTAGCGATCCATCACTAGCCCACTCCAAAATACCGTACGATTACCGAATACTAGATGAACACCTCCTGCATCCCTGATACTGATAATCCCCTGAGCTCTAACTAATTCCCTTAAGGTCCGAATAACTAATGCCCAGAGCAACCCCATCAGTGATAGACAACTTCCCTTGATGCTTCCAAAAGCTATCCCAAGTACCAAGACCAGAACCACCAAACCCTGATGATGGTGGAGGGCTACTCCATGGACCCTGCCCACCGACCTCCATGCAACGCTCCTGAACCGTTTTGGTCACAACCGAGACAATACTGGACACTTCGATCCCGAAGTGAGAGATGACCTTACACTAGCTACTAATAGTTCCCGGTATGCAATTAGAATATAGCAATTCTGAAAGTACAATCCGAATACAAGCAGAGAGACAACTCATACATACTATCACCTGAGTCCGGGGTAAGAACAAGCCTAATAATACACATAGAATCGAAAAATAGCCATAGATACATACCTGCAACACTCCCTGTTGTAATCCAGATCTCCCTCCTCTGTCACTGCAAGGCCCTACCCTCTCACCCATCCGCAATCCTCAAAGTTCTCGGGCAAACGCACTCCCCGCTTCTCCCCTCATCGTCGGGCAGTTGGCCTTCTTGTGGCCCACCTGATTGCAGTGAAAACATAATGGGATCGCCCCCCGTGGACAGTCCCTGCTGACTTGACCATCACTGCCACACTAGTAGCATCCTGAACCCCTGGAATGACAAACTCCCTCGTGTGGTTTCCCACACGTGCTGCACTGACTTCGGACCTGCCGACCTACTAATCGTTGATCTGAGGTCTTGGGTCTCTTCCCGGGTACCTCCAAAGTATACATCTGATCCGACCTCCTCTTCGCAATGTGCTCCAAATCAATCTCCCTTTCCCGAGCCCTGGCAATCATAGAGTCCAGGGTCTGGCATGCCGAGAAGCTAACATGCTCCCGAATATCAGCTCTCAACATGTCATGATAGCGGGTCCTCTGCCTCTCATCATCCCCTGCATACTGAGGCACCAATAAGGCCCTCTCCCGAAACTTGGTGGTAATCTCCGCCACCGAATCTGTCATCTGCAGCTGCTGAATCTCCACCACCGGTGTAAACTCCGCCCTAAACCTGGTCACAATGTCGGCCTAGGTCATAGCCTCAATGGCTGAGGCTCGCAAGGAATCACCAACTGACTCCCACCAGTCTCTGGCTCTCCCGCCGCAAAGCGGCCCTTCGACCCCTCCGGGAAGAAGCTCGTCAACTGCACAGACTCAATGTCTGCGATCCATCTCCTGGCAGCAATGGAGTCCTTCACCTCTTGAAAATCCAGCGCACCACCCCCTCTAAAGTCCTTGAAGGACAGTGTGTGCATACTCGCCTGGCCAGACACCAAATCACTCCTGAAAGCTCGTAGACGATCCTCCATCACCTTAATGATCCCCTCCTTGATCGACCCGAAAATGACCGGGGTCGCCTCAAGGATTCCTCTTGCAATCCCAGACGCGATGAACTCGCGTAACCCATCATCAACTTGCTCGAATCCCACGCCTGAGCCTGATCCTGACCCAGATCCTGAGCCTCCTGCTCCATGTCGCGTGGTCACCATACCGGAGATAAACACATAAATGTCCGGATCAAAACATACCCCGAGAGGTCTCACACATTATCCAAGATTCCTGGTTCCATCTCGACCCTCCTTGACTCAAGTACGAATCCTCTACTTCCAGTAGTACGAGCCCATACTAAGTTCCACATCTATCCGTACTTTCCTCAAGGGTTGCTTCAACATCACCAAGTCCCTTTCACTATTACTAACACTGTACCCAACACTACTCTCATCCTAGGCTTGCCCTAGGGTAACCTCTAACCTACACCCAGTCCTCAGCTACTAAAGGCATCTTTATAATTCCAATTAGCCACTACCTGGATACCATCACATGTGACGATGCTCAGATAATCCTTCGGGTAAAGGACTCGTCCGTACAATGGTTAGACTCATACGAGAGCTGCGAAATAGGGCCAAATCCAACACTTTGAGATTATTCAACCCTGATCACATGTGACTTGGCCTATTCACCTAATGGCTAACTCTCATCACTCAGAGTCCCACAAAGCATAAAGAAAGTAGCATTCAGACAAAAGGGGAATCTAACCAGAACATAATCAAGCAATTCTATCCTCACAACAAGAATCTGTACTAGCATGTGATGCTAAGCTCATATAATCAGGCATAACCTAAACAGGCTATCATATTACTGTCTACTCAATACTAGCATGCAATCCTCATAAGCTGAAGTACATAAAGCAGGCGCATAAGGCATCATTCCTAGATCCTTAGTCCTATTCTAGCATGCTGCTCTACTGAAACTGATAAACATAATATAAACTTGTATGGGTAGTTTGGGGTAAACTTACTTGAGCTCGGCTGATTGCACGCATCAAATATTTTGTTCTTCTCAAAGTTCTTTTCTCTCTCCAGATTCTTTTCAAACTTATTTTTATAAAATGGTTTTCCTTTTGAAAACTTTCATACCAAGCCCTTAGTTTGAGTTCAGACACACCTAAGGGTATGTCCGAATCCCTCAAACCAAGGCTCTGATACCAACTTGTAACATCCGAAAATTCAAGGCTAAAAATTTCATTTTTAAATAAGTTATTACATAAAAGCATCAGAATAAAAACATTCATTATAATATCTCGTGACAAACCAAAGTGTCAGTAATCAAAACATATTATCATAAAACCATATCAGAGTGTAATCCCAAAGATCTCATGTGCGGAAAACATAGTGTGATGCGCTGCGATCGAGCCGGCTCCTTTCCTTTAAAACAAAGTACCTGAAACCAAAACTGAAAACCATAAGCACGAAGCTTAGTGAGTTCCCCAGATTCCACATACCATACAAACCAACTGATCCATACATTCCATACATAGCCAAGAGCCATACATAACCAACATATCCTTAATCAAGTAAGGTGCTATGTGCCAAACATAGTCTTGCTAAGGTGCTATGTGCCAAACATAGTCTTGTGGTTATGCCACGGGCCGCACATGGTCTTCCTGGTCAAGCCTGAGGCCACTCCCTGGGTCTTACAGACAAGTGCCAAGGGCCACCCCCTGGTCTTTCATGCAAGTATCACAAAGACAACTATAATACTACTCTACTAGGCTACTCCGCATATAGTGTGCCAGGAGCCACCTCCTGGTCTTTCATACACAATGACATACAGTGCGCCAGGAGCCACCTCCTGGTCTTTCATACATATTGCCTAGGGCTAACCCCCGGGTCTTCCTATCATACATAATAACATACTGTGTGCCAGGAGCCGCCTCCTAGTCTTTCATGCATTATGTCTAGGGCTAACCCCCGGGTCTTCCTATCATACATAACATAATGTGTGCCAAGAGCCGCCTCCTGGTCTTTCATGCATTATGCCTAGGGCTAACCCCCGGGTCTTCCTGTCATACGTAATAACTAAATGGGCCGGCAATGTGGCGTAGACCCATACAAACAGTGAGGAGACTCACCTCGCACTGTTGAACTTTGCTGATAAATCTCTGGCTGCTGTCTGACAACTCTCTGAACCGCTGCTCCACTAGCTCCTCGAGCTACTAATATCAATATAACACTTAGTTCCAAACTGAACTCTAGAAGTCAAACTAAGTCAACTCTGGTTAAAGTCAAAGTCCTGGTCAAATTCAACCTTCCAGTTGACTCAACTCGCCGAGTCCACCCATAGACTCGCCAAGTCCTTAAACTTAGAAGCTCTCAAAATATGACCCAACTCGCCGAGTCACCCCAGGTCATGCCTGGTCATAGCCTGAATGGCTAAAGCTTCCAAGGAATCACCAACTGACTCCCACCAGTCTCTGGCTCTGTCTCTCAAACATCCCGCCGCAAAGCAGACCTTCGACCCCTCCGGGCAGAAGCTCGTCAACTGCGCAGACTCAATGTCTGCGATCCATCTCCTGGCAGCAATGGGGTCGTTGACCCCGTGAAAATCTGGCGCACCAACCCCTTTGAAGTCCTTGATGGATAGTGTGCGCGTACTCGCTTAGCCAGACGCCTAATCACTCCTGAAAGCTCAGAGGCGATCCTCCATCAGCTTAATGATCCCCTCCTTGATCAACCCAAAAATGATCGGGGTCGCCTCAAGGATGCCTCTCGTAATCCCAGACGCGATGAACTCGCGTAACCCATCGTCAACTTGCTCGGATCCCGCGCCCGAGCCTGATCCTGACCCAGATCCTGAGGCTCCTGCTCCATGTCGCGTGGTCACCATACTGGAGATAAACACATAAATCTCCGGATCAAAACATACCCCGAGAGGTCTCACACACTATCCAAGATTCCTGGTTCCATCTCGACCCTCCTTGACTCGAGTACGGATCCTCTGCTTCCAGTAGTACGGGCCCATACTACCTTCCACATCTATCCGTAGTTTCCTCAAGGGTTGCTTCAACTTCACCAAGTCCCTTTCACTACTACTAACACTGCACCCAACACTACTCATCCTAGGCTTGCACTAGGGTAACCTCGAACCCGCACCCAGTCCTCAACTACTAAAGGCATCTTTATAATTCCAATTAGCCACTACCTGGATACCATCACATGTGACGAGGCTCAGATAATCCTTCGGGTAAAAGACTCGTCCCTACAACGGTTAGACTCATATGAGAGCTGTGAAATAGGGCCAAATCCAACACTTTGAGATTATTCAACCCTGATCACATGTGACTTGGCGTATTCACCTAATAGCTAACTCTCATCACTTAGAGTCCCACAAAGCGCAAAGCAAGTAGCATTCATACAAAAGGGAAATCTAACCAGAACATAATCAAGCAATTCTATCCTCACAACAAGAATTTGTACTAGCATGCGATGCTAAGCTCATATAATCAGGCATAACCTAAACAGGCTATCCTATTACTGTCTACTCAATACTAGCATGCAATCCTCATAAGCTGAAGTACATAAAGCATGCACATAAGGCATCATTCCTAGATCCTTATTCCTATTCTAGCATGCTGCTCTACTGAAGCTGATAAACATAATATAAAATTATATGGGTAGTTTGGGGTAAACTTACTTGAGCTCGGCTGATTGCACGCATCAAATATTTTGTTCTTCTCAAAGTTCTTTTCTCTTTCCAGATTCTTTTCAAACTTATTTTTATAAAATGGTTTTCCTTTTGAAAACTTTCATACCAAGCCCTTAGTTTGAGTTCAGAAACACCTAAGGGTATGTCCGAATCCCTCAAACCAAGGCTCCGATACCAACTTGTAACATCCAAAAATTCAAGGCCAAAAATTTCATTTTTAAATAAGTTATTACATAAAAGCATCAGAATAAAAACATTCATTATAATATCTCGTGACAAACCAAAGTGTAGGTAATCAAAACATATTATCATAAAACCATATCAGAGTGTAATCCCAAAGATCTCATGTGCGGAAAACATAGTATGATGCGCTGCGATCGAGCCGACTCCTTTCCTTGAAAACAAAGTACCTGAAACCAAAACTGAAAACCATAAGCATGAAGCTTAGTGAGTTCCCCAGATTCCACATACCATACAAACCAACTGATCCATACATTCCATACATAGCCAAGAGCCATACATAACCAACATATCCTTAATCAAGTAAGGTGCTATGTGCCAAACATAGTCTTGCTAAGGTGCTATGTGCCAAACATAGTCTTGTGGTTATGCCACGGGCCGCACATGGTCTTCCTGGTCAAGCCTGAGGCCACTCCCTGGGTCTTACAGACAAGTGCCAAGGGCCACCCCCTGGTCTTTCATGCAAGTATCACAAAGACAACTATAATACTACTCTACTAGGCTACTCCGCATATAGTGTGCCAGGAGCCACCTCCTGGTCTTTCATACACAATGACATACAGTGCGCCAGGAGCCACCTCCTGGTCTTTCATACATATTGCCTAGGGCTAACCCCCGGGTCTTCCTATCATACATAATAACATACTGTGTGCCAGGAGCCGCCTCCTAGTCTTTCATGCATTATGCCTAGGGCTAACCCCCGGGTCTTCCTATCATACATAACATACTGTGTGCCAAGAGCCACCTTCTGGTCTTTCATGCATTATGCCTAGGGCTAACCCCCGGGTCTTCCTGTCATACGTAATAACTAAATGGGCCGGCATTGTGGTGTAGACGCATACAAACAGTGAGGAGACTCACCCCGCACTGTTGAACTTTGCTGATAAATCTCTGGCTGCTGTCTGACAACTCTCTGAACCGCTGCTCCACTAGCTCCTCGAGCTACTAATATCAATATAACACTTAGTTCCAAACTAAACTCTAGAAGTCAAACTAAGTCAACTCTGGTTAAAGTCAAAGTCCTGGTCAAATTCAACCTTCCAGTTGACTCAACTCGCCGAGTCAACCCGTAGACTCGCCGAGTCCTTAAACTTAGAAGCTCTCAAAATACGACCCAACTCGCCAAGTCACCCCAGGACTCGTCGAGTTCAACGATCTCTGAGTCCCATCCTGTCCAACTCACTGAGTCACCACTCAACTCACTGATCTGTGTCTTAACCAGAAGAGGTTGGGGGGGTTTTGCGACCTGACTCGTCGAGTCCAAGAACAGACTCGTCGAGTCCTAGGCAATCTTCAACAGACTCGCTGAGTTGTTCTTCCAACTCGCCGAGTCCATGTACATATTCATACAACTCGTTGAGTTCACCCGTGTGACTCGCTGAGTCTCTCTAGTTCTCAATCCATATAGTGGCTTTTTGAGCCATGCAGGGGCTCCAATCCATAGATCCACTCTTCTACAGTCTAACCCCAACATAAAGTTGCAAACTTTACGTGAAACCAAGGAGATATAGGCCCAAAACACTCTAGGGCTAGGGTTAAGACAAAGGGGCTTCACCAATGACTCATTGACTGCTGCTTTAAGACATTCTGGACTATCACAACCCTAGATTTGAAGTAGCAACCTCAGATCTAAGCCCCAAACCCGAAATAGACCTCAATCTTGCCAAAATAGCCCCAAATCTCATTCAAGAATAGATCTAGATGCAAAAAGGGTGAAGGTAACAGCTTATTACTTCCAAGATGACCTCCTACTGAAGAATAATCCAAATCTTTGTAAACCCCCTTGATCCAAGCTTCTTGATCTTCAAGATCTCTTCACAAAAACCACTTATCTAAGCTCCAAATTGCTTCCAAGGACTCTCACTCACGATTTATGGTTTCTGGATCTCAAAAGGGTAGCAAAGAGGCTGGGGAAGGGATGTAATGTTCTTTAAATAGGGCACAACCCCCGAGGTTAGGGTTTTTCTCGTCCATACCAGACTCGCCGAGTCGGTCACTTACTCTATGCCTCGGATCCCGCTCCGACTCGTCGAGTTTCTCCCTGGACTCGACGAGTTGACTCTTGACTTAGAGCCTTTCCTTTCTTTTATTGGTCTTTCTGATTCTGGGTGTTACAGCTTCATGGTGGTCAACTTCAACTTCATTTTGAACAACAGCTTCATCTGGAACAACAACTTCATCTTCAACAATAGCTTCATGGTGGTCAGCTTCAACTTCATTTTGAACTACAACTTCATCTTGAACATCAACTTCACAGTGGTTAACTTCAACATCATCTTCTTAGTGGTCTACAACATCAGTTTCTTGGTGGTTTTCAACATCAGTTTCTTGGTGGTCAACTTGAACATCAGCTTCTTGGTGGTCTTCAACATCATCTTTTTGGTGGTCATCAACATCAGCCTCGTGGTGGTCAATTTCATCATCAACTTCAGCATCAATATCACCATGAACATCCCCTTCTTGACCAGTAGTTGGTTCCTCATTGTGCATATTATCTGCTGCATTTTTAAAACAAATAAATTTATTATTATACAAATATAGATGAATGAATAATCAAAATAAAAATCAACCTTCTTTGAGAAATGGACATCGCCTCTTGTTGTGTCCTTCTTGATGACAATTACCACATCTTGAGATTGACGTCCCACTCTTGTTAATTGTATGCCTTCCTTCATTCTCTGTAGGACAGTTCCTTCTGTTTACTTTGGGCCTTCCTGGCATTCCCCTACGCCTAGGTGGTAATATGGGATCACATGGAACATCAGGCCACATGTTAGCTCCATTAATTAGTTTAACTAGAAACCTATAGCAACTTCTAAACATGCTTATTTTAAACCACATAGCTACATAGTCCTCTGCATTTCCATTCAGGTACAATATTGTAGCAATGCTATGAATATAGGAGATACCACTAAGTTCTGCAATCACATGTTTTGTGTTCAAGGTGAACTGCATAAACTTCATGGGCTAATTTCACTTCATATTCTTGTTCACCACTTGGAACAACATCCCAATACCAGTTATGAAATCATATTAAGAAGGTAAGTTATTTCTATTTCATATTAAATCACTTGAAATTGAAGAACATGCCTTTGTTGTTCTTTCATCTTCTCAATCCTCTTTCTGATAGAGGGCAGATTTCCAAGTCCCACTTTTTCCCCTTAAGCTTTTGATTGTACATTCTCTCCATCATGTACAACCTAATTTTTTAGCATTGTTATTATGGGTTTCTTCCAGGCCTCTACGATTGTTGCATTGAAAGATTCAGATATACCATTTTCCACGACATCACAAAAAATTCAGGTTCAAAGAATGCCCTACACCATGTATTCGGGTCTCTTTCTATCAGGTGGTCATAAGCTTCTGTGGACATTGTATGAATTTCCCTCATGTAAGAGCGAAAAGTGGAGTCAGTTGTAGCCTTTGCAACTCTCCAAAATAACCTCTTAAACTCGACACCCGTGAACCCCTTCTTCTTAAAGTTGGCGAAGATGTGTTGGGCATAATTCCTATGCTCACATGATAGTGCCCTTTCCTTAACAGCCTCCATCAAACCCTACAAGGTGATAACAAATTTAAGTTGTAAAGCACATAAAAACACAAATTACTAAGTAAAAGTAAACTAAAACACACCTTGTGCTGGTCCAAAATAATTGTAACGCCCCTACCATCTCCCATCTTAATGTCCTCAAGTAGAAGATCTATGAACCACATCCAAGTTTCCTTGTTTTCTACTGGCATAACAGCCCATGCTGGAGGGTACATTTGGTTGTTTGCATCCCTACCAACGGCTGATAACAACTCACCTCTACAAATACCCTTCAAAAAAAGCCATCAACATTGATCACCCTTCTACATCCTTCAACCTAGCCATCCTTGACAGACTTTAGGCAAACATACATCCTTTTGAAGTAGTGTTTCCACATCAGGCAAAAGATTTGTCTCAGTTAAAACAGTTGAACCAGGATTAACCCTCAATAACTCAGCACCATAATTCCATAGTTTCTCATAACGGCTTACCAAACTGCTTGAAATCTCATCTAGTGCAAAGTACTTGGCATTTCTACACTTCCAAGACTTACCTTGAGACCATAGTCTTTCCTAACCATTTCTAGCATTTTCCTACAACTAAACCGAGGCCTTTCAAAAATTTCAGGTATTAACATTTTGCCAATCCACTTATATGTAACAAGGCACCCCAATTTTTGTTTTCTAGCACAATTATGTTTATCAATTAGTTACTTGATCTGGAATAAATTTTCCTTGTTCATGGGAGTAGCTCATAGTTTAAAAGGGCAAGATCCTTCCCTTTTTTCATTTTTATTGCACCTTACAAATAATTTGGTTGACTCGTTTTTTTCATACCGCAATGCATAACCCTTAGACACATCATAATTTGTTAACATATGTTTCAGTTTGTCTCGATAAGAGAATCTCATACCTAACTCAAGCTTCATAGTGTCCCATTTTTTGTTAGGGTTGTGAATAGGATGTCTTTTTACCTTATCAACAACTTCGTCCTCTATGCCTCTTTCTGGAATAAGAATCTTCTGGGACATAAAATGATCAACAAGTTTAGGCCACTCAATGTCCTTGTCATCAGCTTCATGTTCCACCGATAGATCATCCGACAATACTGATTCCACATCATCTTCATATGTATCAGTACCACTGTCCCCTTCTTCAGCTTTCTCTTCTTCAATCCAATCTAGTATGGGCTCGTGATAGTCATCAATGTAGATGTTGATTTGATTATCATCATCATCAAACCCAACATCAAGGAACCTAATGTAATCATCTTCATCATTGAGCTCCCTTAACCCATCTACTATAACATCCCAAATTTCGATGCCAAAAAATTCATTTTTAAATTTTGTGAATTAAAAAATAACTTGCCAAAACA
Source organism: Lactuca serriola (assembly GCF_051521515.1). NCBI lineage: Eukaryota > Viridiplantae > Streptophyta > Magnoliopsida > Asterales > Asteraceae > Lactuca > Lactuca serriola. The sequence goes on along the minus strand of NC_136412.1, from coordinate 322,084,692 downwards.
TTGCTAAAATCATATCAATATATAAAACTGTAGTGTCATGTCTCAAAAACCATATCATCTGAATGTAATAAAATATCAGAGTACAATCCCAGAAGACTCTAAGCGGAAATCATATGTGTGTGTGATGCGCTGCTACCCTGCCAGCTCCTTCCCCTTGGACGAAGAGGTACCTGAAACAAAAACTGAAACTGTAAGCATAAAGCTTAGTGAGTTCCCCCATCACACCACATACCATACAATCATATAGCCTACATACTGCCGGGAAATTCTGGGGTGCCCGTCCTACCCGTGTCAAGCCATTCTGGGGTGTTGACCTACCCATGTCAAGCCATTATGGGGTGCTGATCTACCCGTGTAAGCCGTTCTGGGGTGCTGACTTACCCATCGGTCCTAACAACCAAACCTCGGGGACTATTCCACCCCCTACTGCTACTATCACATATATCATAACCTAAACATACTATCAGACATATATGGGGTGTCCGAACTACCCTTCGGTCCTAACAACCGAACTTGGGGACTATTCCCCACCTACTACCACTATCACATATAACATATCATGCCAGCATACGAACATAACATACTGTCAGACATATCTGGGGTGTCCGACCTACCCTTCGGTCCTAACAACCGAACTTGGGGCTATCAAAAAGACAATCATCTAACATACAACTCCTACTAGTGGGCCGACATTGTGGCCGTAGACCCAACGCTACCGGAAGGTAACTCACCTTGATGTCGTGTAGTGTTTGATCTGTCCTCGGCGTGAAGGTCAGCTCTCCTCGACCCCTCAATCCCTACATGACAATCTTCAATTCATCAAACAAAACATGCAACCCTAACCAGGGTCAATACCATAACCAGTCAAAGTCAACATCCAGTTGACATGACTCGCCGAGTTTGTCTACCAACTCGTCGATTCCATGCTCCACTTAACCCGATCCAACCCCGATTCCACTCGTCGAGTCTAGCAAGAACTCGTCGAGTTCTCCTTCATTTAACCATTGGGACGATCTCCATCCAACTCGTCAAGTTCTTCCTTGAACTCGGCGAGTTCATCTCCCTAATAAGAACATGTCCAGTCTATGACTCGCCAAGTTGTATGAATAACTCGTCGAGTCAGTCTTCAAAGGTTGGGAGATTGCCTTGGACTCGTCGAGTCTGTTCATATACTCGTCGAGTCCCATGATTCTCAGGTCCTTTTTCACGTCTAAACATCTACGGGCCTTCCCTCCCTAACAACTGGTCCATTCGTAGAATGGATTTGACGGTCATTACACCTCGACTCGTCGAGTCCCAAAAATAACTCGACGTGTTCCTCCTTGACCATTACTATACAGTCGATTTAAATGGGTCTTAACACATCAAAACTATAGATCTGCCCTCCTAATTTCCCTTTTATACGTAAAGTTCCAAACTTGATGCACATGCATTGGGTTTTTGGCGCAAAAATCCATAAAAGGTGCTCCAAAATGTGCATGGGGCTCTCATGGCCATAGAGTTGGCACCTTTATGCCATCAGACCCCTCCAATGACTCAGATCTAGAAGTAGAACCCCATGAATCACTTCACAAATCTGAAAATGTCTTAGAAAGCCCTAAATGCACCCAAAATCTTGTTGGATTAGTGTCTAAGTGTAACATCCCAAAATTTAAGCCCAAAAATTTCATTTTTGATTAATTAAATTCATAAAACATTCATTGGAAAGTATTGTATAAACATGACATTTCAAAACCAAGTATCATATTCGAAACCCACAACCATGAACAAATGTCATATCAGAGTACAATCCCAGAAAACACCATGCGGAAAAATCATATGTGTGTGTGATGCCATGCTACGCCGTCGGCTCCTTCCCCTTAGACGAAGAGGTACCTGAAACCAAAAACTGAAACCATAAGCACAAAGCTTAGTGAGTTCCCCCATCATACCACATACCATACAATACCATCGGTATCTTTCAACCGGTAACCATCATCGGTATCTTTCAACCGGTAAACATCATCGGTATCTTCCAACCGGTAATCGTCATCGGTATCTTTCAACCGGTAATCGTCATCGGTATCTTTCAACCGGTAACTGGGGACTATTCCACCCCTACTACTAGCATACAATAGCAAGATATAAGCACACATTCAAACATATCCGGGTACTGACCTACCCCTTGGTCCTAAAGACCACTATTAGGGAAACTATCCCTAACATGCGACATATCATACAGATATAACTCATAACCAAACGCAAACCAGACCAAGATAAATTATCACAAAGACAATTATCTTCTAAGTACTCCTCAATGGTGGGCCGACATTGTGGCCTTAGACCCACCCCTACTGGAAGGTAACTCATCTCGTATCTGCTGAACTGTGCGGGAATTCTCTGACTGCTGCCGCGGCTGCTCCGGAAGTCCTCCGGCTAAAATTCCCACAAAACACTTAGTCAGAAACTGACATCTATCCTTAGGGTAAAATTACCATTTTACCCCTTAACCAAGTCAAAGTCAATGTCAAAGTCAACTTCCAGTTGACCTGACTCGCCGAGTTGACTCGTCAACTCGCCGAGTCCCTATCCTTCCATCAGACCTCACACACGTCTCTACTCGTTGAGTTAGGCGATGGCTCAACGAGTTTTCCTTCTAAATGAACACCGACTGAATCCACATCTGACTCACCGAGTTGTATGAACAACTCGTCGAGTTCATCATCAACTGATACTCACGTCCTGACCTGACTCGCCGAGTTGTATGAACAACTCGTCGAGTTACTCTTCATCCTATGAACACGTTCTGTCCCCGACTCGCCGAGTTGATGAAAAACTCGCCGAGTTCCATGAAGATTGTCTTGGACTCGTCGAGTCCATTCATGCACTCGCCGAGTACCAAGAATTCCCAGAACCCTTTGCTTAGTCCAGAACGTTGGGTCACTCCCCGGGACTCCTAAAAATCCTTCCACACTCAACTGGTTCTTACGACCTTCACTGATTTGGGACCAAAACCCTTGGACTCGTTGAGTCCAGGAATGGACTCGCCGAGTCTATCACATTCATTACTAAGAACTTCGATTTCTGATGTACAACACTTAACAAAATGATAGATCCAGGCCCTTAAACTCGATCTAGCACGTAAAGTTACAAACTTTACATGCATGCATGGGACATTAGAGCTTAAAAGGCTCTAGAATGGTTCTTTTGTTGCATGGGGCCTTCCTTGGTGCAAAAAGCAACCTAGATCTGATTTGTGGCTCATAAAATGACATGATACAAAAGCCCAAACCCCCAACCTTTGCAAACATGGTTGGCCACCAAAAATGGCTTATAAAAGCCCTAAATCACCCCAAAGAGGGATCTAACTAAAGAATGAGCAAGGTTCAGACTTTATACCTTCCAAAAACTGCAAATGATGAACCAAACTCGAATCCTTCAGTCCCCTCTTGATCCTTCTATGCTCTTCCTTCTTCCTTGAGATCAAAACTCACAAGAATCACTCAAAAGGTCTCAGATCTACACAAAAACGGCTAGGGTTTGCTATGAGGAGTGTTTGGGAGCATAAAAGGGGAAAGGAGGTTGCATAAGGTCATTTAAATAGGGTGCAAACCCCTGGATTAGGGTTTTTGCCCAAACAGCGGCTACTCGCCGAGTCCGCAACTTAATCCTCACGCCTCATCCCGCTTCTAATCAGCGAGTCAGTCCTTCGAATCGCCGAGTCCAAGGCCAAAAATGTCAAAAATACACGAAGACTTAATAGCAGAATACATACCAAGGACCAGGTGCTACACTAAGCTCGTAACTATATTTGGTATGTACTTGACCCGATTGTGCATGGTCCTTTTGGGTTGCCTTCACCAAAGCAACTTGACAAGGTAATTTAAGGAGAGAGAGAGAGAGAGAGAGAGAGAGAGAGAACATTATGGTTTATTAATATATTATAAGAATAATATATTAAAGGAGAAATCATATTTATTTAATTAGTATTAGTCATAAATTAATTAGGAATTAATTTGCTGACTAAAAGAGATTAATTAAAAAAAAGGGTATAAACTGTCAAATGTATGATAATTGAGTTTTGGGCTGGGAAACCTAATGGACTAAGGGGGGAACGAAATTATGATGGGGATCCATCATATTTTCGTCCAAGGCCCTATTCTAGAAGGTTCCTTGGGCTGCTTGGTGATTAAGTTGTCCATTAGGGTTTAGACTGAAACCCTAGCAGCCTGTAGTATAAATAAGACCTCCGGGCTATGAAAATAATCTACACTTGATTCCAAGGGACCCCTAGGGCCGATTTTAGCATCTCTCACCCTTTCTCATATTACCTTCTTGCTTGTGGGGTTTGTGAACCATTAGAGGAGTTACAATTGTGACTCTAACCTCAAGATCAAGAAGTCTACAAGGATTTCAAACTACTTGAAAGAGGTAAATACTTAGATCTGTTCTTATGATGTTATTTTCAAATCATATATGATAGATCTAGGGTTGCAAGTCTTGGATTCAAAGCATGTACAATAGACAAACCTAGATCCAAGCATTAGGGTTTGTATGATCACATATGATTGTTCTTATGCTTAAAACCCATCAATGGTATCAGAGCCTTGATTGGTTTCAATTGTATGTGATGCTTTAACTGTTTGCTTGCTAAAAATCGTTTTTTTGTGCCAACTACTTGATGAACTCAACGATTTCCATGAGGAACTCGACGAGTTAGATGAACTCGACAAGTTCCAAAGTGGACTTGACGAGTTTAAACGTCAGACAGAAAGATTTTCGGGATTTTGTTGCTGTTTTGTCATGGGATTAATGCCTAAATCGTTTTTGAAAGATAAAATCTGAATTTTATATTATTTGCATGATTATCCGTGCCAAAACAATAGATAATTTCAAATCTTTTGAATATTAGTTGTTTATATGATTAATATGGATTAATTGAATTATTTGGTAATTATCTTATGACTAAAATTGGATTAGATCAAATATAGATAATTATGAAATTAATTGTTTAGTTTAAATTATTTTTTATTTGATCCCTTTTGTTTTGAAAAGCTCAAAACTTGTCCTCAAGTTTTTGAAATTTACATTTTGTGATTAAAAGTTTAATCTTGAATAATTTAAATTTCAAACACTTAGAATTTTACAAGTTTAAAATTCAACCCTATACTATTATATTATTACAAGCTTAATATATATATATATATATATATATATATATATATATATATATATATATATATATATGTATGTATAACTTAAAATGCTAGTCTTACCGTTAGTAGGCCTCATTCACGAAGTCAGTCTATAAGGTGGGTATAAGGTTGTTTCCTATAAAATGGCGGTTAATGAGTGTACACTCACACCCACCGCTTGCTTGACTGGAGGAGGGTCGTTAGCCGAACGGGTAGGATAGGGCAATCCTCTCCTCGTTAAAAGTATAATGTAAGATACAAAGTAACTATATGTTTTACAAATTCCCAATCTTAGTTACTTTAGGGTAAAATGTGAAAATGATGCTAACCCGTGGAATTACACTTTGTACCCTTGTCAAACGTTGGTGGAGCGCATGTGGTTAACCGTCACACTAATTTGGGGATGACATTGGTAGCGAAGGGTGACTCGATGTTTGTCATAGATCAATGGAGCGTGTGTGGTTTACCGGCACATTGATTAGGTGATAGAGACATTGAGTGCACCATGTTAATTCACATGGTTATTCACAACTTGTTTGCGATCCTCGGCATCCTAGTCACAAATTTGAAGTGCATATCGAGATTTAAACATGCCATTGAAAAGTTCAATGAATCTCAAAGATCTAGGAGTTTTCAATACAATTAAAACCTAAATCTCTTTTTCGTTTTTCATGGTGAGAATTAGTGAATCGTCATTCACTTACCTTCAAATTATTTACTTTTAGAGTACGACATCCCTTTCTAAGTTGTAAATAATGTTGTTGGATCCTAGCTCTAATTTCTCATTTGGGTGTTTAATTAGGGATTCATTTCTAATCAAACTGTGTTCCTTTCTTTTTCAGATGTCTGCAAACAACAACAACAATGCTTCTGGGTCATTCTCGTTGATGAACCTATGTCAAAAGGTGACATTTTATGGGTCAAACTTCAACGAGTGGATGAGGTACATTTGCATGATCACACGCTACGAGGACAAAGAATATGTCCTCGATGAAAAGCTTGAGAACATTATCCCAGATGTTGCTACTCCTGAAGAGTTGGCCGCCTTTGAGGCCCATGAGCGTGATGCTACGAAAGTTCATTGCATCATGCTAGCCACCATGAACCTCGAACTCTAAAAGTCCTATGAGGACATGTATCCGTATGAAATGCATCAGGATTTGCTGGATGGATATCACGAGAGCGCGAGACAAGAGCGCTATGAGATCATTACTAACATGATCACTGCTAAGATGGGGAGTGGAGAATCCATAACCTCTCATTTGCAGAAAATGCAGAGGTATGTTGATCGTCTTCTCAAACTTAATGTTAAGTTTGATGAGAATTTGGCTATCGACATAATCCTCCACTCCTTGCCCTCCTGCTACAACCAGTTTAGGATGACCTACCACATGAACAAGAAGGAGGTCTCCTTGAGCAAGCTCCAAGGACACTTGAGGACTGCTGAGAGCAACCTCAAAGACAAATCCATTGCATCATCCCCTGCTGTGGCTGCTCCTGTGATGGCAATAGGTCAAGGAAAGGGTAAAAAGAGGAAGGCTCCATGTAAGAGTCACAAAAAGGGGAAGCCCCGTGATGGTTCATCCTCAAGTGGGACCAAAGCAGGACCCACTAAACCCTCCTCCGATCCTAAGGAATCAGAGTGCTTCTATTGTCAAGAAAAGGGCCACTGGAAATGAAGCTGCCCGAAGTATCTGCAAGATATAAGGGATGGGAAGATTAAGCCCACCTTTGCAGGTATGTATTCTATTAAATCTAACAACTCATCATTTGCTACTTCATGGGTTCTTAAAACAGGGTGTGGATTCCACATTTGTTCTGATATGCAGGGCCTAAAAAGAAGTAGGGAAGTGGAACATGGAAAGATGAACTTGATTATGGGAAACAGAAGATCATCCCTTATGACCAAAGTCGGAGTTTATTCTTTAGTGTTGAGTAATGGGTTAGGGCTAGATTTAAATAATTGCTGTTATTCGCTAGATATGGCAAGAAACATTATTTCATTTAATGGATTGTTTAGAGAAGGTTTCAAATATTCTTTTGATAATAGCAATGGTTCTATTAATGTTTATTTGAATGGTGTCATTTATTTCAATGCATTACCTTGTAATGGGATTTATGAATCTATGATGATTGTTGATAATTTAGGAAATGATGTTTTAAATATTGATTCGTCTACTAGCCTAGACAAAGCATGCTTGTGGCATTGTCGCCTTGGCCATGTCAACAAGAAACGCATAGCCCAACTCCAAAAGGATGGAGTGTTGGAGTCATTCGACCTTAGGGACGATGAAACGTGTGAATCTTGTTTACTTGGGAAGATGACCAAGTCACCCTTTACTGGCACTTGTGAAAGGGGTGAGGGTCTGTTGGATCTCATACACACCGATGTGTGTGGGCCCTTTAGATCCACCATAAGGGATGCTTGCCGCTTCTACGTGACTTTTACGGATGATTATAGCAAATATGGATATATCCACCATAATGAAGTGGAGAATCAGCTGGGCAGGAAAATCAAGATGCTTTGGTCAGACCGAGGAGGAGAGTACCTAAGTCTTGAGTTTCACGACTATCTAAAAGAATGCGGAATTATTTCGCAATTGACGCCTCCGAGAACGCCACAATTGAATGGTGTGGCTGAGAGACGTAATCGGACCTTGTTGGACATGGTTCATTCTATGATGAGTCGAACTTCGTTACTAATAGCTTTCTGGGGGTATTCCTTAGAGACTGCCGCCCATATCCTTAACTTAGTTCGTACCAAGAAGGTTGCGAAGACTCCTCACGAGATGTGGACAGGGAAAGCTCCCTCATTGGCACACATTAAGGTTTGGGGTTGCGAGGCTTTCGTAAGACGAGAGACTCATGACAAGCTCGAGCCTCGTAGTGAGAAGTGTTATTTCATCGGCTATCCGCAGAAGTCTTTTGGCTATCTTTTCTATAGACCGAGTGACAATGTTGTCTTCGTTGCTAGAAGAGGAGTTTTCCGAGAAAGGGAATTGATAAGCCAAGAAGACAGTGGGAGGAAAATTGAACTGGAAGAGATTCAAGATCAAAGCGATGAAGGAACCTCTGACGCTGGCACTCAACCCGAGGAGGAAACTCCTGTTGAGCCCATTGACGAGTCCGTACCTCTTAGACGTACTAGTAGGGTTAGTGTTCAACCCCAATTTTATGGTTTTCATATTACTAGTGAAGGGATACGTTTAGTAGTGATGAAACACTAATGAATTTGGACGAACCTAGCAGCTACAAGGAATCCATGGCAGGCCCAGAGTCTGCTAAATGGAAAGATGCGATGGACAACGAGATTCAGTCCATGTATGACAACCAGGTTTGGAATTTGGTTGATAATGTACCGGGTCGTAAAACAGTCAGGTGCAAGTGGATCTTCAAGAAGAAGACGGACATGGATGGGAAAGTGCATACTTATAAAGCGCGATTGGTTACGAAGGGCTTTACTCAAACTCCCGGAGTTGACTAGGATGAGACCTTCTCACCAGTTGCGAAGATAAAGTCTATTAGGGTAATGCTCGCAATAGCTACGTTTCATGATTATGAAATATGGCAGATAGACGTGAAAACCGCTTTCCTTAATGGAAAGTTGGTTGAGGATGTTTACATGAATTAGCCAGAGGGTTTTGTCGATGCGTAGCATCCAAATAGAGTACGCAAGCTTGACAAATCCATTTATGGATTGAAACAAGCATCTCACAGATGGAATCTTTGCTTTGACGAGAAAGTTAAAGAGTTTGGCTTTCTGCGAAGCGAAGATGAATCTTGTGTATATGTCAAAGCCAGTGGGAGTATAGTGAGCTTCCTTGTATTGTATATTGATGACATACTACTCAAAGGAAACGACGTGCCAACCTTGCAGGAAGTCAAGTCCTAGCTTGGGAAATGTTTCGCTATGAAGGACCTCGGAGATGTTGCTTATATTCTAGGAATAAGGAATGTAAGAAACAGGGAAAAGAGACTGATAGGACTCAGTCAGGATACATACTTGGATAAGGTACTAAAGCGTTTTAGTATGGAAAATTCCAAGAAAGGGGAGTTGCCAATCCAAAGCAATACCAAGCTGAGTAAGACTCAGAGCCCGAGTACAGAGGCAGAGATAGCTGATATGAACCGAGTACCTTACGCTTCCGCAGTAGGCTTTATCATGTACGCTATGACTTGTACTCGCGCTGATGTGGCCTTCGCTTTGAGCATGGTCAGCAGATATCAAGGGAACCCTGGTAGAGCTCATTGGATTGCAGTTAAGAATATTCTTAAGTACCTACGAAGGACCAAGGAATGGTTTCTAGTCCTCGGTGGGAGTGATGACTTAAGGGTACGAGGGTATAGTGACGCTAGTTTTTAGACCGATCGGGATAATTACCTATCGCAGTCGGGCTGGGTCTTTACCCTAAACGGAGGAGTAGTGACTTGGAAAAGTTCCAAGCAAGAGACTGTAGCTGATTCAACGTGCGAATCAGAGTACATTGTAGCGAGCGAAGCGTCAAAGGAGGCTATATGGTTGAAGAACTTCATTGGAGACCTTGGAGTTCTGCCATCCATAATGGAGCCATTGGACATTTTCTGTGATAATGAAGGAGCGGTTGCCATAACCAAGGAACCAAGAGATCATGGTAGATCTCGACATATCGACAGAAAATACCATTTTATCATAAATCGGGTAGAAGAGGGACTCCTCGTTGTGAAGAGGGTATCATCAGAAGAAAACCCAACAGATCCCCATACGAAGGGACTGAGTAGGGTCAAACACTTGCAGCACGCTAGGAGCATTGGGCTGAAGGATGATATAAATTTGGATTAGATAGGAAACGTGTAATAGATATTTTGTACTTAACATTTGATGAATAAATAAAGTTGTGTTATTTATAAGTAAAGCTACTATCTTGTGTTGGTTATATATCTATTGTTTCAATTTTTCATGTTTTGACTTCCTGAATGATAGGATTATTCAAACAGTCCACAGTCGTTCATATTTTGGAAGTAGATATGAATGAAGACTGTCATGAATTGTTTGTAGATTGTCCAAAAGGTTTTGGGCATAGAAAAGGTTTGCTGCAAAGTTCATGAGTGCTTATGAATATGATTTGAGCATTAGAATAAACCCGCGTTTGCTAAATCACTTCGTGGTATTTTACCTTAAGTGATCGCAAAGCAATAATATCATATAGTCTTAAAACTTAGAGATATGGTTGTTGTTTGCTGTTTGGTTATGCATTGATAATGTGTAAACACATTAGTAACTTGATGTTATAAAACACATTATTGTACATGATTTAATTAGTAAATAATAGATGCATATGAGTCGAAGTTAATATGTTCCTTTTATTCTATGAGAATAAAGGCGATATCTTGGCCACTCGATGATTTGGTTCGACTTATGTGTCGGGCCTGGTCAGAATCAAGTTAACGTGTTCAACTAAATTCTATGTTAAACAAATCAGGAATCGAGAAACAAATGTTGGACGATAAGCATTGTCAGCATGATATCTAGAACAGAGGATTATACGATCCCTTATATGAAGGACAATTTGCTGATCAAAGTTGATAGCGAAGTATAAGAGCTACGATTGCTAATCGAATTCTGAAGTCATATATGAGATATAGTTACTAGACTTATCCAAGTGGGAGACTGTTGGATTAGTGTGTAAGCCCGTAACTATATTTGGTATGTACTTGACCCGGTTGTGCATGGTCCTTCTGGGTTGCCTTCACCAAAGCAACTTGACAAGGTAATTTAAGGAGAGAGAGAGAGAAAGAGAGAGAGAATATTCTGGTTTATTAATATATTATAAGAATAACTTATTAAAGTAGAAATCATATTTATTTAAGTAGTATTAGTCATAAATTAATTAGGAATTAATTTGGTGACTAAAAGAGATTAATTAAATAAAGGGTTATAAACTGTCAAATGTATGATAGTTGAGTTTTGGGATGGGAAGCCTAATGGACTAAGGGGGGGAACGAAATTATGATGGGGATCCATCATATTTTCGTCCAAGGCCCTAATCTAGAAGGTTCCTTGGGCTGCTTGGTGATTAAGCTGTCATTAGGGTTTAGACTGAAACCCTAGCATCCTGTAGTATAAATAAGACCCCTAGGCTATGAAAACCAACTACACTTGATTCCAAGGGAACCCTAGGGCCGATTTTAGCATCTCTCAGCCTCTCTCATATTACCTTCTTGCTTGTGGGGTTTATGAACCATTAGAGGAGTTAGAATTGTGACTCTAAGCTCAAGATCAAGAAGTCTACAAGGATTTCAAGCTACTTGAAAGAGGTAAATACTTAGATCTGTTCTTATGATGTTATTTTCGAATTATATATGATAGATTTAGGGTTGCAAGTCTTGGATTCAAAGCATGTACAATAGACAAACCTAGATCCAAGCATTAGGGTTTGTATAAGCACATATGATTGTTCTTATGCTTAAAACCCATCAAATCTAAGCCCTAAAGATGAACAACCAAAAGGAAAACCAAAACAGGGGGCATTTACCTTGGTTGAGCTGAAGATGGAATGAAATCTCTGGATCTACAAGCCCCAACTCGAATTCCCAAGCTTCTCCCTTCCTTTCAAGCTTCACAACCACCCAAAAGCACCAAAAAATGGCCTTAGATCACCCAAAGCGGCTAGGGTTTCGATAAGAGGTATTCTGGGAGCATAAGGGACAATGGAGGCTGCAATAAGGCATTTAAATAGGGTGCAAACCCTCAGATTTAGGGTTTTCCTCAAACAACACCTACTCGTCGAGTCAGTCTCCCGACTCGTCGAGTAGGTCACTTAAAATGCCCGCGGATCACGAACCTACTCGACGAGTTGGGCCTCCAACTCGTCGAGTCCCAGAGAAAAATACAGAAATGCTTAAATTAAATGTGCACTGGGAATCAGGTGTTACATCTATGAGGGACTGATTTTTAAGACGATAATACATATCCCGACATCTATTGTTGATCAATTTTTGGAGGTAGGTCTTGAACTCCTGGAAATCCATGTTACATACTGATGGGTTATGAGCATATCTACAAACCTATGTGATCATGCAACCCTAATTGCTTTGGATCTAAATTTTTCACTAATTGAACATGCAAATTGAATACAAAAGCAATAACACTAGAAACTAGCATACAAATCCTATAGTTTGTGTCCACTCCTATCCAAGGGGTCCAAGAGCCTAGTTTCACAACTATCAATGGTTTTCAAAACATCCCTTGCATTATTAATTAGTTCCTTTAATCACAAAATTAATTACAAATTAATTTTTGATCAAATACTAATCGATAATATGATTTCAAATTAATATATAATTTTCATAATACATTAATAAATCAATTATTCCAATTTATTATTCCAAATAATAAATTCAACCTCTCTCTCCAAAATTCATCCTATCAAGTTGCATGAGTGAAGGCAACCCAAAAGGACCAATTATAGTTATGGGCTTATACACCTAATCCAACAGTTTGCCACTTGGATAAGTCTAATAACTATGATTTCAAGTATGACCTCAAAATTTGACTAGCAATCATAGCTTCCAAAAGCCGTTGTTGAACTCTGACATGAGACATGGATTATAATCATTCTCTCTGTCCAAGATTTGTTTCCGGATTTCTGATTTATGACGACTGACAATAGACTACAAATTGAACGCATCAATTCAGTCCAGGCTTGGCCAAGCGCTTAAGATTTAGCACTAAATCATCGAGGGACCCACATATATTGCTTTTATCCCATTCAGGGTAAAAGGAACGGATTAACTTCGACTATATGTGTTGGGTATTTTGTGTTGCGTCATGGGCTTAGTTTTTGTATATCTGTATGGGCCTGTCCATACGTGATTATTGATTAGGGTTAAGCTCCTGTTAAACAGAAGGTCATCATCAAAACTGAACCGAAGGATAATGTAGCTTCGGGTTCTAGTAGTCAAGAAAAGAAGAAAGGTGTTTCTGATGGAAATGATGACACTGATGAAGATCGAGAGACCATTGCTGACGTCTTGAAACGAAAGAAAAGAGATAAAGAGTTAGATTCAAATCTTCGAGTTGCTTGAGAAGAAGAAGAGAGAGAACGAAAGAAGAAGGAGGAGCATGATGCTCTAATTTGCAAAACGGCTTTGTTTCCTCCTTGGACTGAGGAAGGTCTTATCAAAGAAGCAATTGAGTTTCCTAGAACTTACTGGATGGAACCTGTTGCTTCCTTTGATTGTGATAACTCAAGGGACTCGCAGTTTGATATGCTCATAACCAAAAAGGCATTTGTTTTTCATTATTTTGATTCAACGGTTGAAGTTCCCTCTCCTCATCCTCAAGTTGATCGTGATCTCATCCATTACTATCTTTAGTACAGTCCGCCTCAATACTTGACATGAAGTGCCCAAAAAATAACCTCTGTCAAGGTATTGAAACCCTCTACTACTGGCAGGTTTATCAATGTGAAGTTCAGAGTAACACGAGGAAATGACAATTATGTTCATGTAATTTCCTTGGCTGATCTTTCAAATCTTAATCCTCATGATTGGATTTTACTGTTCAGTATTCTGCTTACCAACTCTAAGGAGTATGAACTGATCCTGAATCATCTCAAGAGAATGTTGGCGTCTTATATCTATGAAGTTGATAAGATGGATCAGGAAGTTGCTCATGTTATGAGGAAGAAACCGATAGTGAAGCCTACGGCGAAGCCATGAGATGTTAACAAAATGAATCTAGGCCAGATTGATTCAACTCATCTCACTATCATGTTCACAAGAAGAGAAGGTGAAAGGTTTTTGTTCGCTCTTGTTGACAAGCACTTGTTCTCCACCGACTGCTTGGAACACATTCTCAACATCATCCATCGGTGTAAGAAGAATTCTGACTCAGACAAGAAGAATTTTACTGACATGCTTCGCCGGTATATCACTTTTTGACAAACTCTTTTGGCCATTATACCAAGTGTGTTCAAGATTGTCAAGAAGTATGCTGTTGCTCAACAGAACTGAGCTCTCGGCTCCATTGATTCAAAGGGGGAGATTGTTGGATATTTTGTGTTGCGTCATGGGATTAGTTTTTGTATATCCATATGGGCATGTCCATACGTGATTATTGATTAGGGTTAATCTATTTATAGTGCATGCATGTATGCCTTAGAGTCAATCGTCATTATTATTATTAATATATCTTTGTAACCCTAAACACCTCTATAGTCGAAGTTCTTAGTTAAGCTCTTCTGAGGTGTTAAAGCTTAATCATTCGACATCAGTTAAACCATTGTTGTGTTCTTTATTGCTTTATTTATTGCTTTTCTGCTAAGAATCAATCGATCCTACTAGAACTTTATTTCAACAATATGTTTGTACTATTCACTCATCAAATCATACACAATAATACGTTTTATAACATCAATTTACTGATGCGTTTACATATTATCAATGCACAACCGACTCTTAAACAACGAATCATATATCTCTGTTTGAAGAATATAAGATATTATCGTCTCCAAATTACTCATGATAAAATCCATGAAGTAATTCTCTGAGTGTGGGTTAATCCAATACTCAAATCTCCATTTCTAAAGTACTCATGAATACTGTAGCAAAACAGTGCCATGTTAAGCTCTTAGACAATCTACAGTCAAATTCATAACAATCTTAATTCACTACTTATTTCCAAAAGTATGATTGGCTGTGGATGTTTGAATAACTTAGTTTTTTGGGAAGTAAAAACATGCAAAGTGAAACACAATAAAAACCTAATTAAATATGGTCTCAAACAATTGAATATAAATAAAACACTTATTATTTAATCACCATATTAATCAGACTTTATTCACTGTATAATGTTTCAAGTAATCAACTCAATACTTGAATTAAAACAATAGTTATGCCATGCTCCAAGCACGCACACTATGTTTATCTATGGTCCTTCCTTTGTGACATAGATCAATTAAACACATTTCCAATGATGCTCATTTCACACTTCCAAATCCTTATTACAAGTATAAGAATACCAAATTCTTTCCACCACTAGAATCCGTCAGAGTCTAAACTTACATGCAATGATTCTTTTGTAATGTCAAGGCACCAAAGTCACATATACTTTGCCAATGATATTACAAAGCATTCCATTAGAGATTGGTTACAAAAACAATTTCCATGGAAACGAAGTCTCACATTCAAGGAGTATTCCTTGAACATCCTTCTTGCATTAAAGTTATTAATCTTACACCCAGATCTCAATAACCAACTCCCACTATGGAAACATTTCCATATTCCCATATGATTATCGATTCTAAATAAGATTTACCTCCACTCAGAACATGTCAACATGGTCCTTCCAAAATTATACTATACTTCCAACTGTCCACAAGCAACCAATCTTTGGTAAACCTCAGATTGTCCGTGACAGTTGTTTAACAAATTTAGTCATACTTGTTCTAGTCCTTTTCCCTCCTAATTCCCTAGGCATTTGGAAAATCAGAACAAGTAAATATTATAGCATATGCAATCGATCCTATAACCGAAGCATATGGGATTCGATACATAATGTCTTACATAAAGACTTGATCGATCTCTTGCTATAATATTTCCATATATTGAATTTCCTATGTTGAATCATTTTAACATGATATTCATATATGTTCATGACTAAGTTCTATTAGATCCTTCAATCAAAAGTTTTAGATTTGAAATGAAGTATAAGTTCTCTCTCCCCTATACCTTTCTATAGCGAAACAACTTCCAAACTTTGCAACTTCCAAATTTATAACCTTTGTTTCCTACAACCAGCATTGCCTACTTGCAACACTTAGTATAAAAATTATGCTCCCACTAGCATAACAACCATACTCTTGCTAGCTTCATAATTATGCTCCCACTAGCTTTGACATGTACCCAGAAATCAACTGGACTTCTAGAAATCAATACCTATTGACTTTCTTACCAAAGTTTAGATTTCTAATATGTGGTGCTTCGATAAGTCTTTATCTAGACTTTTTCAAGTTCATACACCTTTCATTAGATAGCTTATGTGTGTGTCTAAACCATTTCAGAAATTATAGCAATAAGTCTCGAATGTTCAAACTATTTGCCATTTCTCATAATTCGAACTATGAAAAGGGACGCCATAATCATACTTGAATTTAAGAACGCAATTATCACAACTGCTAACTCTAATGATATTAATCAATCATTTAAAATCTACCAGTGAAAGTGTTTCCTCACAATCATTTTCATGAAGCAGAGAGAAACCTCTTGCCACTTAGATTTTATGGTGTATATGTTCCTATCCATGTGAATTTTTCATTTCCAACCACTATCATAAGACAAGGTTTATGAAAAAATCAAACTCATATGGATTGAACTTGCCTAATCTTAATTTCTTGCCATTCGGTAGTACAACGGCCTACCAGTGCTTCCAAGTTAGTGACCAGCTCACCCATACAGATCAAAGTACTTTCACTGATCAAGGTGCTTTGCCTTATGCAGTCAAATGAAAAACATAGACATCATAAGCATTGCCAACTCAATTGGAATGGGCACAGAAACAAGAATGTGTCAACACGATAGGTTATCAACCTCAGGTCGTGTGCTAGTGATTACAAAAAGGTTTATTCTCGATTGTCTCCTAAAACTTTTCAAGATCAACAAGACACCTACTGACTTCTTGACATATAAGATTATCTGTCAAGGAACATCCCTCGACAAACAAATATTCAAGAGTTAGTGTGGGTTCTTATCAAGAAAACACTTCATATAATTGGTCTTAGTTGTTATTTGTTTTAACCAAAACATCACAAATAACAATTTCAAATGTGCTAGAGCAAGAAAACATTTCTTCTCCACATTTCATGAGGTGTTATTAACCTACTTAGAACATGTTTCTCAAGGTACAACTTGGAGTAACTAGAGTATGACTCTAAAACTTGATTTTTGGAACGAAGTATGACTCATCTTCTTGATTTAACCATTTCAACAATACTTGATTGCTCTTCTTAGTTATATAAATGAACTAAGGTATCCTTAGAAGATCAATTGTGACATGGTTCCATAATCATTAGGATGATCATAAAACATGATACTAAAGTATTCTCATTTCATTTCATATTGGAGAACCTTCATCATTCTGCCCAATGGATTCTTCTTACTGGTTCTACTATACCTTGAAAATTTTCAAGGTGTCAGAATTATACTTAATCTTATAAGCATAACCATATTTACTAAACCAACAGTAAATCATGACGAATAGACTTTATCGTCCTTTGTGGTAGGTCTAACCACATCAATGTGTACTAGATCCTTTGGTCCTTCACTTAACTCACATATACATGTGAACAAGGAATTAGTCCCAATTTACCAAATATCAAGATTCTCATACATCACACAATCAATTGTATGACTCCAATTGTCCAATTGAAACTTGGCTGATGAAAATCCTTCCTCACTTGGTAAATTATGACACTACCACAAGTAATATAACTAAGAATCAAATCCATTTTCAACATTTCTAATAATAGAAATATAAACACCAATTTTCATAAATGCCATTGCAAGTAATCATAAAGCAAATAAGATAGAACCAAA
This sequence comes from Lactuca serriola, assembly GCF_051521515.1. NCBI lineage: Eukaryota > Viridiplantae > Streptophyta > Magnoliopsida > Asterales > Asteraceae > Lactuca > Lactuca serriola. The sequence goes on along the minus strand of NC_136412.1, from coordinate 322,066,945 downwards.
ATTTACTTTATTGATAATGTGCGGAAAACTTGTCCTTACAATGCAAATAAATGTGAAAACTATGTTTCTAAGTATTACTAAGTAATCTATCAATCTATCATAACTCCTAAGTAGTAGCTCAAAAATCTGATCATCGAATCATGTGACTGAAATCCATTTCACACGATCAGAATCAGTGTAACATTTGCTTTCTGGTACGTATTAATTTATAATTTATTCCATTATATAGAGCAACTCAACAAGTTGGGATCCCCAAACTCGACGAGTAGAAATCATAAGGACCGCGTAATTTAAGTAAACTACTCGACGAGTAGGGAGGCCTCAACTCGACGAGTAGGCTGGCAGAGACGAAACCCTAATTTTTGGGGTTTTCACCCTATTTAAACACCTTAAACCTTTCATGTTGGCCTCATTTCTAGCCTCCAAGTTCCAACCCTAAATCTCAAAACCCTAATGTTATTGTGAGTGTTTGTGAGCTATTTTAAGTGTTTTAGTGTGTGTTTTGAAGCCATTGGAAGAAGGAGAAGCTTGGGGGCACAAGAAGGAGTTTATAGATCTAGGGCCTTAAGGGGTTTCCACTGCATAAAGGTCCCAACTTTATGTCCATGGAAGTCCCATGCAACCTTTAGACCATCATTTTGGTCATTTGAAGCTTCTATGGCCATGCATGTGGATAAAATTTAAGGCTTTACGTGATCATTTAGTCCTTAGAGTCCATATCTATGACCTCATGGTCTATCTTTTAGTTTTGATGATGTTTGGATTAAGACTTTGGCCTTTTTGGGTTAGGGTTTGAGCTTAATCCATTTAGAAAATGTATTAATGGGTAAAGTTGGAAACTTTACCCTTCTAGAGGCATTTTCAGATTAGATCTGGGATATGGGACTTGGATTTGAAAGATAAGGGCTTAATGCATTAAGAAGGATTGACAAACTGATGAACTCGACGAGTCCATAAGGGAACTCGGTGAGTTGGTTTGGAATGTTCCCGACTCTATTGAAAAAGAAGTAACTCGATGAGTCCACTAGGGAACTCGACGAGTTGTACTGGGAAAGTCCTGATTTTGTTAAGAATGAGGAACTCGGCGAATTGGAGGAAAACTCGACGAGTTGGATCTCGATTTCATGGTTTGGTGATTTGTGGGAACTCGGCGAGTTGAGGAGTAAACTCGACGAGTTGAGTCAACTCGGAGCGTTGACTTTGACTTTGACCATAGTTGACCATAAAGGGTTATGAGTATCTAAGGGGTTGCTTTGGTTCAGGGAGTGAGTAGAGTTAATTCTGGGCAGAGACGTTTCAGCTATCATCCGACATTTGAGGTGAGTTTCCGCCTGGATTGAACGGGTCGAAGGCACCAATGTCGGCTCGTGTATGCTATGTGTGCTGATTAGTAGCTAAGTGTGGGCAGGGCTCGTATCTTAGCATTATTTGAGTATGTATATGGAATTGATTGGTAGATTTTGTTATACTTTTTGTCTGTGTGATACTTGTATGTGTTCTTAGTTAGCTGAGTGTGGGCGGGGTCCGAATCTCACTATTAGCTAAGTGTAGACGGGGCGCGTATCTCTTAGATAGCCGAGTGTGGGCAGGGCCCGTATCTCCTAGATAGCTGAGTGTGGGCGACGCCCATATCTTACTAAGCATGGGCGGGGCCCGTACTTATTAGGGTGGGGCCCATTATTCAAGTGTAGGCGAGCCCCGTGTCTCCTTGAGTGTGGGCGGTGCCCGTATCTCCTAGTTCAATGTTATGTGTATGTTATGTGGTAGTTTGGGGAGACTGACTAAGCTTCGTGCTTACAGTTTTCAGTTTTGGTTTCAGGTAGTTCCGGTAGCAAAGCGAAGAGCTCAGAATGACTACATTGCACACATACCATGATGTTTAGCATGGGATGTTTACTCTGATATATTTAACAGATGTTTTGATATGGATATATCGTTTATGATGTTTCGACTTATGTTTTAATGAGATATTTTGATAACTATGGTTTTATTTAATAATTGAAAATGAAATTTTTGGTCATGATTTTTGGGATGTTACAAGTTGGTATCAGAGCCTTGGTTTGAGGGATTCGGGCACACTCTCGGGTATTTCTAAACTCAAACTGAGGACTTGGTATAAAAAATTTCAAAAGAAAACCATTTTTATAAAAAGGATTTTGAAAAGAGAAAAGGGTGTGGTGCATGCAACTAGCCGAGCTCAAGTAAGGTCTCCCAAATTACCCATACAAGTTTATGTTATGATATGAATTGTGAATATGTGAACTGCATGCTAGATTAGGGCTAAGGATCTAGGAAGGATGACTTGTATGCCTACTATATGAGCTTATTGAACTGCAGGCTAGTAGTGATTAGTTAGTGATATGATGACCTGATTAGGATATGCTTGATTTTGTTTACTCAATGCTCGAATGCTGATTGCTTTGTGCTTCTAGGAGTTCTAGCTATGTTTAACTAACTAGTAAACAAATACGCTAAGTTACATATTACGAGGACTAAATAATTTCAGAAGGTTAGGTTTAGCCTTATTTCGCAACTCTTGTTTGAGTCCAACCGTTGTAGGGAGAGACCTCTCATTCTAATAATTATCTAGTCTTAGTAATATGTAATGGTATTCGCAAGCTAGTTAGGGAAAGGTAGCAGGGACTTCTTATGCAGCTGATGGCGGAGAGTGGGTCAGAGATTACCCTAGGTTAAGCCTAGGATGAGATTAGCACGGAAAGCAGTAGTAGTGAAAGGGACTTGGTGGAGTCAAGGCAGTTCTTGAGGAAAGTACGGATAGATGTGGAAGGTAGTATGGGTCCGTACTACTGAAATTAGAGGATCAATACTCGAATCAAGGAATGCTGAGATGAACGCAAGGAACTTGTAGTGTGTGAGATCCCTCGAGTTATGATGAGTATTCTGATGATTGTTATGGTGTATTTTCAGTATGGTGACACTACGTACTAGACCAGTTGGAAGTTCTGGCACAGGCAAGGGATCAAGCTCGGGCTCTGGGGTCGGGCTTCTCGATGATCAAATGAGAGATTTCATTTCATCTGAGATCATGCACAGTATCATTGACCAGACTCTTGTGATCTTCTGTACGGTCTAGGAGGGCATTTTGGAGATTCTTGATGAGAGTTGGGTGCATTCTGTACCGAGATGGAGGCCATGATGGGGTCCGCACGATGACATTCAGGGAGTTCCGAGCTTATGTAGCTCCATACTACCATGGGGCTAGGGACCCCATTGCTAGTAGCAGGTGGTTGCAGGATGTCGTCAATTCCTTTCACACCAGTTGTTGTCCCGATAGGGACAAGGTTCAACTTTCTTCCTGTCTCCTAAAGGACATGTCGCGGGATTGGTGGGAGGAGATTGGGCATGCTATTGGTGATACTTCCCTTGATACTATGACCTGGAGCGACTTCACGACCATGTTCAGGCCTGAGTTCGCACCTGTGATCGAGGTGCAGTAGCTTACGTAGGAGTTCCAGGATCTCCAGCAAACAACTAAGACGACGACTGAGATCACTGCCAAGTTCAAGGAGAAGGCCCTTCTTGTTCCGTAGTATGTGGTGGGCAAAGAGATGAAAAGGCTCGGTATAATGAGATGTTGAGGAGAAACATTCAGCAGTTTGTGAGCCGATCCAGATGCAAGACGCTAGAGGATATGATAGTGAGGGCTTGGGAGAGAGAGAGAGAGAGAGAGAGAGAGAGAAAGAGATTGATTTAGAGATGGAGAGGAAGAGGAAGCCAGATGCAACATCTGGTGTGGAGGGTTTGGGCAAGAAGCCTAAGGTGGATTCCCGAGGGAAGGGCCAACATGTCCGAGGCCGCTGTAGCAAGTGTGGTGGGACGCGCGAGGGGACGTGCAGGGCGGGTAGTTCAGGCTGCTTCAAGTGCGGCCAAACTGGTCATGTCAGTAGGGATTGTACTGCTACCCCCACCACAGTATCTGATCTGATTTGCTTCCAGTGCAATCAGAAGGGCCACAAGAGGTCCCAGTGCCTGAGTTTAGCAACAGTAGGACAGGTGGCGGCACACGCTCCTGGTACATTGAGGATTACCGATGGCCGTCAAGGCCGGACAGAGGTGCATGTGGCGAAGAGCAGAGCCTTCCACCTGATAGAAGAGGAGGCACATGCAACTTCGGATGTTGTGACGGGTATGTATCTTCTCCTTATCTCTTTATTTATACTGATTTGTCGCTTACGTTTATGTGTTTTGTTATAGGATTGTTCCTTGTCAACGGTATATCTGCTCTGGTATTATTCGACTCGGGGACTACCCAATCTTTTGTATCTCTCGCGCTTAGAAAGAGATTTGTTAGAGCTCCGGGGGAGCTGGAATGTCCCCTTGATGTAGAGATTGCGGGTGATAGGACTGTTCGGGTCGCGAGGATTCACCTAGGGTGTACACTACAGTTGTTCGATGAGTAGTATTCTGTGGATTTAGTCCCCATTCCCTTGCGAGGGAATAAGGTTATCTTTTAATTCTTTTACTTATTTCAAATTAGAATCTTGAAAGGGGCATTTGAAATAGACTTACAATATGGACTCATAGAAACACAGGAAAAAATTCAACTAGCTAGAATAAAAGGATAATAACACTGGTGATGAAACCGGTGATATGTTGAACCCTAAATCAAACATCAATAACTTGCAAAAGCTTAGACATCTAAAACCAAGTATAAAAAAAATTAGAAAGATCTTTCCAACACGGTTAAATCGAGAAAATTATACAGCGTGATCAAGTAGATGATTTTGTAAAAACAAACCATAACTGCATTTTTTTCATCACCAATCAAGTAAAAGCAAAAGAACTTTCAAAATTTTACTTTTCAAGAGATCAATTTTTGATTTAAAAATATATAATCAATATTAGGGCTCATAAACTCAATCCACCATGATCCGTTCATCCGACAATTGAACTAAGAAATGTCAACTAATAACCAAATCTTCTTAAGCTCTCAAATATAATTAAACTAAAAGAACAGTCAAATTGAGTATGTATTAATTTGAGTAAACAGATTTCTGTATACCTCGTGTTAGGGTTTCGATTTTCACCACAATCTGGAGTCAAATCAAGATAAACACAACACTCGTTTCGAGTTGAACACCAAATTAAACTTAGTTTTTATTTAATTAAGCACGTAAGTGTAGGTTTGATAAGGGTATATACCGGCGGGCACGCGATTCAAAGAGATGTTGGTACTATTGAGACCTTGTTGCACAAAGGCAGGGATCCGATTGGTGTCGCCGTAAGCAGAAATCGACACTGGCCCACGGTAGTTCAACTTCAAATCAAAATGAAACCTACATTCTTCCCCACAGTGAATCAATCTCCATATCGATGGATCGTAGAAGGCATTGACGATGGTGGTTGTCATCAATATGATTTTAAGCAGAGAGAGCAACCTATAAACAAACATAAGCAAAATTGTAAATTTTTTAAATGAGGACCTGTTGGATGAAGCAATAAAGAAACAGCAAACCCTCGTCGGCTTGACCTCCGTGTAACCTCTAATTTCTTATCTGACCCAGCGGCTGGCGACCAAGCTCAATAGAGGAGATGGTTTGGAGGGCTTTGATGGCAGTCGGTCGTTGACGATGATGTAGATGAGCAAAATCGAAAGCAGACGGAAATTCGACGATTTAATTAGTAACTTGTGTTATGAAGAAAGATATCGGTAACGCCTCATTGCTAGTTTAACAAAAGAAAAGAAAGACATGAGAGAAAAGAAGAGAAGGCAAAGGAAAACAAAATTTTCTTTTGTGTTCCCGAGTTGGAGAGAATTGGAAGGAAAATGAATCATTTTGTTCTTTCTTTCCAAATCCTCCCAAATTGGAAGGAAAGTTAGGAGGGAAAGTGATCCTCCCATTTCCCTCCACTTCCTTCCACTTCCCTCGTTTAATGAAACTCGGGAACACCAATTTCTTTTATTTTCTTCTCATTTCCACCCATTTCCTTTCCTTTCTCTTGTTAAGTTGAACTCGGGAACGGGGTGTAAAGGAACGGTGGTGTAGCAGGGTGTCACACCCCCAAACCAGAATGGCGGAAACATTCGGGGGTGGATGACTTCACGTAGTATCACAACCATTGAGTATTGTAAAGAAAGTAACACAACCATCACATATAATGAAAACGTATGTTGTTGCGTTATACATATTAGCAAAAGAATATTACAATAAGATGATAAATATTCAATAATAAAACATCCTTAGTGTTCCCTTCTTCAAAAGCTGATGGTTACCTGTATTACTGATTCCCTGAGAAATACAAGTTGTTTCGAAAAAGTGTCAACAATTAAGTTGGTGAGTTCATAAGTGTTTTGCATTGAAAAGTATGTCCTCTTTGATAGTAACTCGACGAACGAGGGTTTTCAGAAAATCCAATATTTTCTATAAATGATTTGAAAAGGGTTTCCCGTGTTGGAGTGCATTAGTGTTTTCCATGATTGAATAATAGTGATAAAATTTGTGTTACCAATAAAATGGAAAACTGAAATGCATATATGAATCTCGTAAATCAAACTTGTTTTTATACTTTTATGTGAGTTTTATAACCATGCTAACGACTTTGTTGGCCTGTAACAACGTTCTTCAGGCGTTGGAACTGTTATGACATTTGTCACCCCAGGCCTGCCGGCCTAGCTGTAGCTAACAGCTTAGGTGTGGGATTGTCAATCCCGTATAGATCTATACACAAGTATCACGCTCCCCCTACAAGGGATTATGGTATATAATACAGGACTTAATAATGCATACTCGAACGTACGTGAAGCTGTCTCACATTACTAGATATAAACAGATTTACGATGATAAAAGACTGTACTTCCTTTGAAAGCATTTCATTTGTCGAGATGTATATGTAAAATGTATGAATCACTTGAATACTATGCTCATTATAGTTTGTCAAAAGTATGTTCCCATTTGGTAATAACAACTTGGTGATATAATATTCCTTTAAAACATAAAGTTATTTTTGTATCAACACTCTATAAGAACGATGTTATAAAAATGATACTTTGATTTGTAATGTACTTGTATTCCCCCCCCCCCCCTAAAACGTGAAAAGAATTGAAAAGTAGGGGTATGAACTCACTCGTTTCGAAGAGAGAGGCTAGGGTTGAGCAGAACTTCGTCCGCGGATGGTTGCGTCGTCGGGCTCTTCGGGGATCTCTGCAGCGTAAATCTTTCGTCGGGGCTCGAGTGCGGAAACCGAGGTGAGGGAATGGTCTCTGGTGCTTGGAAGGGTGTGAGAGTGACTGAAGAATTGAGAAAGGTGTGCAAAGACTCGAGCTCATGCCTTCTATTTATAGGGCTGGAAACCCTCGTACGCGGCGCGTACTTACGGAGTACGCTGGGCGTACTCGGTACGCGGGGCGTTCTTGGTTACGCGGGGCGTAGAATGGCGTCATGGCTTACGACTCGGGTCTAGCTAAACGTAGCTTGGGCGGGCCGATGGGACTCGACTCTGGGTCTAGTACGCGGGGCGTACTCCCAGAGTACGCGGGGCGTAATCCCTGCTTCCGACTTCTAAATTCCGTAACTTTCGCGTACGAGCTCCGTTTTTCGCGTTCTTTATATCCACGCGTAGGTGAGATTATGCTCTACAACTTTCATTTAGACTTCGTCGGCTAGTTTTGACTTTATTTTTAATGATATATTTTTAATAGGCCGGGCCTCCTAAAGTTCGTTAAAAATTCATAGGTTCTTTATTCGACGTCGGTTTTCGTTTGTCTTTTTATCGTTTTATTACTACTGAGGAGATCTTCAACTTTCGTTTAGGTTGCGTTAGCTAAATAACACTCGATCTTCAATCCGAGTTTTTAGCCCTCTACTACCGTTACGAAACTTTGAAAATTCGTAACTTCTTCATACGAGGTCCAATTTGGGCGATCTTTTTATGCACGTTCACCTTTCAACGAGATCTACGACTTTTGTTTAGATACTTAAGGCTTAAAATGCATTTTATTGAGATTCTACTTTTTACGTCAAATAATGTTTTAACGTTGCGTCGTAAATATACGAGTGGTTATAATTTCTTCAATATAACCCGGTTTTGAGCGTTCTTTATGTTTTTGGAAACCTTGGCATGATATCTAATATTCGATGCATCCCAACTTAGATACTTGAACACTTTATTTTCGAGGTTAATTTCGTTGTACTTAGCTTTCGAGCGTTACAATGCTTTTGGAAAAATATAGGGTTGTCACATCATCCCCCTGTTAAGGGAATTTCGTCCCGAAATTTACTCTAAGATAGCGTTTACAGTTTTGGAAAAAGATGCGGGTATTTTTGTTTCATCTGATCCTCGCGTTCCCAAGTGTATTCAGGTCCTCGCTTGGCGTTCCAGCGGACCTTTACAATGGGTATTCGGCTTTGTTTAGTCCTTTTGATTTCCCGATCCATGATCTCTACTGGTTCCTCCACAAACTGGAGGTTTTCATTTATTGCAATTTCGTCTAGAGGGACGACAAGGGTCTCGTCGGATAAGCAGTTCTTCAGATTCGATACGTGAAAGTTAGGGTGTACGTTCTGGAGTTCCTGAGGTAGTCTAAGTTTGTAAGCCACTGGACCGATCCTGGCAAGGATCTCAAATGGTCTGATGTATCTAGGGTTCAGTTTTCCACGTTTTCCGAAGCGTATTAAGCCTTTCCAAGGTGAGACTTTGAGTAGGACATGGTCTCCAACTTGGAATTCCAAGGGTTTTCGTCTCTTATCTGCGTAACTCTTTTGTCTATCCCTTGATGCTTTTAGACGTTCTCGGATTTGAACAATCTTCTCCGTAGTCTCCCGTATGATTTCTGGCCCAGTGAGCGTGTTGTCAGTTGCTTGTCCTTTTGCTAGTTGTGTGTCCCCCACTTCGGCCCAGCACAAAGGTGACCTGCATTTGCGGCCATAGAGGGCTTCGAACGGGGCAGCTTTAATACTGGTGTGGTAGCTATTGTTGTACGAGAACTCGACCAAGGGTAGATGTGTGTCCCATGCTTTGCCAAAATCGATTACGCAAGCTCTCAGCATGTCTTCTAGGGTTTGTATAGTTCTCTCGCTCTGGCCGTCGGTTTGTGGGTGATAAGCGGTACTCATGTCTAGCCTTGTCCCCAAAGCTTTTTGTAACGACTGCCAGAACCTTGAGGTGAATCTACTATCTCGGTCCGAGATAATGGATATGGGCACACCATGCAGTCGTACAATTTCTCTGAGGTATGTCCTTGTTAACTTCTCCAATTTATCCGTCTCTTTGATCGGTAGGAAATGCGCTGACTTAGTTAACCTGTCGACAATTACCCAAATGGTGTCGAGTCCGCTTGTTGTCTTGGGTAATTTTGTTATGAAATCCATGGTTATCCGCTCCCACTTCCATTCAGGTATTTCTGGTTGTTGTAATAAACCCGAGGGCTTCTGATATTCCACCTTGACCTTGGCACATGTCAGGCATTTGCTCACGTAGGTAGCAATTTCGGCTTTCATGTTTTGCCACCAGTACAACTTCTTGAGATCGAGATACATCTTATCGGAGCCGGGATGTATGGAGTATCGTGTTTTATGGGCTTCGTCCATAATGATTTCTCTAAATCCACCAAACTTCGGTATCCAAATTCGATCCATGAAATAACGAATCCCGTTGCTCTTGGTCTCAAGGTTCTTATCCATTCCCCTTAGGGCTTCTCCTGTCACGTTTTCGGATTTCAAGGCTTCTATTTGGGCTTCCTTGATTTGCGTGGACAGGTGTGAATGGATCGTCATAGTTAGGGATTTCACTCGGCGACCTGAGTACTCCTTCCGACTGAGTGCATCAGCCACTACATTAGCCTTTCCGGGGTGATATCGAATTTCGCATTCATAATCACTAAGTAGTTCTACCCATCGCCTCTGTCTCATGTTGAGTTCTTTCTGATTTAGGATATGTTGGAGGCTTTTATGATCAGTGAAGATGGTACATTTTGTGCCGTAGAGATAGTGTCTCCATATCTTCAGAGCGAAGACGACTACTCCTAGCTCAAGATCATGCGTTGTGTAGTTCACTTCGTGCGTCTTTAGTTGCCTTGAGGCGTAGGCGATGACCTTCCCTCTTTGCATTAAGACACACCCAATTCCTTGGTTTGATGCATCACAATAGACCACGAAGTCCTCCGTTCCCTCTGGCAAGGTTAGGATGGGCGCACTACATAAGGCTCGCTTTAGTGTCTGAAATGCACTGTCTTGTTTTTCTCCCCAGTCGAAGGTCACATTCTTCTGGGTTAGGGTGGTAAGTGGCTTGGCAATCTTTGAAAAGTTCGGTATGAATCTTCGGTAATACCCGGCGAGTCCCAAAAATTGTCGGACTTCTGTAGGGGTTCTTGGAGTAGTCCAACTATCTATTGCCTTTATTTTGGAGGGGTCCACGTGTATTCCTTCTTTGCTTACAACGTGTCCCAGGAAATCCACTTCCCGAATCCAAAATTCGCATTTGGAAAATTTTGCGTAAAGTTTCTCTGCCCTTAATGTTTCCAGTACTTGGCGGAGATGTTTGCTGTGTTCTTCCTGGCTTCTTGAATAGATGAGTATATCATCTATGAATACGATCACGAACTTGTCCAGGAAGGGACGACATACTCGGTTCATCAAGTCCATGAACACTGCTGGAGCATTCGTCAATCCGAAGGGCATTACCACAAATTCGTAGTAACCATAACGTGTTCGGAAAGCCGTTTTGGGGATGTCTCCTTCCAGTACTCGCAGTTGGTGATAACCAGATCTTAGATCGATCTTTGAGAAGTAGCTTGCTCCCTGCAGTTGGTCGAATAGATCGTCTATGCGCGGTAAGGGATATCGGTTCTTGATCGTGAGTTTGTTCAGTTCCCGATAATCGATGCACATGCGAAAGGATCCGTCCTTCTATTTCACGAATAGGACTGGCGCTCCCCATGGTGAGAAGCTCGGTCTGATGAATCCCTTGCTCAGCAGTTCGTTTAATTGACTGGATAGTTCCTGCATCTCGGCTGGGGCTAAACGGTACGGTGACTTTGCTACAGGGGTAGCCCCGGGGATTAAGTCGATTCTGAACTCGACTTGACGTTCCGGTGGGATTCCTAGAAGATCTTCTGGGAAAATATCCGGGAAGTTGCAGACTTCCGGAATATCTTTAATGATTTTCGATTCTCGTTTCTTGTCTACTACGTGGGCTAGAAAGGCATGATATTCCTTACGAAGGTATTTTTGTGCTTTAATACAGGAAATGATTTGTAAACTTGAACTAGGTTTGTCGCCATAAATGACCAGAGTTTCGCCGTTTGGCAGATTTAGGCGAACAACCCTTTCATGGCAAAGGATATCGGCATGGTGAAGGCTCAACCAGTCCATACCAATGATGACATCGAAACTTCTTATGGAAATGGGCATAAGATCGACTCGAAACAAACGCTCGTTTAAACTTAGTATGCACCCTACGTACAAATCGTTTGCGTGTTCTGTTTTACCGTTTGCCATTTCTACAGTGAATATTTTATTGAGTGGTTGGGGTTTTTGATTAAGTAGATGTTTGAATTTATGACTCACAAAACTTCTCTCCGCACCGCAGTCAAAAAGTATGCATGCATAAGTGTTGTTGAGTAGAAACGTACCCGTAACCACCGTGGGGTCCGCTATTGCTTCTCTCTGTCCTACTGCCAGCACTCTCCCCATACCGCCAATATTCCTTTCCTTGGGACAATCCCTCCTGAAGTGTCCAGTCTCTCCGCACCCATAACACGCCCGACTTACCCTAGTGCCAGAAACCTGAGTAATTGGTCGTGTCGGTGCTTTACAGAAACGGGCTGTGTGCCCTTTCTTGTCACAGTTCTTGCAGTGCATCTCGCGACAAATACCATGGTGATGGTAGTTGCACTTGCTGCACTTGGGCAGAATCCCTACATATGGTTTTGTTGGTGCAAAGGTAGCAGGAGTTGTGGTGGGGGTAGTAGCAGCATGAACCGCAATCATTTGTTTCTTTGAAGGTTCTTGTGAAGTTTGCCCCTTCCTTTTGTTCCAAAATTTCTTCTTGTTGTTGTTGTTGGCATTGATTTCATTGTTGTTGTTCCCTTTGGTTGGTTCAGCCATAATCGCCGTGACTCCTTGACAGACACCATGATCAACAAGAGATTGCGCTAGTTCTTTGGCGTTGGCGAAGGTCAAGGGTCTGGAAGCTAGCACACTTCCTCGAAGTTGGGGTGATAGTCCCCAGATGTATCTCTCGACCTTTTGGCTTTCTAGGGTTAACATTCCTGGGCAAAGTGTTATTAAGTCACTGAACCTATTGGTGTAACCTGCTATATCCGATCCTACCATCGAGAGGTTCCACAGTTCCTGTTCAAGCTTCTGAATCTCGCCTCTTGGGCAGTATTCTCGAAGGAGCATTCTTTTCAGGTTTTCCCAACCCATGGAGTTTGCCACCACCAGGGTTAGTGTCTGGACGTGGCCGTTCCACCATGTCAGGGCGCGTTCAGAGAAAGTAAAAGCGGCGAATTTTACTTTGCTTTCTTCAGGACATGCACAGATTTCGAATACAGCTTCTGTTTTCTCTATCCATTGAAATAGAGCCAATACTCCCCCAGTCGCGTAAAAGGGAATAGGTTTTCCGTTGGTGAAGTCTTTGTAAGTGCATACCCCTGAACGGCTTTGACCTTGGCCATTTGTAAAACTGTTTGTTCCTCCCCCCCGATCCGTTGTTGCTCATTTGAGCCATTGCTGCAGTTACAGCAGCGGTTACAGCAGTCTGGAACATAACGGTGTCCATAATTGGAGGAGGTGGTGGAGGTGGTGTTGAAGTTGAGTTTCTGCGTGTTGATCTACGAGGAGGCATGTTCTGGTAGAGAAAAATAAGAATGAATACTATAAGTTTCTAATGTTTTGACAATCGTGTGTTAGTTGTAATTTGTTTTGACTTTAGTTTATGGTTTCAAGGTAGGCATAGAAATTTAAAACTCGCTACTTTTGAGAGGTATATAATAAGAAATACTTCATATTTATACATATAGGTCACACCTGAGGTGTGTTACATTGCATATCTTGTTCGGGAAAATTTGATCCTCCTAGAGGTCTCCGATTACGGATACAACAGGGAAAACAAGGGAAATAAAGGAAAACTTTTATCCGAAATCCTAATATATAACAAAATTGTTGGGCATCGTCCAAGCTCTACTTGCGGCGTTTGGAGCTAGATTCGGCATCCGACCGTTTGACTCCCATTAGTCGCCTCTCGAGATCTGCTTGTTGTTCCTTCATTTCTCTTATATCTGCCAGAGCCGTTATCATTTGGTTTTGAAGTGTCCCCGTGTAGATTTGGGTATTCTCATGTAGTCCTTCCAAACGGCGGATGTCAGCGGCGTTACCTTGGGTAGCAGCATTGACCTCGCGAACTCTGGTTGCTTGCTTGTCCGTCTCGTAGTTCTGGGTAGCTATAGCGTTCACAAGAACAGGGAGTGCTCGATCAGCTGAGCTTCCCCCACTGACATTGTAAAAATCTCGGCACATGCTGAAAGGAGGGCGTACACCTTGTTGGCGGCTCTAGTAGTAGAGGTGACTTCCCCACATGGGAATGGGTCCCGGTTGATATGGTCTGATTTCGGGAGGATGAGGGATGGGAGGGTCGTACACTTCTGGCTCAGAGTCTGTCCCGCTAGAAATCTCCTCGATCTCTTCGTCGACTTCGAATTCCTTCCCGACTTCGACTTCAAATTCTCCCTCGATAACCCCTTCGGGTTCTTCCTCGACCTCTTCTTCGATTTCCTCTGGGTCTTCCTCCGGGTCTTCTTCTATCCAACCGCCGTTGCCTTGGTTTGGGTAGTAGGGATCTCCTGGTAAATGGAATCCGGCCATTTGTCTGTACTAGGATGGATGTATGAGAACTTTATAAGAAAAGAAAATTCTATTTAACGACTTACTATTTTTAACTATAATTTGTACAACTATTTTTTTAATAATACTCCTATAATATTTCAATTTGGCGAAACTAAAACAATTTTGTATTTGGTAAGTTTTCGGCTTGTTGTCCACTACGACCATTCCTCGACGTACGTTGGTCAAATCCAGGATAAATATAGTTGATCAGGCTATATTTATTCTCGACATGATTACATACCCCGAGGCTCAATCGTAGTGTCGAAACTTGCAGTAATACTTTTTAGTAAAACTTGTTATGATACGAGATTTATGCATGCTTGTAAAAATGTATATCTTTAAAAGAATGTATTTTGTTCATGAAAATGTTTCATCAGAGGGTTTTTGGTCCCCTTTGCATTTATAGTTTGTATATCGTATGTGGTTCGATATACTTAGTTCACTATAAACAATGCTCTGATACCAATCTGTCACACCCCCAAACCAGAATGGCGGAAACATTCGGGGGTGGATGACTTCACGTAGTATCACAACCATTGAGTATTGTAAAGAAAGTAACACAACCATCACATATAATGAAAACGTATGTTGTTGCGTTATACATATTAGCAAAAGAATATTACAATAAGATGATAAATGTTCAATAATAAAACATCCTTAGTGTTCCCTTCTTCAAAAGCTGATGGTTACCTGTATTACTGATTCCCTGAGAAATACAAGTTGTTTCGAAAAAGTGTCAACAATTAAGTTGGTGAGTTCATAAGTGTTTTGCATTGAAAAGTATGTCCTCTTTGATAGTAACTCGACGAACGAGGGTTTTCAGAAAATCCAATATTTTCTATAAATGATTTGAAAAGGGTTTCCCGTGTTGGAGTGCATTAGTGTTTTCCATGCTTGAATAATAGTGATAAAATTTGTGTTACCAATAAAATGGAAAACTGAAATGCATATATGAATCTCGTAAATCAAACTTGTTTTTATACTTTTATGTGAGTTTTATAACCATGCTAACGACTTTGTTGGCCTGTAACAACGTTCTTCAGGCGTTGGAACTGTTATGACATTTGTCACCCCAGGCCTGCCGGCCTAGCTGTAGCTAACAGCTTAGGTGTGGGATTGTCAATCCCGTATAGATCTATACACAAGTATCACGCTCCCCCTACAAGGGATTATGGTATATAATACAGGACTTAATAATGCATACTCGAACGTACGTGCAGCTGTCTCACATTACTAGATATAAACAGATTTACGATGATAAAAGACTGTACTTCCTTTGAAAGCATTTCATTTGTCGAGATGTATATGTAAAATGTATGAATCACTTGAATACTATGCTCATTATAGTTTGTCAAAAGTATGTTCCCATTTGGTAATAACAACTTGGTGATATAATATTCCTTTAAAACATAAAGTTATTTTTGTATCAACACTCTATAAGAACGATGTTATAAAAATGATACTTTGATTTGTAATGTACTTGTATTCCCCCCCCCCCCCTAAAACGTGAAAAGAATTGAAAAGTAGGGGTATGAACTCACTCGTTTCGAAGAGAGAGGCTAGGGTTGAGCAGAACTTCGTCCGCGGATGGTTGCGTCGTCGGGCTCTTCGGGGATCTCTGCAGCGTAAATCTTTCGTCGGGGCTCGAGTGCGGAAACCGAGGTGAGGGAATGGTCTCTGGTGCTTGGAAGGGTGTGAGAGTGACTGAAGAATTGAGAAAGGTGTGCAAAGACTCGAGCTCATGCCTTCTATTTATAGGGCTGGAAACCCTCGTACGCGGCGCGTACTTACGGAGTACGCTGGGCGTACTCGGTACGCGGGGCGTTCTTGGTTACGCGGGGCGTAGAATGGCGTCATGGCTTACGACTCGGGTCTAGCTAAACGTAGCTTGGGCGGGCCGATGGGACTCGACTCTGGGTCTAGTACGCGGGGCGTACTCCCAGAGTACGCGGGGCGTAATCCCTGCTTCCGACTTCTAAATTCCGTAACTTTCGCGTACGAGCTCCGTTTTTCGCGTTCTTTATATCCACGCGTAGGTGAGATTATGCTCTACAACTTTCATTTAGACTTCGTCGGCTAGTTTTGACTTTATTTTTAATGATATATTTTTAATAGGCCGGGCCTCCTAAAGTTCGTTAAAAATTCATAGGTTCTTTATTCGACGTCGGTTTTCGTTTGTCTTTTTATCGTTTTATTACTACTGAGGAGATCTTCAACTTTCGTTTAGGTTGCGTTAGCTAAATAACACTCGATCTTCAATCCGAGTTTTTAGCCCTCTACTACCGTTACGAAACTTTGAAAATTCGTAACTTCTTCATACGAGGTCCAATTTGGGCGATCTTTTTATGCACGTTCACCTTTCAACGAGATCTACGACTTTTGTTTAGATACTTAAGGCTTAAAATGCATTTTATTGAGATTCTACTTTTTACGTCAAATAATGTTTTAACGTTGCGTCGTAAATATACGAGTGGTTATAATTTCTTCAATATAACCCGGTTTTGAGCGTTCTTTATGTTTTTGGAAACCTTGGCATGATATCTAATATTCGATGCATCCCAACTTAGATACTTGAACACTTTATTTTCGAGGTTAATTTCGTTGTACTTAGCTTTCGAGCGTTACAATGCTTTTGGAAAAATATAGGGTTGTCACATCATCCCCCTGTTAAGGGAATTTCGTCCCGAAATTTACTCTAAGATAGCGTTTACAGTTTTGGAAAAAGATGCGGGTATTTTTGTTTCATCTGATCCTCGCGTTCCCAAGTGTATTCAGGTCCTCGCTTGGCGTTCCAGCGGACCTTTACAATGGGTATTCGGCTTTGTTTAGTCCTTTTGATTTCCCGATCCATGATCTCTACTGGTTCCTCCACAAACTGGAGGTTTTCATTTATTGCAATTTCGTCTAGAGGGACGACAAGGGTCTCGTCGGATAAGCAGTTCTTCAGATTCGATACGTGAAAGTTAGGGTGTACGTTCTGGAGTTCCTGAGGTAGTCTAAGTTTGTAAGCCACTGGACCGATCCTGGCAAGGATCTCAAATGGTCTGATGTATCTAGGGTTCAGTTTTCCACGTTTTCCGAAGCGTATTAAGCCTTTCCAAGGTGAGACTTTGAGTAGGACATGGTCTCCAACTTGGAATTCCAAGGGTTTTCGTCTCTTATCTGCGTAACTCTTTTGTCTATCCCTTGATGCTTTTAGACGTTCTCGGATTTGAACAATCTTCTCCGTAGTCTCCCGTATGATTTCTGGCCCAGTGAGCGTGTTGTCAGTTGCTTGTCCTTTTGCTAGTTGTGTGTCCCCCACTTCGGCCCAGCACAAAGGTGACCTGCATTTGCGGCCATAGAGGGCTTCGAACGGGGCAGCTTTAATACTGGTGTGGTAGCTATTGTTGTACGAGAACTCGACCAAGGGTAGATGTGTGTCCCATGCTTTGCCAAAATCGATTACGCAAGCTCTCAGCATGTCTTCTAGGGTTTGTATAGTTCTCTCGCTCTGGCCGTCGGTTTGTGGGTGATAAGCGGTACTCATGTCTAGCCTTGTCCCCAAAGCTTTTTGTAACGACTGCCAGAACCTTGAGGTGAATCTACTATCTCGGTCCGAGATAATGGATATGGGCACACCATGCAGTCGTACAATTTCTCTGAGGTATGTCCTTGTTAACTTCTCCAATTTATCCGTCTCTTTGATCGGTAGGAAATGCGCTGACTTAGTTAACCTGTCGACAATTACCCAAATGGTGTCGAGTCCGCTTGTTGTCTTGGGTAATTTTGTTATGAAATCCATGGTTATCCGCTCCCACTTCCATTCAGGTATTTCTGGTTGTTGTAATAAACCCGAGGGCTTCTGATATTCCACCTTGACCTTGGCACATGTCAGGCATTTGCTCACGTAGGTAGCAATTTCGGCTTTCATGTTTTGCCACCAGTACAACTTCTTGAGATCGAGATACATCTTATCGGAGCCGGGATGTATGGAGTATCGTGTTTTATGGGCTTCGTCCATAATGATTTCTCTAAATCCACCAAACTTCGGTATCCAAATTCGATCCATGAAATAACGAATCCCGTTGCTCTTGGTCTCAAGGTTCTTATCCATTCCCCTTAGGGCTTCTCCTGTCACGTTTTCGGATTTCAAGGCTTC
The DNA here is from genome assembly GCF_051521515.1 of Lactuca serriola. Classification (NCBI taxonomy): domain Eukaryota; kingdom Viridiplantae; phylum Streptophyta; class Magnoliopsida; order Asterales; family Asteraceae; genus Lactuca; species Lactuca serriola. The sequence continues at coordinate 322,048,960 of NC_136412.1, read as the reverse complement.
TATTTGGGCTTCCTTGATTTGCGTGGACAGGTGTGAATGGATCGTCATAGTTAGGGATTTCACTCGGCGACCTGAGTACTCCTTCCGACTGAGTGCATCAGCCACTACATTAGCCTTTCCGGGGTGATATCGAATTTCGCATTCATAATCACTAAGTAGTTCTACCCATCGCCTCTGTCTCATGTTGAGTTCTTTCTGATTTAGGATATGTTGGAGGCTTTTATGATCAGTGAAGATGGTACATTTTGTGCCGTAGAGATAGTGTCTCCATATCTTCAGAGCGAAGACGACTACTCCTAGCTCAAGATCATGCGTTGTGTAGTTCACTTCGTGCGTCTTTAGTTGCCTTGAGGCGTAGGCGATGACCTTCCCTCTTTGCATTAAGACACACCCAAGTCCTTGGTTTGATGCATCACAATAGACCACGAAGTCCTCCGTTCCCTCTGGCAAGGTTAGGATGGGCGCACTACATAAGGCTCGCTTTAGTGTCTGAAATGCACTGTCTTGTTTTTCTCCCCAGTCGAAGGTCACATTCTTCTGGGTTAGGGTGGTAAGTGGCTTGGCAATCTTTGAAAAGTTCGGTATGAATCTTCGGTAATACCCGGCGAGTCCCAAAAATTGTCGGACTTCTGTAGGGGTTCTTGGAGTAGTCCAACTATCTATTGCCTTTATTTTGGAGGGGTCCACGTGTATTCCTTCTTTGCTTACAACGTGTCCCAGGAAATCCACTTCCCGAATCCAAAATTCGCATTTGGAAAATTTTGCGTAAAGTTTCTCTGCCCTTAATGTTTCCAGTACTTGGCGGAGATGTTTGCTGTGTTCTTCCTGGCTTCTTGAATAGATGAGTATATCATCTATGAATACGATCACGAACTTGTCCAGGAAGGGACGGCATACTCGGTTCATCAAGTCCATGAACACTGCTGGAGCATTCGTCAATCCGAAGGGCATTACCACAAATTCGTAGTGACCATAACGTGTTCGGAAAGCCGTTTTGGGGATGTCTCCTTCCAGTACTCGCAGTTGGTGATAACCAGATCTTAGATCGATCTTTGAGAAGTAGCTTGCTCCCTGCAGTTGGTCGAATAGATCGTCTATGCGCGGTAAGGGATATCGGTTCTTGATCGTGAGTTTGTTCAGTTCCCGATAATCGATGCACATGCGAAAGGATCCGTCCTTCTATTTCACGAATAGGACTGGCGCTCCCCATGGTGAGAAGCTCGGTCTGATGAATCCCTTGCTCAGCAGTTCGTTTAATTGACTGGATAGTTCCTGCATCTCGGCTGGGGCTAAACGGTACGGTGACTTTGCTACAGGGGTAGCCCCGGGGATTAAGTCGATTCTGAACTCGACTTGACGTTCCGGTGGGATTCCTGGAAGATCTTCTGGGAAAATATCTGGGAAGTTGCAGACTTCCGGAATATCATTATGCATGTTGTTTTCTTATATGTTTATATGATATGGTTATATCTGTGTGGCGTTGGTATTTTGGGGGTAACTCACTAAGCCTTCGAGCTTACATTTATCGATTATTGTTTCAGGTACTTCTGATGGTCGCGGGAAGGCGAAGGCATGATCGTACCACTCCTCACACGTTATATTTTATGTTTTGATTCTGGGATACTCTGACTATATACTATTTTGAAAACAAGTTTTGTAATAATCATGGGTTTTGAAATGTTTTAAAAGGTTAAAATTTGGCATGATTTTTTATGGATGTTACATAAAATTCCATAAAAACCCACCTTCTAACGAATCATAAACTCAAAGTAAATCACAAAAGTTGAACGTATTAAACCTGATTGATGGAAGAAAAACGTTTGCTAAAAAAGGGGAGGTAATGGTGTGATGGCTGGACTCGACGATAGTGATGGTTTTCAGGGGCGTCGCTGTTGGATGTGGGAGGAGTGAGATGGTAGATGCTGGATTTTTTTTTCATCTGAAGATAGACAGAGGAAAGATAGGTAGTGAGGGTAAAGAACATTACAGAAATCAGAATATCATTGGCTGAGAAAACGGTGAAACAAATGTACAAAACACGTATCCAGTAAAAATATAGACAATGATAAAAAAAAACCAAAGCAGAAAGTTAGACGGTTTTTAACATATATACATAAACAGATGATCCATTTTGTCAAAACATTAGGAACTTTACTGTTCCTAAGAATGGTCATCCTTTAATATATATATATATATATATATATATATAAGAATTAGAATAAACAAAAAGAATATAAATAAAAGGAAAAAATAAAACCGAAATTAAAATAAAACAAAAGAATAAAAATAATATGAAAAAATAAAACCAATCAAAAGGTGGAAAACCCAAAAAATAAAATCTCTCTATTCTAATAAAAGAATATGTTTATTCTCCTATTGACAAGTGTCATACAATTAGAACTCCTCATTAATATTATATATCATCTATAATGTCACTAGGTGTGAGACCCATATATCACATGAGTTTATTTAAAAGAAATTAATATAAAATTCAAAATATTTGAGAAATTTGAATTTATAAGAAAAGTGAGAATTGAATTATAAAAATTAAAGTGTTTATTTTGTCTTTTAAATTTAAACAAATAATTTAGATAAATAAATAAAGGAAATTAATGAAACTTTAATTTAGTAATTTTGAAATTAGAAGGAAAGTCCATTAATGAAATTGATATGCATTTATTATTAGATTTAAATAATATTTGACATTTAATAAAATAGAAAAACCATAAAATGACAAGTGGAATAAAAATTAATTTAAATTTACCATAAAATTACATGTGGCAAATTGAATGAGAATATGACAAGTGACAAAAAAAACTTTCATTTATTAGAGTAGATTTGTCAACCTATTAATTATCTATTTTAAATTTTAAATTTCCATTCTAATTACATTAAATTAAAAAATGATTATCTATTTTAAATTTCTCACTCTAATTATATTAAATTAATAATTGATTCTTCATTTTAAATTTCAAAATTTAAATTTTCTCACTCTAGTTATATTAAATTAATAACATTATATTAAAAAATAAAATAAAATTAATACAGATTATAAGGTGATATAACTTACATATTTATTAAAATCAACGATTATAATTTTATATAACTAAAGAAATATCTCTTAAGTAATAATTTATTCAAAATAATTGATTAATAATTTTGATTTTTTAATATGAAAGTTTAATTAATTTTATACACGTGTTTCTCACGGGTTATAAACTAGTGTTTAAAATAAAAATCTAGATAAAATCAATTTAAAGATTGAAATAAATTTACTGGATCCATATCAAAGAAAAGATTTTGATAGATTTTGATAAGGATAATTTTTATAAAGATATAAAAGTAAAATTATAACTTTTTTAAGTGGATGAAAAAAATAATAAAAAAAAATCAACTCCCAATTAAAATACCTACCCACGTATTCCTTTTCTTTCTTACCCGACCTAATCGCTGACCAAGATATCCCTTTTGCTCCATCGCCACCACCAACACATCCTTCACCCGTTCATCATCATTTCTCTTATTGTTGGAACACACCCACAACCACTGGAATTGCTACCCTTTAACATCACAAAACCACCACATCTTATTCCCTTACTCGACAACCTCCACCGACACTGCAAATCCTTCAACTAGTTCAAAACATGCAAAACCGTCTCACCAACAGGACCTGAAGGAGCCATTGCCGCCAGTTTATATTCCCCTATGCTTTCTAAACCGATCAATGGACTAAAATAACCTACAAGCAAGAAAAGAACAACCTTTGGTCACTCGACGTTGGACGTTTTGCAATTGGGATGGATTTAGAATCTAGTTGGACATGGGGAAGGAGAGGAATAAGGAAACGATGATGATAGCGGTGATGGAGGGTGTTTTTTTAAAAAGATCTAGAGTGGCATGTTTAATTTTTCCAGCAAGATCTGGAGCGACATGCATAATTTTTTCGACGTGATCTCAGTACTCGAATCTATGATCTAGGAAAGAGATTTTATTGTTGGAAGCCTACATACCGAACCACCACTGATCTCCTCCCCCGCAACCGCCACTGAACTCTACCGCCATTGATTCTAACCTACCCCTTTTGATTTTGATCTTCATTTTCTATTTGGATCAATTTTAACGTTAGGATTTTTTATTCAAATCGAGTGATAAAGAATGGTGGTGAATGGTTTCTTCAAGATCCGTGTTTCTTGATTTTAGGTTTTAATGACCACACATAGAAACTAAATCCGAAAAAAAATAGAAGAATTAGTTTATGTTTTCACAAACTACATAAACCAATTCTATAACTTGTTAAAATAAATGACCTAAATATACCCGAACCAACATAGTTGACTTACCACACAAGACAATAATGAATTATGTGCATTAATCAAAAGACAGTTTCTAACAACAAGAATCATTGGGAAACAAGAATAATTATACATATATACATCATATATTACATTACTTAAATTAAGATGTCATACATTACATTACTTAAAAAAAAGATTCATGTTTACACCACAAGCACCACCCATTTCTTACTCCTTATTCAAAGGCGATGTGGTTTATTATTTCAATCGGAGAAAAACACATTTAGATCGACTGACACAATCTTCCTTCCATTTTCTTCTTTAAGTAGAAGATACATAATTACTACTTAGTGCTGTTATAGGTATCCAAGTCCTTGACCAGGTCACAAAGGTAGTCCATCATGGAAGTTGGATACGGTACACTTATATCAGGCTTCTCAAACTCAAACGTCCAAGTAGCCACCTCTTTATCACCTTTTTTTTCAACACTTAGTATGATTGTAAAGGTCTTGTATAGCTCATCCACTAGATCTCCTCCGATTACCTTAAACACAATTATGTGTTTTTCATCACTGGCTGCTTCAATTATCTGTTTTGAAATTTTCTTCTTTCCCTCTTATTATCATGTGGAGATGCCAAGAAACAAGTCAGTCAATATCACTACTAGAAGAAAAAAAAGTCATGAGCGACAATGGTTTTAGTCCAAAATCCGAAACTAGTTGTTTTACTGACAAAATATTTTGTTGAAAAAAGCCTCGTGGGTAATTATTACCGATAGAAATTTCTACGAAGTCCCGACGATCGGAAAGAAAAGTACCGACGAATAATCGGTGGACTATGTTTACCAAACATCGAATCACTATAAGAGTATTAGGTATTCAGTTGGTAATTATTAACGAATAAAAAATAAGCGTCCCTTCTGGTAGTGATATATGTTATAGTTTTGAACTAAACAACTAGTTACGATGTTCTATCCAATTTCCAATCCATAAAGATACCAGAAGAAACTCATTAAACATGCATGTAAGAATGAACAAAGAAGAATAGAATTAGGGTTTGCCCTATTACGTACCATGAGTGTAGTGCCAAGAGATGACAGATCCAACGCCCCCCCTTTCACCATCATGCAAATCACAACCCTGAACCTTCTCAGGGGATATCACAGCTATCTCGTTCGGATTGTACCTAAATAGGTTGTAGATATCCCCCTTCTTACTAACCTCAACATAACCAATTAACTTTCCACATAAAGCCATCTCTCCAATTAATGACACAACCCTAAGCTACTTCTTTACAAGAGAGAGTTGATGAGTTTATGGAAAATATGCCAACAACGTTGGCTTTAAATACAAATTTTTGGTTGCTTTACACAACATTAATAGTTTGATAAACTTACTTAATATTTTTAAGACAACACTTAAACGTGTAACACAATAACGTAACCACTTTTTCTTGTTTTTAAGGTTGCAATTTGCATAATAATTTATTATCTATAACCTTAAATATATGTCACCACAATCCCACCATATTATACATTCATGCCACAAAGAAAAATGTTCTAGATCTTTACGGGTTCCAATGATTAAATTGCAAGAAAAAAAAATCATGAATTATTTTTTTGTCAATAGAACCAAAATATAGAGATTTTTTTTTCTCTTACCACAATTATATATATATATATATATATATATATATATATATATATATATATATATATATATATATATATTCACACACACATATATTTGAAACTCTCATTACTTTTCATTTTCTTTCTAATAATTATTACATCATTGTCATTTTAAAATCACAAATTAATAATATGTATAAAACTCTTAATTTTTTAATTTAAATATAACATTAAAGAGTTAAATTAAATCGAAATGGCAGTTAAAGACTTAAATCTATAGTATACTATAAAAAATATATTTTTTCTTTCACCATATGTATTTGAAACTCACATTATTTTTTGAATTTCTTTGTAAGTTTAGATCAATTTTATCAAACATGTGTACCAATATTTTTCAGTTGATGAACCGATTGATATATTGTTTAGATTAATTAAGCTCATCCATATATTCCGAGTGGTGGTATGCTACATGAGGATTCTACCTTTGGAATATAGACGGTGTTTTTTCATTACATCAATTAAATATAATCTTACGAAATAATTTTAAATCATAAAGATACAAAACATGTAGAATATATGTTTGTCGAGCAGCAAAACAAGATGGAATTGAAAAGTGACATCATAAATATAGACGAGAAAGATAATATTTCCGATGAGACAACGATTAGTTGCATAAACATATGTTTTACGTGTTATTAACAGAAACTCAGTCTAATTAAATAATGATATATATTAATTTGTTTGAGTTACGTCCCATATCAAAGTTTAGTATTTTTTGTAGTGCCTAGTTAAATAATACAATATATATTAATTTGTTTGAGTTATGTCTCATGCGTGTTGCATAATGTTTACTCTTCTTTTGTAGTCGGCATTTTTATATTGCAACTTACTATTTTAGTATGTTAATTTATTATTGCTATCTTCTCTATATTATTTGTGTAGATTGATCATATATAGACAAATTAATGAATAATTTGTTTTAACTGGAAATCCAAAGACAGTCTCTCACAACACAAATTTGTGGGAAAACGAGAATACTGATACATAAATAATATCACAATACTTCAAAGAGATTCTTGTATATAATACTACACCGGCGCCGGGCATGTTTCTCTCCTTATTCACTATCTACGTATACGTACGCACAAGGCCGGTCCATAATTTTTTAATACCCTGGGCGAAAAAACTAAATAATGTCCCAATTCATATTAAATCCATAAACTTTATAAATTTATAACACAAAAATGCAATTGGTGTTTATTCAAACAAAATTTTATCCATATAACTAAAACATGCAAACTTCACTATAGCGATGTCTTAGTAAAACTTTAAACTATTATGTAGGAAAAAAATTGATACATTAAACTATGACAAACACACTACCCCAATTGTTATTACCTTAATTGTCAATATAATATCAAAATCAGAAAACAAAAAAACTCTAAAATCTTCATTCGTTTGTAATATAATCTCAAAATTGAAACAAATATTTTTAAAATTCATTGTCAAATTGAGAACAGGAAATTTTAACAGCAACATCAAAACATTTTTAAAATTGGCACAGCACACAATAAAGACAATCAACCTCAAAGGGCCATCAACTCCAAGGGCATAATTGTCAACCCAAGCTCTTTAATATGCTTTGAAACCAAAATTGAGGATATCAGTTTGACAATTAATATACACCTCTAGAACATCAAAGGCAGAACCGTCTAAATTGAAAAAATTCAATGAACACCGTAAAAAGTAAGCCAGGCAAACATTACCGCACAGCAAATTCCAAAGCCAAAAACCAACTAAAAACTGGAACACATAACACCTTTGGTAAAATTCCAAAGCCAAAAACATAACAAGGAAGAAACATCTAGAAAGACTTAGCAACAAATTGAAGACCGGGCTATTAGAGGCATATTAGGGGCATGATATCGGCAGTCGCAAAAAATGGAAGAAGAAACGGTATCCAAAAAAAGTTCTTCGTGTGTCCTTGACATAATTCGAGAGATAATGGATGAGAGTTTAAGGAAACCGAGAGAGAAGAGAGGAGAGTTATAGAAATTATGATTGTAGAGGGTATCGATTGAGTATCTGAATAATAGCCTCTTGACCAATCGGTGATTATAAAACCAATTGACTCTTCGATCTTCTACATCTTAACGTTTCGTCATTCTAGGCGACGATTAGGAAAACGGAACCATATGGAAACGAAACGAGATCGAAACGAAACGAATAAGCGACACCCTTAACTCATTTGGGCCAAATCCCTACAAAATTGAGATGATGGACTAAATTTATGCCCCTTTTCTGTTTGATGCCCTGGACCTCTGCCCAACTCGCCCAGGTATTGGGCCGGCTCTGCGGACGCAGTAATTTATTCTTTCATTCAAATGAAGAAACACACATACATGCATTCAGAGACTAAAAAAAGAACCTCGCTCCATTAATTTCCTTCTTTTATTAATTAATGTAGAAGTAGAAGTAGAAGTTGCAGAACTACTTAATTAGTGCTGCCATGGGCATCCAAATCCTTGACCAGATCACAAAGGTAGTCCATCATAGAAGTTGGATATGGTACACTCACATTAGGCTTCTCAAACACAAAGGTCCAAGTAGCCACCTGTCCATCACCCTTTTGTTCAACATGCAATATGATTGTAAAGCTCTTGTAAAGCTCCTCCACTAAATCTCCTCCGATTACCTTAAACACAGCCATGTGGTTTTCCTCATTCACTGCTTCAATTATCTGTTTACAAATTTTTCTTTTTCCCTCTTAATATTTTTCATGCAGAGATCAATGCAAAATAAATTATCGTTAGTCAGTATATACGTCATATATAGTTTTGAACTAATGATTCATGACGCATGTACTGAAATAACCAGAACTAGGATTTGGTGTATGAAATACCATGAGTGTAGTGCCAAGAGATGATAGATCCAACGGCTCCCCTTTCACCATCATGCAGTTCACAGTCATGAACCTTATTAGGGGCTATTGCAACTATCTCATGGGGGTTGTGCCTGAAGAGATCGTGGAATACATCTCCCTTCTTACTGATCTCTACATAACCAATTAACTTTCCAGATAGAGCCATCGATCTCTTATGTATGTAATGCCACAGCCCTTCAACCACTGATATAGAAGAAACAGTTCAGGAGTTTTTGTGGAAAATATGGCCGATCACAGTTGGCCTTATACACAAAATATTGGCTATTATTTTTTGCAAGTTCTTATCTCGCATTTAATATGGAAAACAGACATCTCATTAAATACTCACGTCACCTGGTGGTCGATAATCAAACGCGTAATTCAATGTGAAGTAATTGATGTCTTTCATGATTGAGTTGCACCATGTGAACACGTGGTGCAACCCTTGTACTCTACGTACCTTTTGGTTGCCCAGAAATTATGAAGCTAATGAACTGATGTTTTCCATGTCAGGATCAACGTCCAATAAGCTAATCATCATGATTGTTCATTTGTTCTCCATGTCGATCGGGATCAAATGCATTTTTGACTTGCAAGGTCAAATTATCGTTGATGTGCAACTTTCCATTTCTCATCTTCTTTCATTATGTGTCTGTGCTACTCTCTATTTCCTCATGGAAATATACGATTTTTCAAAGCAACTATGCATATAGTTTAGCAATGATTGAATTTCTCAATATAATTTACTCTTTATTTGGGTACAAGTTGCTCCCCAAAATGAAGCTGCATATTCTGATTTATTGATGTCAAAAGTTCGTTGGCACCATGTTTCTCATAGATAGGCATCTCTGGTCCAACCTCCTCGAATCGACATGCTCCGGCTGGGTCCAAAATTTCGGGCAATTTTTTTGGAAACGGAAAATATCATTAAAAAGGATCAACGATTAGCAAGAAACTAAATCGCGACCAAATAAAACAGTACAGAAACGAGAAACATAAAAAAAAAAAAAAAAAAAAAAAAAAAAAAAAAAAATTACAATGTGATAAGACTTAGATGGGCAAATGGCGAACAACTCCATTCAGCTCAACTACCGCAACCATGAGGACTCCTGTGCTTGCACCATATATATGACATAGAGATGATATTATTGGCTACTTTTGTTGGAGATGCAATAGTATTTCTGATGACTTTATCATTTCTGACCAACCAGATGTTCCATAGAAGGCAGAAAATCACCGTGCTCCCGATCGATTTCTTTTTAGGACAATTACCCCAGGAGGCAGCGAAATCAATAAGTTCTAAGACGTTTGAGAATCTCCTGTTGTACAATCCACACCATTTAAAGATCCAGGCTTGTACTTCTTTCGCAAACTCACAATTGACAAGAAGATGATCAACCGATTATGAATCATTATTGCATAATGAACATATCTGATGAGAGTGTTGTATTCCCCTAATTGCTAATGATTCGGCCACCGGAATTCTACCCATCGATGCCCTCCAAACAAAACATCTAACTTTCAAGGGGATCAATTTTGACCAGCAGATTTTATGTCCCTTGTAGGAAATTAGTTTAGAATCTATCATCTTTCTCATGAGATTAACTTTGTATTCTCCGCTTTCAGTCATTTCAAATCGAAATCCAAATGATGAATTATCCAAACTACCCAGTTCTCCAATATCTTTATACATTTGAAGTAACTCATGTAATTCATTTGGTTTGGAAGTTCGATCAACAACATTACAACATTTAACCGTTTCTAATAAATATAAGTGAGGGAATCTTAGATGAAATGGAGTGTTCCCACACCAAACATCCTTCCAAAAAAGGATTTTAACATCGAATCCTGGTATGAGAGAGAATAGTTGATGTTGATCAATATTAAACGATGTGAGATAGTTAATAGCCTTGGAGATGTTGCACCACACGCCATTGAAGGACTTCTTGGCAATATACGAAGCAGGCTTGTTGTGCAAGTTGTGTATGCACATAATGACCTCTTTCCAAAGACTATCATGATCATTCATCAGCCGCCACCACCATTTGATTAGTAGGGCCATATTTTGTGCTTTTAAAGTGCCTAATCCAAGCCCCCCATCAGCTATCGGAGCCAATATCTTTGACCATTCGACCCAGTGGATCTTCTTTTTCAATTCACTGCCTCCCCATAGAAATTTACGCATGATTTTTTCAAGTAAATCAATAATGCCTTGGGGGATTTTAAATAATGACATATAATACGATGGTGGGCTGTTCAAAACAGATTTGATAAGCGTGATTCTCCCACCAAACGAGAGTGTTTTAGCCTTCCATGTCGAGAGTTTGGTTTTGAACTTGTCAACAATGAGTTTCCAATGTTTTTTCAACCCCATGTTAGCCCTAACCGGGACCCCCAAATATATGAATGGGAATGTGCCTTCAACGCAGCTCAACACTCGAGCCATATTTTGCAATTCGGAGGCAGATGTTCCAATACCAAAGAGCTTTGATTTGTAGAAGTTCACTTTTAGACCCGAAGATATGTGGAAACACTTGAGGATCACCGCAAGATTCTTAATACTCTCACGGTCCCATTCACCAGCAAATATTTCATCATCCGTGTAGAACAGGCGAGACACGGGAGGGGAATTATTTGGTAGGTTGATTCCCCGGATCAAGGATTTATCGCGTGCACTTTTGATTGTGATATTTAATCCCTCCATGACAAGAACAAAAAGAAAAGGGGAGAGAGGATCCCCCTGACGTACACCTTTCATGATCGGGAATTCATTTGTTGGTGATCCGTTAACTAGTACTGATGCCCTTGAAGATGATAAACACCCAGCAATCCATCTCCTCCAATTCCGCCCAAAACACATATGATCCATAATTGAGTCCAAATAATTCCAATTGATAGAATCAAATGCCTTTTCGAAATCTACTTTAAATAAAAAGATCTTCTTTTTAGATTTCTTGGCCCAAGAAAAGACTTCATTCATGATTAACGATCCATCTAATATGTTTCTCACTTCAATATATGTCGACTGGACTTCATCTATCACACTACCAATCACCTTTTTTACACGAACGACAAGCATTTTCGCAATTATTTTATAAATACACCCAATGAGGCTAATTGGACGATAATCACTGAGAGAGAGCGGATCCGACACTTTGGGATAAGTGTGATAAAAGATGAATTGCACCCCTTCGCAAGAGTACCAATTCTTTCAAAATGTTTGACAAAACTGATAATATCACCATTCATTAGTTCCCATTTGGATTTGATAAGTTTGAATGTGAAGCCGTCTGGCCCCGGCGCCTTTTCACCCCCACAATACCATACAGCAGATTTGATATCTTCCAATGAAAATGGCGCATCCAGGAACCTAGTCTGATCAGAAGATAATTGCTTGAAGTTCGAGCTAATGAGCTTTGGTCGATCAGGACACCGTTCTTCGAATTTGGTTGCATAGAATTTATGGACCTCCAATTTGATTTCATTAGGGTCAGAGACCCACACCCCATAATTGCTTGAAGTCCGAGGTAATGAGCTTCATGTCGTACCTTCCTTTTGAAGCCAAAATTACTTGAAAACATTTTAAACATAACCCTTAAGCGCAAAGCTTAGTGAGTTCCCCTCAAAATACCATATATCAAACAAAAACGGGCCCAACCCAACATACATGCTTCGGGCACAGCCCACGTATTCGGGCCCCAGCCATATAATACATGCATAATCAGGCCCCGACCATACAAGACATACATACACATGCAAGAGTAGCATCCTACAAACATCATCTAGTGGGCAGGTAGTAGTGCCTTCAACCCACGAGTACAGTGAAGAGACTCACCTCAATCCTGAAGACAAGATAAACCCCCTACTCGAGCCTATGATATCAAGCCTTCCGTTACTAAACATATCCACAATGTAACCTAAATTAACAATTAAGGCAATGACTAGCCCATAGAAGGTCTCGACTTATAATTAAACCTCCTTTGGGTAAAAGACCATTTTGCCCTTTCAATACTAAGTTCAAAAGCCAAACCAACCAAAAAGTCAATGGACAACACTCAGTTGACTTACACCCTGCGTAACCAATCTAGGCCCTGCGTAGATCTACGCAGTGAATACTTATATTACGCCCTACGTAGTGCCCCTGATCCCAAAAAACTTCTATTAAGCTCTTATTACAGCAAGCCAAACTCTTAAACTCCAAGATCTGATCTAAATGAATGTCTTGATGGATAAAGTCTCTGACTTTATCCATTTGCATGGTCACAAAGAGCACAATACCAAAACCTAGGTCCATAAAGTTATACATTGCTTCAGAACTCATGCATTGATGGATGAGAGCACCTAAACTCTCATTTTTATGACTCAATAACCTCATAAACATCAGGAGGCACTCACATAGTCTAGAGTAACCCATACTTACAAGAACCAAGATTATAGGACAAAAATCATAAAAAATTATGAACTATTTAGATCTAACAAAAGGAAAATCAGGATGCAAGCTTTATACCTCCTGGAGAATGTTAATGATGTAACACCCGGAAACCCGAAGGCTAAATAAGGAAATATATTATGCAAATTGAAGGTCTACTCATCGAGTCCAAGGGAGATAACTCGACAAGTAGGAATAAGTTTTGGACGCAGGTAGAGAGACCTACTCGATGAGTTGGGGAGGACCAACTCGACGGGTTGGTCTGGGTTTGGGAAACCCTAGATTCGGGGTTTTGTACCTTATTTAAGCATCTTAATCCCCACCCCTCAACCTCATTTACAGCCCCCAAGTCCCAAACCCTAATCCACGAAACCCTAGAGCATTTTGCGAGTGTGTGAGCCATTTGTTAGTAATCTAGTGTATTCTTGAAGCTTGAAGAAGAAGGAGGAGTTAGAAGACTCAAGAGGAAGAGAGTAGATCCAGAAACTACACTTATTTGGCTACATTTTCTGGTAATCAAGTTTCTATCTTGACCATTAGTTCATTAAATCTCTTCCTTCCTCTTTTATAAGGGTTTTGGCCCAAGAATGATAACTTTTGGTGAATGGACGACCCAAGTGGGTATTCTTCCAGATCTAAGACCTTGAAGGGTTGGCAGGGCATAAAGGTGCAAACTTTATGCCATTAGATCCCCCATGCAAGCCATAGAGTATCATTTTGCCCTTTTAGCTCAAAAAGGCCATGCATGAAGAGAAATGTGGGAGCTTTATGTGTCCAAGTAGTGTTAGGGGTTTAGATCTGTGGTTGTAAGTTTTAGTTTGGTGTATGGATGGCTTAAGGACCAAGTCTTAGGTCCCAAGGAGTTAGGTTTTGAGCTAACCCATTAAGAAGAGGTATTAATGGGTAAAGTTGGATACTTTACCCTTAAAAGGACATTTTTGGGGTTTATGTGAAGTATGAAGCTTGGATCTGAGGTGTATGGGGCTTAATCCGTCAAGATAGCCAAACAGAAAGAGGAACTCGACGAGTTCCTGGGAGAACTCGACGAGTCGGTTTGGTTTGTCCCAATTCTGTGAAGGGCAGGACTCAGCGACTCGGTAGAAGGACTCCACGAGTTGACTCATCATGTCCCATCAGTGAGTAGCGTGGGAACTCGGCGAGTCAAGGGAGTGACTCGACGAGTTAGTTCAACTTAGGGTTGACTTTGACTTTGACCAAGCGTTGACTTTGAACAAAATGTTGACTTTGACCAAAATGTTGACTTTAACCAAGGGTAAAATGGTCATTTACCCTAAGAAGGATTATTAGTTTTTTTGACTAGGTATTATGTTGGTAATGATAGCTCGGGGAGTCGAGAGATCAGCAGTTCGGGGATCTGCCAGTTAGCAGCGAGAGGTCTATTCGTAGGATTCTGCAGTCACCTTGTGAGGTGAGTTTTCTCTAGTAGGAACGGGTCGAAGGCACCAATTTCGGCCCATTTATGTATGTTAGTGTATACCGGATTTAGATTCGATGTCGTGGTTATCCCAATGTAGTTTATATGCTTCCAGATTTCGGTCTGATACTAGGCGAGGCCCGATGAAAGTTTATATGTATGTTTCCGAGCTACGGTTAGATGTTGGGTGGGACCCGACGAAGGAATGCATGTTTAGTTATACTTGTTGTCTTTGTGATACTTGTATGTTCCTGGTAAGGAGGTGAGTGTGGGCAGGGACTCGTATCTCATCACTAGCTGAGTGTGGATGGGGTTCCATATCTCATTATTAGCAGAGTAGGGGCAGGGCCCAAGATAGGCGGGGCCTTGAGACTAGCAGTTATAGTGTCGTGTTTGACTGTTATGTACTAGCATGATTATGATTATATGTTTGTATGTGTATAGTGGGCGGGGCCCAGAGACAGATATGTATACCGAGCGGGGCCCGATGTAGCGGTCTAGGCCCAATGTATATGGTTATGTGTCTATGTGTATGGTATGTAGTAGTTTGGGGAGACTCACTAAGCTTCGTGCTTACAGTTTTCAGTTTTGGTTTCAGGTCCTTCCATTTGCAAGGGGAAGAGCTTGGGATGATTGCAGTACACACACCATTGATTCAGCCTGGGAAGTTTAGACTCTAATATTTTGATACATGGTTTTGATACAGTATTTTGATATGATGTTTGAGATACACGACTTGTGATTTTATTATGTTGTTTTATAAACTATGGGTTTTTCTTAAATGATTTAAAACGAAATTTTTGGACTATATTTTTTGGATGTTTCAAATGAAGTGCAAGATCTGGATCTACAAAGCTTCTTTAGTGGACTCCTTTCTTCAAAAATGCACCCAAAAACACACCTAAAGCTCCAAGACTCACAAATGGTGGCTAGGGATTCAAAGGGACGATATGAGCTGATGGAGGCTGGTTATGGGAGGGAGGGATCCCATGAAGTTAGAGTCCTTAAATAGGGCTCAAAATCTTAAAATTAGGGTTTTTGCCAGCCGCAAGTATGTCATGTGTAACCCATTAAAAACGTGTTCCTCATCAGCCACTACACCATGTGTACTTAGATTACGCACTATGTAAGGCAACCCCTCCCCCCCCCCCCCCCCCCCATCTTTCAGCTCAACTTCAAATAACCATAATTTCTTCGTTTCAACTTCGTTTTCAGCGTTCTTTATATGTACGGAGAGGTATTAAAGACCCTTACAATTCTATATAGTTACTTTTGGCTTAACATATGTCGAACTAAAACCTTAATCCATAAAAGAAGCCTAACATATAACTTTTCCCTTTCTACCCTTTGGTTCCAGCACATAAATCAAGGGCTTAGATCTCACAACCAACATTATCAACCTCCAATAAGGTCTAAACCTTACTTCCTCAAAGCCCAAAGCCTTTACATGATTGAATTTTGGTACATAACCCTGAATTAAGAAATTAACCGAAACAAGGTGTTATAACTCTCCCCCACTTAAATTAGATTTCGTCCTCGAAATCATTCTTTACTACTTCCTATGCCGCACCAGTCGACCTTGCCCAAACTTCTTGAATTCTAATTACATCCGAGAATTCATCTCATACACAATTGCCTTCCGATATTGCTATCAAATCCAAATCTTAACATAAATCACTTATCCTAACGAAGAAATGAACCTTAACATTGTGTCCTCAGCAAACAAAAGAAAACCCAAATGCTCTGCCCGAAAACTAAAAACCCTAAATCATGTCTAACTTCCCGACACACTAAACCATCCCATCCCACATCAATAAAGACTCTAAGCCGCAACTCAAACCGAACGAAACCCTTCCGACCTTGAATTATCTTGCTGATAACTAGACAAACAGAATCCTTGGCCATTCATCGTTGTTGAAACCTTGCATCCAAAAATGAAGGCTACTGCCAATGAGAGTCTCACCCATAGGTGCCAAACCAATACCCAAAGCACATCTTGATTGATAGGTTTTATAAGTTACAAAAAAAATATTTGGCAGAAAAAACTTAACCCTAAGTTCACATGCAACATATTGGATTTTAGTTTTATCTATTGATTTGCAAACAACAATTGAACATCAAGAACCCCAGGAGTACTTTACTATTTTCGAAATTCGATCATAAAGGGTTTTTAGGGTTTACATACCTTTTGATTATTGTAGTAAATAATCAACAATTCCTTCTCGAACAAGCTTCAGAAAGCAAGCACCAGAAATCTCGTACCTCTAATGGTTTGTACCAAAACCCTAGCAATAAAAGACTTGAGAGGAGAGTGGAAAGAATAAGGAACTTTTGGCTCTAAGGCTTCTTAGAATGATGGCCAAAATTATGAACCTCATAAAGGGTTTATATAGGTGAGTAAGGAGTCTTAGATAAGACAGGTTCCCTTAGATAACCCTTATCCCTTTTCTTGCTCCCTAAGTAGGGATGAGCATATGGACCGGGGAACCGGCCGAAACCGGTACCGGAACCGGAACCGGCACCAAAACCGGAACCCGATGGAACCATTCAGGCCAGGACCGGGACGTTATTTTTGTGGATTTTTGGAACCGAGAACCGGTAGGAACCGGAACTGATATAACCGGAACCGGTAAAACAGGCAAAAACCATAACCGTATGATGCTATTTTTTGAAGACTGGTTCCAACATTTGAAGACACGACAAGAACCGGTAGGAACCGGGAACCGGTAGAACCGCTGAGCCGGTTCAGTTCTTGATTTTGGCCAAAGCCGGTTCCTGGGTCCGGTCCGGTTCGGGTCGGTTCCGTCCGGTTCGGTCCTTTTGCTCATCCCTATCCCTAAGGCTTCCAAGAAGCCCTATGAACCTCCAAAACCATCCCCTTTCTGTGGGAAGGTTCTGGAATCCTTTAATGCTCAACTTTTGAACATTGTCACCTTTAGTCCTTCTACTTTTAATTAATCCAATTAATCCCAGAATTAATTCTAATTAATTTTTGATTAATTATTAATTAAATAATACTATTTTTAATTAATATATTAATCTCATAATATGTTAATATAACATTTATTATTGTTTATTAATCTTATAATAAATCAATAAATCAACCTCTTTCTCCAAAAGTCATTCTGTCAATCACTAGTTTTGAGGGCAACCCAAAAGGACTCTACTTTTAATTCAAGTATATACCAATTTAGTTATTGGCTTAGATACCTAATCCAATAGTCTCCCACTTGGATAAGTCTATAACTACAATTGCAAGTATACTTTCTAAATCACACAGCAAAGGGGTGCTTTCTAAAGCGAATCCAAATTCTGATCCGATCAGATATTTGTTCTAGCATAAGTGATCAAATATTCTTTCATTCTAAAAGATATCGTATGGAAATGATATATGTATTATAATCAATCTCTTGTCCAAAATTTCGTTTCCCGATTTCCCAGTTTGTGATAACCTCATAAGAATTACTAATTGAACACATCAATTTAGTCCTAGTTGGGCCCAACACTATAATGTCAACACCAAATCACCGAGGGGCCTAAAGATGTCGTTTTCCTGTTAGGGAAAAAGGAATGTATACATTTCGACTCATATTCTTGTATCTTTTACTCGCCAAAACATGCATGCTACTATGTTTCATAACATCATGTTATTGATGCGTTTACGTAACACCAGTGCACAACCGACTTGTAAATTACAACTCATATATCTCCATTTTAAGAATATAAGATATTATTCTCTCAAAATTGCTCGTGATATAATCCATGAAGTAATTCTTTGAGCGTGAGTTTATCCAATACTCAAAATATACATTTTTCTAAGTACTCATGAATATTGTAGCAACCATTGCAATGTCTAATCTCAATAGACAATCTACAATCTATTCATAATAGTCTTGATTCACTACTTACTTCAAAAAGTATGATCGACTATGGATTTTCAAATAATCAAATCATTCGGGAAGTAAAACATGCAAAACGAAACACAAGAATAAATAATTGAAAAAGCCAGTAACCATACTCATAAATAATCTCTATTACTTAATCACCAAAGTTAATTACATTTATTTTGGTACAAGTTTCAAAATACCAGCTACTCAAACTAATATCATCTCTTAAGCCTATGCTCCTAGCATGCTGGTTAATTTTAGCCCTACTCAGAGCCTTCGTGAAAGGATCTGCAGGATTATTTTCTGATGATATTATCTTCACTATAAGATAAACTTCTTCAAATCTATGTCCGATGTAATGATACTTTTTGTTGATATTCTTGGATCTACCATGATCCTTGGGTTCTTTGGTCAAACAAATGTGCCTTCATTATCACAGTAAAGTTCCAATGGATCTTGAATGGTCAGGACTACTCCTATATCTATGATGAGATTCTTTAACCAACCATCTCCTTTGATGCCTCACTTGTTGCGATGTACTTTGACTCACAAGTAGAATCAGCCACCGTATCCTTCTTGGAACTCTTCCAAGTCACTGCTCCACCATTTAACACAAACACCCAGCCTGACTGAGAACAAAAGTTGTCTCGATCTGTCTGAAAGATGGCGTCACTATATCCAACTACTCTTAACATATCACTACAACCAAGGACTAAACTAATATATTTCATCATTTGCAGATACTTAAGTATGTTCTTTACTGCAGTCCAATGAGCTCCATCCATATTTCCCTAAATGCGATTGATCGTGCTCAAAGAAAAAGACACATCAAGGCCTGTACATGTCATAGCATACATGATTGAACCTACAGTCGAAGTATATGGGACTCGACTCATATCAGTTATCTCTTCATATGTACTAGGTATTTGAGTCTTACTCAACCTGGCATTACTCTGAATAGGCAGTTCCCCTTTCTTGGAATTTTCCATAATAAAACGTTTTAGTACCTTATCCAAGTAAGTACTTTAACTAAGACCAATAAGTCTTTTCTTTCTATCTCTCAAAATCCGTATCCCAAGAATATAATCAGTTTCACTAAATCCTTCACGGCAAAACACTTCCCAAGCCAAGATTTCACTTCTTGCATGGTTGGAATGTAACATCCGGTCCAGGTATGAATCATCTTTTTGTATTTATTTTAAAAGGAATGGCCACGATGTTGTGGAGAATCACCATGACATGGCATATCAGTTTGGATTGCTAGATTTTAGTGACCCACCACGGCGTTGTCTTGAGGCACCATGACGTGGCGGGTGCTTTTTAGTGAAAACCTTAATTTTCGAGCCTTGGACCCTATTTAAGCAACATTAACGCTAGGGTTTCATCCTCCATCTTCCTTCCAACCTTAGAAACCCTAACCCTAGCCTCCATTGAAGTTGTGAGCTCTTTCTTGGTGCACTTTGGTGTTTTTAGAAGGAGAAGGAAGCTTTTGGTGAGGTGTTTTCATGGAAAGCATCGTTTCTTCAGTTAAGCTTATCTCTTCTACCTTGTTGAGTGCCCAAGACTCAACCTTTTCTTGCCATGTTGCTATATCTCATGTTTTTGTCCCTTTTTCCATGATTTTGATGCTTAAGTGATAGAATACCATAAAGTTTGCAACTTTATGAATATCCAGGTCAAAGTGAGCAAGTAGTGTTCTGGTATTTTAGTCATTAAACCCTATTTTTTCCCTAAAGTGGAAAAGGGATGTTTTGTACATGTAATTCCATAAAGCCATGATTTTTAAGGTCGCTTTTGTGTGTGAAACCATTTTGGAAACTTTAGAGGTGCAACTCTAAGGATTTGGTGCTTAATGAAAATCTCGATGCATTAAGTCACCATTAGTGGTTGGGTTGGGAATTTGGATTAAGGAAAAGTTTGAGGGATAAAGTTGGAAAGTTTACCCATCAAGACTACGGAAAGGACTAGATCTGAGCCTTGGAGTTCTTGTAGTTGAAGGAAAAAGGACTTATAGGTTTAAGATGTCAAGATGCATCACCACAACGTGGTGACTTGGTGCAGACCCGTCTATTTTGGCGTTTTGCGACGACGATATAGCTTAGGAGGCCACGACGTTGTGGCTAGTTGGGTTGACTTTTGACTTTTGATTTTGATCCGTATTTTAACCAAAGTTTGACCTAGGAGTATTTAGGGTATTTTGATCTATATTATAAGTTTTGGTCATTGTATTTATAAACGAGATCGGTTAAGTCAATTCTGGAGCAGCGTGTTGTTTTAGCTTATCATCTGTTTCTGAGGTGAGTCTTCTCACTGTGTCCATGGGTTGAAGGCACAAATGTCGGCCCATTATTGTGTTATCTAGGGTGATAGTTGTTATGTGGCTTATATGAGTTTGTATGATGGGTTGAAATAAACCCCAAGGCGAAGCCCACTATTCTATGTTTGGGTTGAAAGATACCCCAGGGCGGGGCTCATGTTTGTTGATCGAGTTGAAATACATTGCAGCGTGAGGCCCCAGGGTGAGGCCCATATGTGTATAGCGGGTTGGTTTATACTCCAGGGTTAAGCCCAGTGTATGTTTTGGTATGTCGTACTTTGGGGAACTCACTAAGCTTTATGCTTACATTTTATGTCCATGGGTTCAGGTACTTCTGGTTCAAGAGGGAAGGGCCCGGCGTGATGGCACAACATCCTCCCCTCATAATTTATGCATTTTGAATAATTGTACTATGATGTTTTGAATATTACATTAATGGTGGTTTTTAGAACAATTAATGAATGAAATTGATAGTCTTTGAATGAAAAATTTTATCACTGTTTTTGGGTTGTTACAAGTTGGTATCAGAGCCTTGGTTTGAGGGATTCGGGCACACTTTCGGGTGTTTCATAACTCAAAGTGAGGAAATTATAATTTTTTAAAAGAAAAACGAATTTGAATTTCTAAAAAGATGTTTACTAAGTAAAAAAGGTGCGATGTGTGCAATCATCAGAGCTCAAGTAAGTGGTTCCCAAATTACCCAAACTTATGTGTTATAATAAGTATGCTTGATATGTGAATTGCATGCTAGAGTAAGGCTAGGGATACATTCAGGAATCATATGTTAGAATTTACTGATTTATGTGATGTTGTATAGCCCAAGGGAATTTTAGGCTATGTATTACATGGAATTGATGTCAGCTCAGTTAATTGTTAAGTGTATGCTTCCAAAGTTGTATACGACTAGGATCATATTGCCCCTAGAATGATTGATTTGGCCTCATTTCCTGTTCCTTGTTTGGTTGTGAAATTAGGGTAGAATCATCATTTGATAATCTATGTGATTCCATTTGTTTATAACTTGCATGCATAAGGCAACCAGTGGTGTTGATTGAGGTTCTCGGTACTACGAGCAGTGGGAGTTGTGGATTCCTAGGAATGTCTAGGATATGTATGTTGTTTAGCATAGGAATGGTGTATAGTTCTAGTGTGGTGACTTATATTAATTATGATGAATCTTAAGGAGGGTACAGATAGGTGTGAAAGGTAGTATTGGGTTCGTACTATTGGAAGCACATGATCTATATTTAAGACGAGAGCAAATCTAGAGACTCTAAGGAGACCTGTGTAGGGAGATTCCCCCTCGAGTCTTATGTTGATTGTTTATATGTTTGTGTTTCAATTAGAGCATGGTGATGATTACTCGAGGAGGTTTTTTCTGGTTTAGGTTATGGCTCGGGCACATAACTGATTGATGAGATGTTGTGAGATTTCATTGCGGCTGAGGTTACTTGTAGTATCTAGGATGTTACTCCTATGATTTTCGGTACCGTTAATGAGGGGATTATGGAGCTGATGGATGAGAGGCCCAGGTCTTTTTGAGTTGAGATTTTTGCGGATCAGATAGGAGATCGAACTCCCCCTTTTTGGGAGTTCAAGGCCTATGGAGCTCTTGAGTTCTTTGAGGGTAAGGACCCCATCACTAGCCAACATTGGATCGCTGACATGGAGAATGCTCAGCGAACGAGTTTTTGCCCTAAGGGTGTAAAAGTGGGATTTGCATCCTACGTGTTAAGGGAGTGAGCACGAGACTGATGGGAGGAGGTTAGCTGAGCTGTAGGGTTAGTGGCAGTGGAAGTCATGACCTGGAAGGATTTTTTTTTGAGGTTTTAGAGGGAGTTTGCACCAGCTATTGAGGTGTGTCATTTGGTGATGGAGTTCTAGGACATTCGCTAGACTACTGAGACTGTGGTGGAGATTACCGCCAAAATTCAGGGAGAGGGTTGTATTGCTTCCGCAATATGTTGCGGATGAACAGATAAGGAATATGAGATACCATGATATGTTGAGAGAGGATATCAGGGAGTTTGTGAGCTTCTCGGGGTGCAAGACCCTAGATGATATGATCGAGAAGGCCCGTGAGCGGGAGATTGAGTTAAAGCTTTGGACGAAGCAAAAGTTGGAGCAGCTACAGACTGAGGTGGGCTAGGCTAACAGGCCCAAGACTTTCGATTCATGCACCAAAGTCCCATAGGGCCGAATCCACTGTGACAAGTGCAGCAATCGCACAGTGGGGTCTGTCGATTGACGGGCTCGGTATGTTTCGGTTTTGGTCAGCCGAGCCACATGAGTAGGGATTGCCTCAGAAGTGCTCTGATTTTTTTTCATAGCAATCAGATCGACCATAAAAAGTATTATTGTCTAAGATTGTCAGGGGGAGTAGTGGCGACGCCTGTCCCAACCACTTGAGGATTACTGATGGCCGTCAGGACAAGGCGGAGGCTCTTGTGGTGAAGAGCAGGGCATTTTAGCTGACCACTGATGAGGCTTGTGTAGCAACGGATGTGGTTACTAGTATATGATGTATCCTTAAATTTTATTGTTTTCCTTATTTATGTTGATGATTATATGTGATATTTAATAGGGACCCTTTTGGTCAATGGTATGACTGCCCATGTTATGTTTGATTCGGGTGCTACTCGATCCTTTGTATCTCTTGCACTTAGCAGGAAGTTTTTTTGATTCTCATGGGACTCTGGATTTTCCGTTAGAGGTTTAGATTGAGGATGATCGTATTGTGAGTGTGTCAAGGGTTCATCGTGGGTGTGTCTTGAATCTATTTAGTGAGAGATAATTTATTGATTTGGTGTCAATTCCTCTATGAGGATCGAAGGTTATCATCGGGATGGATTGGTTGGGCCCCATTGGGGCCATGATTGACTGTGAGCGTCAGCTAATGATATTTCGAACCCCAAGTGGGGGAGAACTTGTTATTCCTGGCGAAGTAGCTTCGCATGGGCTGACACTTTGTTCAGCTGCGAGGTCTAGGATATCATATCTTCATCAGGGTTGTTCTGGGTTCCTAGCTTATGTTGCAGATACTCGAGTTGAACGCATGACGGAGTTGAGTGGGATGATCATCGTTTAGGATTTCTAGGAGTGCCTCCCAAGAGGCAGGTTGAGTTTCAGATTGATCTAATTCCTAGCATGGATCCAATATCCAAGGCACCATATCGCTTGGCTCCACCAGAGATGCAGGAGTTGTCTACGCAACTTCAGGAGCTGCTAGACAAGGGATTTATTAGACCAAGTAGTTCTATATGGGGAGCACTGATATTATTCACGGAAAAGAAGGATGGTTCATACATGATGTGCATTAACTATTGGGATTTGAATAAGCTAACGGTGAAGAACCGTTACCCACTCCTAAGGATTGACGAATTATTTGACTAGCTCCAGGGTGCATCTTTGTTTTCCAAGATTGATTTGCAATGGGAGTACCATCAGATGAGCGTCAGGGATGATGATGTGCAAAAGAAAACCTTCATGACTAGATATGGTCATTACGAGTTTGTGGAGATTCCTTTTGGCCTCACCAATGCACCGGTAGCGTTCATGGATCTCATGAACCAGGTTTGCAGGACGATGTTGGATCGGTCAGTGATAGTATTCATAGATGAGATCCTGGTCTACTCCAAGACTAAGGAACAACATGAGGAACACATGTGAGAGGTGTTGTAGACCTTGAGGAGGGAGAGGTTTTATGCTAAATTATCCAAATGTGCGTTTTGGTTGTACGAGGTATAATTCTTGGGGCACATCGTCAATCAAAAGGGTATATTGGTCGACTCGGCCAAGATTGAGGTCGTGATGCGTAGGTTCTGAGGACCCCATCTGAGATTTGTAGTTTCCTATGTATCACATGATATTATCAGAGATTTATCCATGATTTCTCCAAGATTGGAGTGCCTTTTACCCGCTTGACGAAGAAGAATGTGACTTTCTGGTGGGGGCCTGATCAGCAGTTCGCTTTTGAGACTCCAAGGTATAGATTATGCGAGGCCTCGATTCTCACGCTTCCTGAGGGATTGAATGATTTTATGGTTTATTGTGATGCCTCTATTTCAAGTTTGGGAGTTTATGTAAAGGGGTCATGTGATTGCTTACACTTCAAGGCAGTTGAATCCTCATGAGGCGAATTATCTTACGCATGATTTGGAGTTGGGGGCTATGGTCTTTGCCCTCAAGATTTGGAGGCACTATCTATATGGTGTTTAATGTACTATTTATATTAACAACAAGAGTTTGAGGTACTTGATGGATCAGTCAAATATGAATATGCAGCAGCGGAGGTGGTTGGATGTGGTTAAGGACTATGATTGCAAGATTTTGTGCCACCCTGGGAAGGCCAATATGGTGTCCGATGCTCTGAGCCGTAAGGAGGTGGGTGCTCCTATCAAGGATATTTGATTGAGAATGGTTATTACTTCGCCTTTGTTGGATTTGATCAGAAAGGCTCAGGTGGAGGGATTGAAAAAGGAGAATTGGAAAGTCGAGTGAATTAGGGGTCAAATTTCTTTATTTGTCAAAGATAGTCGGGGGTTGTTGACTCAGTGCAGTAGATTATGGGTTTCGAATATTGGAGGAGTGAGACAGACAATTTTGGAGGAGGCACATAAGTCGAAGATATCAATCCATCTGGGGGCCACAAAGATGTATCGAGATCTGAAGTTGAGTTATTGGTGGCCCTATATGAATGGGGAGATAGCATGGTTATTCAAGCAGTGTCTGACTTGCAAGAAAGTCAAGGCCGAACATCAGAGACCCAATGGCAAGATACAACTGTTACCCATTCCCATGTAGAAATGGGGAGAGATTACTATGGATTTCATCACAAATCTGCCAAGGACAACACGTGGAGTTGATTCTATCTAGGTCATTGTGGATAGGTTAACCAAGAGTTCTCGTTTCATAACAATTTTCGAGAGTATATCTGCTGAGAAGCTAGCTGACATCTATATTAGGTAGGTGGTAGTTCGGCATGGAGTTCTAGTTTCAGTGGTTTTGGATCGGGATGTTCGTTTTACTTCTAGGTTTTGGGGGAATTTTCATGAGGAGTTGGGTACTCAATTGCATTTTAGTATATCATATCACCCCCAGACCGACGGCCAGAGCAAGAGGACGATTCAGAAACTCGAAGATATGCTTCGGGCATGTGTTTTAGATTTTGGAGGAAGTTGGGATACTTATCTCCCACTGGTCGAGTTCTCATACAATAACAATTATCATGCCAGTATTGACCGACCACCGTTTGAGATGTTATATGAGAGGAGGTGTAGGATGCCGGTTTGCTAGGGAAAGGTCGGGAATCCAGTCATGGGGAGTACTAAGGTAGTACTCAAGACTACAAAGTTGATTCAATAGGTGTGCAACAGGTTGCAAGGCGTGCAAATCCGGGAGAAGTGTTATGCAGATCGGTGACATTTGGACCTCGAGTTTTAGGTAAAGGTGTCATCTGATTTCAGAAGCAAGGTAAGTTGGGCCCCAGGTTTATTGTTCTCTTTAGGATTTCCGCCCGACTAGGAAAGGTTGAGTACGGGCTGGATTTGAATGACGAGCTCAACTTGATCCACAACACCTTCCTTGTTTCTCAGCTTTGGAAGTGCGTGGCCGACGAGTCTGCATTTGTTCCCATGGATGACATTCAGGTTGATGATTGTCTGAATTATATGGAGAGACCAGTGGCAATCTTGGATAGGAAGATGAAGTCCTTGCGCAAAAAGGTGGTATCTTTGGTTAAGGTCCAACGGTAACATCGGAAAGTCTCTGAATGGACTTCGGAGCCTAAGGCAGAAATGCGAGAACACTACCCTGAGTTATTTGTAGATGGGGACTTCGAGGACGAAGTCTAAATCAAGTGGGGGCGATTTGTAACATTTGGTCCAGGTATGAATCATCTTTCTTGTATTTATTTTAAAAGGAGTGGCCACGACATGGTGGAGCATCACCATGACATAGCATATCAGTTTAGATCACGGGATTTTAATGACCTACCACGGCGTGGTCTTGAGGCACCATGACGTGTCGGGTTCTTTTAGTGAAAACCCTGATTTTCGGGTCTTGTACCCTATTTAAGGAACATTAAGGCTAGGGTTTTAGCATCCATATCCCTTCTAACCTCAGAAACCCTAACCCTATCCTCCATTGAAGTTGTGAGCTCATTCTTGGTGCATTTTGGTTATTTTAGAAGAGAGGGAAGCTTTTGGTGAGGGTCTTTCATGGAAAGCATCATTTCTTCAGCTAAGCTTATCTCTTGTACCTTGCTGAGTGCCCAAGGCTCAACCTTTTCTTGCCATGTTGCTAGATCTTTTGTTTTTGTCTCCTTTTTCCATGATTTTGATATACTTAAGTGATGGGATCTCATAAAGTTTGCAACTTTATGAATCTCCCAGTCAAAGTGAGCAAGTAGTGTCCTAAATCTGGATTATAATCAAGTTTTGATGTCATGCATGGTAATTTAGTCATTAAACCCTAATTTTGCCCTAAAGTGGAAAAGGGATGTTTTGTACATGCAAGTCCATAAAGCCACAATTTTTAAGGTCACTTTGGAGTGTGAACCATTCTGGAAACTTTAGAGGTACAACTCTAAGGGTTTTGTGCTTAATGAGAATCTTGATGCATTAAGTCACCATTAGTGGTTGGGTGCTGGAGTTTGGCTTAAGGAAGATTTTGAGAGAAAAAAGTTGGAAACTTTACCCATCAAGACCATGGGAAGGACCAGATCTGAGCCTTGGAGTTCTTGTAGCTGAAGGAAAAAAGGGCTTAATGGTTTAAGTTGTCCAGAAACATCACCACAGCATGGTTGAGGTTGCCACGACGTGGAGACTTGGTCCAGACCTGTCTGTGTTGGCGATTTGCGATCACGGAGTGGCCAAAGAGGCCATGATGTGGTTACTAGTTGGCTTGACTTTTGAATTTTGATTTTGACCTGGATTTTGACCAAAGTTTGACGTAGGGGTATGTAGGGTATTGTGATATGTATTATGAGTTTTTGTCACTGTATTTATAAAGGCGACCGGTTGAGTCGATTCCGGAGCAACGTGTTGTTTCAGTTTCTCATTTTTCTGTGAGGTGAGTCTTCTCACTGTATCCATAGGTCGAAAGCACCAATGTCGGCACATTATTGTGTTATCTAGGGTGATAGATGTTATGTGGCTTATATGAGTTTGTATGATGGGTTCATATAAACCCTAGGACAGGTCCCACTATTGTATGTTTAGGTTGAAAGATACCCAAGGGCGAGGCCCCATTGCGGGACACATTTTTGTTGATCGGGTTGAAATACTCCCCACGGCGAGGCCCCATGGCAGGGCCTATATGTGTGTATCTGGTTGGTTTATACCCTAGGGTTAAGCCTAGTGTATGTTTTGGTATGTGGTACTTTGGGGAACTTACTAAGATGTATGCTTAGAGTTTATGTTTATGGTTTTAGGTACTTCCGATTCAAGATGGAAGGGCCCAATGTGATGGCACAACAACCTCCCCTTATGATTTCTGCATTTTGAATAATTGTACTCTAATGTTTTGAATATTACATTGATGGTGGTTTTTAGAACAATTAATGAATGAAATTGACAGTATGTGAATGAAAATTTTTATCACTGTTTTTGGGTTGTTACACGAAATCACGTTTCCTATAAGGTGTATGTCATCAACATACAATACCAGGAAAGTTACTATACTCCTACTATCTTTGACATACACACATGACTCATCCTCGCTCCTAGAGAAACCAAACTCTTTCACTTTTTCATGGAAACACATAATCCAACTGCGTGATGCGAGATACATGTTTCAATCCATAAGTGGATTTCTTAAGCTTATACACTTTATTCGGAAACTTTTCATGTACAAAACCCTTTGGCTAGATAATGTAAACATCCTAATCCAACTTCCCATTAAGGAAATTAGTTTTGACATCCATATGTCGTATTTCATATTCATGAAAGGCAGCTATGGCAAGCATTATCCTAATAGACTTGATCTTAGCCATTGGTGAAAATGACTCATCATAATCAACCCTACATGTTTGAGTAAAGCCCTTTGAAACCAGTCGTGCTTTGAATGTGCGTACTTTCCCATCCATGTCGGTCATCTTCTTGAATATCCATTTGCAACCAACTGTTTTTCGACCTGGTGCCTGATCAACCAAATTCCAAACTTGGTTGTCGTACATGGACTAAATCTCGTTGTCCATTGCCTCTTTCCATTTGGCAGCCTAATGGCTTGCCATCGCTTCCTTGTAGTTAGCTGGATCATCTAAATTTACTAGTATACCATCACAAATAAACGTGTCACCATCAGACGTTATATGGAAACCATAGAACATTGGTGGCATGCTAACTCTACCACATCGGTGAAGAGGTAATGAACTGTCAATGGGATCAATAGGGATCACATCCTCTATTTGAGAGCTAGTGTCTTCTAAGGTTCCTTCATTCGTTGATTCTGGAATTTATTCCATATCAATAGCACTCCTACTGTCCTATTTAAATATGAGCTCTCTCTCGCGCAAGACTCATCTTCGAGCAATGAAGGCCACGTTCTCACTAGGTCTGTAGAACAAGTTTCCAAAAGACTTTTGTGGGTAACCAATGAAAATATATCTCTCACTTCTAGGTTCTATCATATCGTGAGTCTCTCTTCTAACAAAAACTTCACAACCCCAAACCTTGATGTGGCATAGTGAGGGAAATTTCCATGTCCACATCTCGTGAGGTGTTTTGGCAACCATCTTAGTTGCGACAAGATTAAGAATATGGGCGGATGTCTCTAAGGCATATCCCCATAAAGAAATAAGAAGTGAAGCTCGAGTCATCATGGAAAGAATCATGTCTAACAAGGTTCAATTTCTCCTCTCAGACACACCATTAAGTTGTGGTGTCCTAGGAGAAGTTAATTGTGAAACTATTCCACATTCCTTAAGATAGTAGAGGAAATCGATACTAAGATACTCTCCACCTTTATCAGATCGAAGCATCTTTATCTTCCTGCCCAATTGATTCTCAACCTTGTTTTTCAAAGGTTTCTGATTTACGTTTTATTAAGTGTATATATATATATATATGTGTGTGTGTGTGTGTGTGTTATAATCATCCGTAAATGTCACGTAGAATCGATTGCCATCCATTGTGGTTGATCTGAAGGACCCATACACATCTTTGTGTATGAGGTCCAACAAACCTTCACCTCTTTCACAAGATCCAATGAAAGGTGACTTTGTCATCTTACCCAAAAGACAAGACTCGCATTCATCATTCAACCTTAAGTCAAATGATTCCAACACTCCATTCTTTTGGAGTTGAGCAATGTGTTTCTTGTTAATGTGTCCAAGACGACAATGCCACAAGCATGTTTTGTCTACACCATTAGACATATCAATATTTAATACACTATTTCCTAATCTATCAATACAAATCATAGTTTCATACACACCATTACAAGGTAAAGCTTCAAACATAAAAACACCATTTTTTAAGCTAAAATCGAGCCATTCATATAATAAAAATAATATTGAAATCCTTGTCTAAACAATTCATGAAAAGAAATAATTTTTCGTGTAATTTCTGATGAGTAGCGACAATTAATCAAATCTATCCTAACATCACGACTAAGCATAAGACTATAAGTTCCAATCTTGGCAAGAGGAGAAGATCTCCTATTTCCCATTATTAGATTTATTCTTCGATGCTCCACCTCCTCACTTTCTCTTAACATGTAACGCCCTCTTTCGAATCGTTTCCTAATACGGGGTGGTGACCTAAAGACTGAGCATCATCAGACTTAGTGCCTTTGAGGAAAAGATATTTAGATCCATTTGGGTGTGGGTAAGGTAATATGGATGATCCAGGAAGTTTGATTTGTGTTTTGGAGCCAAGGGGTATTTCGGTAAAGTGTCATTTCGGGATTTTATGGAATTTGAATTTTTGTTCAAGAGGTTTTAAGGCAAGTATGAGTTGATAGAAGTGTAGAGCTTCTCGTTACCTCTTCTTGTATATAAGGATCATCGGAAACAGACTTGTAACGAAGAAGTTATGGCCTTCAGAAGATTCATGGTTTTAGGGTTTAAGTGAGTATGTGGGGCGTACACATGTGTATGCATGGCGTACTAGTGTTGAGGTCAGTACGTTGGGCGTACAATGGTGTACGTTGGGCGTACTCTAGTCAGACCCAAACCCTAATTTAGGGTCTTGGACCCTATTTAAGCTTCTTAACTCACCACCACACCCTATTATCTTCAACCTCCATCCCTCTTAACCCTAGAAACGAAACCCTGGCCCCCATTTGAGTGGTTTTTCAACTTTTTGTGGTAATTCAAGCATTTTGGTGATCTTTGAAGAAGAAGAAGGAACTTCTTGGAAAAGTGTGGGATTGCTTGGAGCTTTTGAATCCAGTCTTGTTGAATCTTGATATATCTTCTGGAGGTAAAACGTTTCTATCTTGATGGCTATAGGTGTTAGATCTAGTTTAAGGAGCATTTTAGGTTCATTTTTGGTCCTTAGAGTCATCCATATGAGTATGAGCTACTTCATGAGCTTAGTATGCTGGATCTTGGCATTTGGGAGGTCCTTTGTTCATAAAAATGTCATCTTGATGAGTTGTGACTTAGAGGATTCAGTAGGATTCTTGAGGAAAGTATGGATAGGTGTGGAAGGTAGTATTGGGCCCGTACTACTGAAAGCACAGGATCCATACACAAATCAGGGAGAGTCTTGGAAAATCTAAGAATCCTGTGGGATGAGAATTATTGGGTATAATTGGATCTTTTGCATGTCGTTTCGGTATGGTGATGAACGCTCAGGAATGAGATTCAGATTCTGGTTCTGGCTGAGGGCAGGTACTAAGTCGACTAATGCACGGTCGCGAGAGTTCTTCTCATCAGAGATTACTCGCAGTGTTATGGAATGGACCTCGATGGTCTTTGGTTTATCCAAGGGATGGATTTTGGAGCTCTTTGATGTCCATCTCGAGGTCTTTTGGGCCGGTATTGTGGTATGGCAGTTGGGGGCTCATATGGAGCCCAAGGCTTGTGGATCCCTAGAATCCTTCATGAAGGAGGATCCTATTATTAGTGCTTGCCATTTGGGATTGGAGGTGAGTTTTCAACCATGACCTCAGGATGGTCAGGGTAATTCAGGAGGAGGGGCACAAGATTTCCTTTAGATGCTTTTGTGGGTGTGCCATCTTTTTTTTTCTTCTAGGTTGTTATCAGGAATTTGAATTGCGTTGGAATTTTGCTTGGGTATGCGTAAGCAATATCTTTGGTTGATTTTCTGTTATTGTCTGGGTTATATTTATCAAGGATTGTGATATGCCATTCTTCATGTCGGGAGTCTTCAATGAATCTTTAGAGGGCCGTATGTTGCCGAGCGGATTTCATCGTGTTCAGTTGTTGATCTGGGTCTTTATTAGGATCAATTTAGGGGTATTGCTTGGAGGATCTTTGGTCAGGGTTAGCGGGTTAGTTCTCTAGTGAAGTCAAGGCTCAGTGGTTTTATATTCAATCAGGTTGCAATCAATTAGGATTCAATGATTCTTTGAGAATGGAAGTTGGGATGAAGATTCGTCAGTTTAGGGCAAGGGTTACGGTTTTTAGTCGCCATCATAAGAACTCAAGGAATCAGTATGGTATCATGGGAGGTGATTTGGATTATTAGACTAACTAAGATTTCAAGAGTATTCTTCAGGGTTTCAGGAGTTGGATGATCATTAAGTTTGGATAGCAATGGAATGATAGTACTGATTAGCGTAGGTTATAGGCGGTTCATGCTAATTTAGGTAGATGGGTCGGAGATCCGTCGGATTTAAGAGGTAAGAGAGCTTCGTTGAATCCAAGTGGGGGAGAATCAATTAGTATTTCCAAGAGTTAGGAAGGCTGTGGAACTAGGGAGAGTTTCAAATCCTATCCAGTAGGAGAGGCGACCCAAGTGGTTGTTTAGATTGAGGTTGTGTAGGTGGGAGTTCAGAAAACTTCCAACCGTTAGTCAGCGTCTCCTTTATTATACATAGCAGGCTTGGGGTTGAGTCCAGGTTGAGGGCTTAGGAATTTGAATTATGACCAGAACACCAGATTGGATGCAGGTTTTGGCTCAGGATGCATGGGGTTGTGATGTTTTGGGTGTTGTAAGGCCATTGGTGGTAACCATGGTTGGTTAGAAGTGTTGTAAGACAGTGATGGGATCATAGCATTCGCCAGTTCAAGGTAGACTATCAGTGGAGGTGGTCATGAGTGTAAAGAGGGAATCCGTTCGTGCCTTGAGCACATCGGTCATGATTGTCTAGAAGTATTTATTTGTTTTAGGTTGAGGACCATTAGGGTCGGAGGCGGAGTCGGGCATGTATAGCTCATGATGGGTTGGATCCGTGGGCGAGGCCGCTCCGTGGTATAGTTGGGTAAGACCTGTGGGCGAGGCCCGTGTGACTATGGCAATACAGGTGGGACCTGGTAGAGACCGTTGGGTCAAGATTTTGGATCTTGAGTTGCAGGACTTAGTGGGTGGTCAGTGTGTGCCACAGTAGGGTTTATATGCTGGGTAGCCTTGTTATTTGGACTCTTGGGAACCTGGTGGTTGGACATGGTGCGAGACGGGTAGTAGCAATGATGGTTGGGAACCTTTATATCCCGATTTAGTGACTGTTCGTCGTGAATCAAAAGATTTTTCGTGAAATGCAAGTGCAGATATGTGGATCTCGGGTTATGAGTTGAGTATCGGGTTGGTTTTGGATGGGACTTCGAGTTGGGAATCGCAAGCGTTTATGTGCAGGATTTTATTTTGAGTGGGATAAGAATTTGGGTATGTATGTGCCGAGGGCATCAATCGAAGGGTTCAAGGGTAAGAAATGGATTTAGTTTTGGCGATAGATCAAGCCCTTATGATTGTGTCTTGGATTAGTTCTATTTGTGAAGGGCGTCAAGATAAGTCAAGGCGGTATTATTGATTTGGAACTCATGTATGGAGTAGCTCGTTATTTGGAGAATATGTTAGGTCACTTGTAGTTTCGGTTAAATAATCTTAGAGTAAAAGATTTGACCATGTTGCGTAGCTCTCGTCTGAGTGTAACCGTTATAGGGATGAGTCTT
The DNA here is from genome assembly GCF_051521515.1 of Lactuca serriola. Lineage (NCBI taxonomy): Eukaryota > Viridiplantae > Streptophyta > Magnoliopsida > Asterales > Asteraceae > Lactuca > Lactuca serriola. The sequence goes on along the minus strand of NC_136412.1, from coordinate 322,014,963 downwards.
CTACCTGAAGGATTATTTGAGATTTCTATCAAGTATGAGTGTTCTGCAGCAATAATAGGTCTGCAATTTTGTTTTCTTGTGGGAACCTCCAATTACTAGCATTTGAGTATTCAGTTGGAACGGATTTAGCAATGGTTCAGTACGGGTGGTCTGTTAGGGAGTCAGACCATCTCAAGACTTCAGATATCAGGCGGAGTAGACGTGGCTGTTTCGCAAAGGATTATTGTCAGGTGAAGAAAGGATTCGTTCATATTCGTGTTGGAGAGCCCTGCTATGATTGGTTTCGGTTGTCTTGGGAATTCTATGGTATGCTCGGGGTTGTGCTCGTGTTGCTCAGGTTGTCTGGCGTGCCGGGGGATGGTAAGGAATGATTTTGAGGACGAAATCTAATTTAAGTGAGGGAGAGTTGTAACGCCATCTTCCGAATCGTTTCCTAATGCGAGGTGATGACCCAAGACTGAGCATCATCATACTTAAGGCCTTTGAGGAAAAGAGATTTAGACCCTTTTGGGTGTGGGTAATGTAATTTGGATGATCTAGGAATTTTGATTTGTGTTTTGGAGTCGAGAGGTATTTCGGTAAAGTATCGGTTCGGGATTTTATGGAATTTGGATTTTTGTTCGAGAGGTTTTAAGGCAAGTATGAGTCGATAGAAGTGTAGAGCTTCTCGTTACCTCTTCGTGGATATAAGGATCGTCGGAAACGGACTTATAACAAAGAAGTTACAGCCTTCGGAAGATTCATGGTTTTAGGGTTTAAGTGAGTACGCAAGGCGTACACATGTGTACGCAAGGTGTACTAGTATTGAGGTCAGTATGTTGGGCGTATAGTGGTGTACGTCGGGCATACTCCAATCAGACCCAAACCCTAATTTGGGGTCTTGGACCCTATTTAAGCTTCTTAACTCACCACCAAACCCTATTATCTTCAGCCTCCATCTCTCTAAACCCTAGAAATTAAACCCTACCCCCGTTTGAGTGGTTTTTGAGCTTTTTGTGGTATATAAAGCATTTTGGTGATCTTTGAAGAATAGGGGACTTCTTGGAAATGTAACGACCCAAATTTTCACGCCCAAAAATTTCATTTTAAATTAAGTGATTAACAAAACTTTAGTAGTAAAACATCATCCGCACATATCAATTCATAAAACATATCTCGTGTCTGAAAACCAAAGCATGAAAATAATCATAATGTCAGAATACAATCCCAGAACATCTCATAATGCGGAAAAACCAATGTGTGTGTATGATGTGTCGCTACCGCGACAGCTCTTTCCCCTTTGCTGAAGAGGTACCTGAAAACAAAACTGTAAACTGTAAGCACAAAGCTTAGTGAGTTCCCCCATCGTACCACATACCATACAATCATATCACATACATACTGTCAGGCATTTCTGGGGTGCCCGACCTACCCGGTACGGCCATTTTGGGGTGTTGAACTACCCGTACGGCCATTCTGGGGTGCCGACCTACCCGTGTCAAGCCATTCTGGGGCGCTGACCTACCCATGTCGAGCTATTCTGGGGTGCTGACTACCCTTCGGTCCTAACAACCGAACCTCGGGGACTATTTCACCCCCTACTACTACTATCACACATATCATAGCATAATCTATCTTCAAACATATATGGGGTGTCCGACCTACCCTTCGGTCCTAACGACCAAATCTCGGGGACCTTTCCCCCTTCTACTACCTCTATCTCATATAACATATCATGCTAGCAGCTAAACATATCATAACATACTGTTAGGCATATCTGGCGTGCCTAACCTATCCTTTCGGTCTTAACAACCGAATTCTATCACTATCACATATCATATCACGCTAGCATATAACATATCAGGTAGTAGCAACACAGATGAATATCACAAAGACAAACATCTAACATACGATCCCTACTGGTGGGCCGGCATTGTGGTCGTAGACCCACCGCTACTGGAAGGTAACTCACCTCGTAGTAGTTGCTGATTTGTGCGGGAACTCTCTATCTGCTGCTGTTGCTGCGGAAATCCTCCGGCTATAAATCCCACAAAACACACCATCAGAGTCTGATATCTACTCTTTGGGTAAAATGACCATTTTACCCCTGATCAAGTCAAGTCAAAGACAAAGTCATCTTCCAATTGACCGGACTCGCCGAGTTGGCTTGCCAACTCGCCGAGTCCCTATCCTTCCAATTGTCCTTAAACCCGCTTTTACTCGTCGAGTTGGGCCGTCAACTCGACGAGTTCTTCTCTCATATGAATGACGCATGAAAACTCATCCGACTCGCCGAGTTGATGTACAACTCGTCGAGTCCACCTTCATCTGATGAATAAGTTCTGTCCTCGACTCGCCAAGTTGATGAACAACTCGTCGAGTTCTAAGAAGATTGCCTTGGACTCGCTGAGTCCGTTCATGCACTCACTGAGTCCCATGAACCTCCAGAACAATGGCTTAGTCCAAAACGTTGGGTCACTCTCTGGGACCTTCCTGAAACCTTTCCACACTCAAATGGGTCCTTAAGACCCTCAACTGATACGGGACAGAACCTTGGACTCGCCGAGTTGGTCACAATCACTCACTGAATCTTCGATTTCTGATGTACAACCCTTGATCAAAAGGTAGATCTATTCTTCTACAATCGATCTAGCACGTAAAATTACAAACTTTACGTGCTTGCATGGGACTTGAGCTTAAAAGGTCCTAAAACAAGCTCTCACAATGCATGGGGTCTTTTTTGAGTGCAAAAGCTACTCCTTTCTGCCTTGTAACCCCTCTAAGGACCTAGATCCGAAACATCAACCTCAAACCATGCTTGCAATCATGGTTGGTGGCCAAAATGGTTTAGAAAAGCCCTAAAACTCCACAAAATGGGATCTATCAAAAGATCAAGCAAAGTATAGACTTTATACTTTCTGAATTCTGCAAATGATGCTCAAAACCGAATCCTTCTAGCCTCCTCTTGATCCTTCCAGCTTTTCCTTCCTTCCTTGGATCACAAAAACACCAAAATCACTCCAAATGCCTTATATTGCTTCAATAACGGCTAGGGTTTGCTATGGGGGTCTTCTGGGAGTAAATGGGACTAAGGAGGCCGAGTTAAGGTGTTTAAATAGGGTGCAAACCCTCGGATTAGGGTTTTTGTCCAAACAGGGTCTACTCGCCGAGTCCAGGGACCGACTCGCCGAGTCCACCGCTTAAGTTCCGTGTCCCTTCTCGCTTCTACTCGGTGATTTGGACCTTCAACTCACCGAGTCCAAGGCCAAAATGCAAAGTATATAACAAGAGAATACGTACCAAGAACCAGGTGCTACATGAAAAGTGTGGGATTGCTTGGAGCTTTTGGATCCAGGCTTTTGCATCTTGATCTATCTTCTAGAGGTAAAAGGTTTATATCTTGATGACTCTAGGTGTTAGATCTAGTTTAAGGAGAATTTTAGGTTCATTTTTGGTCCTTAGATTCCTCCATGTGAGTATGAGATACTCCATGAGCTTAGTATGTTGGATCTTGGCATTTGGGAGGTCCATTGTTCATAAAAATGTCATCTTGATGAGTTGTGTTGGACCATGCATGAGTTTGGTGCTTATTATTGTTTGTATTACGGTTTTGGTCCCATTAAGCCATGAAAAAGGAGTAAATTTCCCAACTTTATGTGTTAAGACGTCTTATTAAGGTCATATATGAGTTTGGAAGTCATTGGCTTAACCATAAAGAGCTTAATATGGATTTTTGGTCCATGATGAGTGCGTTGGGCGTACGCAGGAATTACGCTCAGCGTAATGAAGGTTTTTTGCATTGTTCTCTTGTACCTTGTGCTTTGTAGGTGAGTACGCGGGGCGTACTCCCCAGCAAGTTGATTATGGGCTTTTTAAAACTTGGGCCTTGTTGGACCATTGGACTTTGGACATTGGGCCATGGATGGACTTAGGGTTTGCTTGGAAGTAGGTCCATGATGGTTTTGGGGCCAATTGGGGTATTGGGCCATAATGGGCTTTTATTTCTTTTCATTTGGGCCTAGCGTTGCCATTTTGGGCTTTTGTGCATTTGGATTGGACCTTGGTTATGGAACAAGTAAGAAAAGGTTAAAATGGTCTTTTACCCTTTAGGAAGTTGGTTTATGGAGTGGGCCTCAGATTTTAGGTTATTGGGTTAATTGTTGATTAAGTTTGTATTTATTGATAGTTGGCGCGAGGTTATCCGGTTCCGCGACTCGGGCAGTTATTTGGCTATCAGAGGACTGAGGTGAGTTTCCTCCCTATGTTTCGTGGGTCGAAGGCACCAGTGTCGACCCATGGTTTGCTATGTAGAGTGCTAGATGTCTGCATGACTCTTGCATGTGTATATGTTTGTATGCTTACTGGGCGGGGCTCGATGGTTATTTCGTATGTTAGTATCAGGTTATGCATATATGATTTGTATGTGGGTGGGGCCCGATGATTGTGCAGCATGCTACTAGCTTTGTGATTTTTGCATGTATTTAAATGTTATATTATTATATGGTTATATGTTTACTGGGCGGGGCTCGTTATGCGAGTGTGGGCGGGGCCCGTATCCCATTGGGTAGGGCCCATTATGCGAGTGTGGGTGGTGCTCGTATCTCATTAGGCAGGGCTCGTTATGCGAGTGTGGGCGGGGCTCGTATCTCATTTGGTGGGGCCCGTCATGCGAGTGTAGACGGGGCCCGTATCTCATTTGGGTGGGGCCCGTTATATGATATGTATGGTGTGTGGTATCTTAGGGAATTCACTAAGATTTGTGCTTACAGTTTTAAGTTATGTTTCAGGTACTTCAGTTTTCAAATAGAAGAGCTCGAGATGGTTGCAGGGCACACATCACATGTTTTCCGCATTTTGTGATTTACTCTGATTCGATGATGTTTTGCTAAATCTTGATTACCATGTTTTTATGGAAATGATATGTATTAACGATTTATTTACTTGATAAACAAAAATTTTATGTCATTATTTATTGGGATGTTACATAGCCCTTACAAATTAGAACAAATGTGAAATCCACATCCCGAATCAAGGACCCAAAAACGAGTTAGTTGTGAGTTATTGACTTGAATGGTGTATGTACCTGCCGAAGATGGCTTAACCTTCCCATCCTTGATGTCTTGCAAGTATTTAGTGTGACTTCTTTTCCAATGGCCCTTATCATTACAATAGTAGCAAGTGGCCTCTTTGGGATCACGAACAACAAGAATATTTGAATTGGGCTTTGCCTTTGACCCATTTATAGACGATCCAGCATAGACCTTTCCCTTCCAGTTTGATTGAGTTTTAGCCTTCCTCTCCTCTATTTTCCCAATGGAAAGGACGAGAGCACTTGTAGCAAAAGGGACTTTATTCTTTTTCATCCATGATTCAACTTTCGGCAACAAGTTGTGGAATTGGGCCAATGTGGTCTCTTTGTTGTTCAAATGGTAAGTCAAGATGAACTAATCATAACAAGATGTTAAAGAGTTAAGGACTATGTCAATAGCCAACTCCTCATCAAATTTCACATTGAGCCTTTCAAAACACTCCACATATCTCTGCATTCTCTGCACATGATTGTACACAAATTCTCCCTCCTTTAACTTGCAGGTTATTAATGCTTTGATGACATCATACTTTTCTTGACACACTCTCTTGTGGAACTTTTCCAAAAGATCCAAGCCCATCTCGTACGACCAATAGTCCTCATAGAACTTTTGCAACTCAGGTACCATGGTTGCAACCATAATGCAAGCAACCTTTGTTGCGTCGTCATAGTGTTTCTTATAGGCAGTAATCTCTTTTGGAGTAGCAGTTGACTCATCGATCTCAACAAGATTTTTGTCGAGGACATATTCTTTGCCCTCGTATCGAAGAGTCATCTTGAGATTATGCATCCAATCCATGTAGTTTGGACCAGATAGCTTCTATTTAGAGAGGATTGATAGTAAAGTGAAGTTGTTGTTGGTGGACGATAGGGTAGCAGAAGCATCTCCTGGAGTAGACATCTATATTAAGGAAGTAGTTTTAATTAGTTGATATAATTCCTTAATATTTTAACCCATAATTAATATTCAAGGCTAAGATCAAATATAACAATTCACAACTAAGAAGAGGGATGTCGTAATCTTATTTCAAATTTATGAAGGTAGGTAAAACAATTCACCAATTTCAAACTATGAAACTTCTAGATCTTTTCATATTCATTGAATCTTATCAATGACATGTTTAATCTCAAATATGGTCTTCTATTTGTGACTGGGATTCCAAGGATCACAAACAAGATGTGAATAACCATGCAAACATGCTTGACACCCTTAATGTCATTTATCATCTCCAATTAATGTGTCGGTTAACCACACATGCTCCATTAACATTGATAATTTTCAAGATGCCCATAATTTCTCTTTAAAGTCCCTATTAGTCTGACGGTTAACCACATATGCTCCACTAACAACATATTAAAGTATGACATACGTTTTCATAGATTAGCATATTATTTCACATTTTTCCTAAAGTAAATAGAGTGAGATTTTTTTTAAAATAGTTCTATTACTTTCTATCATTATACTTATTAATGAGATTATGTCATATCAAATCCATTCAGCTAACGACCCTCCACCACACAAGAGAATGGTGGGTGAGAGTGGACACCCATTCAACGACCATTTTATATGTCGCTTCCTTATACTCTCTTTATAGCATACTTTCATAAATGAGGCGTACTAGTGATTTGACTGATTTTTCTTATACATATAGTAGTTAACTTTTAATAATATATAAGGTATATTTTAAAACTTTTAAAATATGAGGTTTAAATATTAATTATTTAAGTTAATCTTTCTAATTAATTAATATTAACCAGTTGTGATTTATCTTTATCTTTTAATTAAACAATTAATTAACTCATTTGTGGATTAAACAATTATTTACAATTAATCAATTAATAAAATAATTCAACTTTAATCCTAATCCAAAAGCCCATAATTTTCAAAAATAGGGTTTGGATTTATTAGTTTTTAATTATTCAATTTTAAGGCTTTTAAAATAATAATTAAGGAAACTAGATAAAACCTAAAAGGGATCCCTGAATTACGAAAAAGCCTACGGAGGCTAGGGTTTCAAGAACCTTAGAAAATTTCGAAACCCTAAGGGTGGAGGCTAGGGTTTCAAGAACCCTAGCAATTTTCGAAAAATGTCTCCTTAGAGTTTAACTTCTATAAACACTAATTTTGATCTATTCAACTTTGTGCAAGATCAATAAAAACAATATCTCTGATACCACTAACATGTTTTATAGGTTACAAAAAAATATGTGGTGGAAAAAACTTAACCCTAAGTTCACATGCAACCTATTGGATCTAAGTTTGCTCTATTGATTTGCAACAAACAATTCATAAATGGTTTTTAGGGTTTACATACTTTTTTTTTATTATTGTAGTAAATAATCAACAAGTCCTTCTTGAACAAGCTTCAGAAAGCAAGCACCAGAAATCTCGTGCCTTTAATGGTTTATACCCAAACCCTAGCAATAGAATACTTGAGAGGAAAAAGGAGGGAAGAAGGAATTTTCAGCTCTAAGGATTCTTAGACTGATGACCGAAATTATGAACCTCATAAGGGGTTTATATAGGTGAGTAAGGAGTCTTGGATATGGCAGGTTCCCTTAGATAACCCTTATCTCTTTTCTTGCTCCCTAAGGCTTCCAAGAATCCCTATGAACCTCCAAAACTGTAACCCTTATGTGGGAAGGTTCTAGAATCGTTTAATGTTCAACTTTTGAACATTGTCACATTTAGTCTTTCTACTCTTAATTAATCCAATTATCCCGAAATTAATTCTAATTAATTTCTGATTAATTATTAATTAAATAATATTATTTCTAATTAATATATTAATCTCATAATATGTTAATAAAAACATTTATTACTATTTTTAATCTTATAATAAATCATTAAATCAACCTCTTTCTCCAAAAGTCATTCTATCAATTACTAGTTTTTAGGGCAACCCAAAAGGACCCTGCTTTTAATTCAAGTATATATCAATTTAGTTGTTGGATTAAACACCTAATCCAACACTGATAACCAAAAATTCATATATTCGTTCATCCGAGATCTCCTAATTCCACGCTCACCTTCTACTAGACTGGGATGCAGAATCCTTAACCATTCGCTGAGACTGACAATCTCACACATGGTCGCACAACGAGACTTTGCCTAAGAGTTTAATTGATAAAGGCTACCCTAACCTATCCACCACACAGATCCAATCCTTTGATCACATAGTTTCCCTACTCTAACGTGATCTAACACCTTAATTATGCCAGTCACTACCAGGTCCCACCCTCGTGAGTATCACACTTACTGATTCACGATACACCGATCTTGAATTTCAACCAATCCCACATCCGGAAATTGTGCCCAAAAACCTGAAATACACACTTGACTTCCTGACAAGTCATCACTAACACACTGCTCCCACGAGCATAGAAGTGGTCAATCCAAGAATCTCATGTTGAATTCAATCCCTTATCATCTCAAGTATACATCCACCTGACCAATCACTCGAGAAATTTACAACGAACTCCATGACTCAAGATTTCAGAGCCATTACCCAACATTGGTAACCAAACTCCTAATACATAGGTCACAAGAAAACGAAGTCCAAAATTGCAAATATCCATCAAGCGACTTCCAATGCACAACTAATACATCAACTAAAACAAACTTTTACTATCCACATGATCCAAACTAGTTGTTCACTGAGCCTTCTGACTCCCTGAAATGTCCCTACACCCAATCATGCCCATAAGACTAACAATCCGAGACCTAAGAGTCTCGATCAAATGACTACTGGGTCCCACACATATGAGTAATATCTGGTTCATAATACATCGATCTTACAGTCATTATATCATTATCATGAAGGCTCACAACCAACACCACATTGGCTTGAAGGTACTCCACCATCAATCCACCGACTTGAAGGAACCCAATCAACATCCCTCTCAACACTAACCAAACACAATACAATCCATACCCTTATATAACAAACAATTCCTTTCACAATACATGTTGCTACCAATACAAAATCAAATGAAAACATGGTTGTACACAACCATGAGAACGAGATAGACAGTTGTACGCTTGTTCCAATTCAAAGGCTATAAACCAAATAAAAACCATACCAATAAATTTATACCAAGTTTTCTATTTCTATCTTATTGAGTCCATATACACCCCGCATGACAATATCAAATGAACTTACAACAATACACACCCTCAAGGGAACCTATAACCAACCCTAGATCTACTACATTCCTTCTTCCTCACAACCTTATCTAAAGGGTAAGTACCAAAAGATCTAGCGACATGAAGAACATCAACTGCAAATAGAAACATTCACATGAACAACCGAAACAAGATCCCACATCTATATTGAAGTCGAACTGACTCCACCAATACGTAGCTAGCTCGATAAAATTTCCAAAATTATTTAGAAATGTTGTCAAAACCCTGGTCAGATCAATCTAGATACCAACCTTGTCAAGGCGACATGTCAAAATTGGAATTTGTATAGATCCAAAGTCACACCCAAAAAACTAAACATCACTCCAACATCCGAACTCCCAATAACCAAGGACAGCTGCTAAACCCGAGACTGCTATGAAACATACTTCCATAACCAATAGTTGAGGGTAACCATACCCAAAAAAAATCAAAATATACAATGTACGACACTTAACGGTAAGTTGGCACATCCATTGAACTTCAACTGATACAACTCAAAACTTTTGAAGTACCTCCACTATTAACGATGAACAAAATGACCAACGATAGAGAATGCATTGACAACTAATCCAATGATCCAATACACTACTAGAAAAAACCCATATGGAACTAAACATACCAAACTCTGAAGCTGATTGACCGATCAATAACTGCCCATCCTGGACTATAGATAGCAATATAGGCAATGAGATGACAAATACCTCAGCAACCAATACTCAACCTGAGTGACCCGAATGCCTCTATACCTATTCATCGGCGTTCCCAAAAGGAACCACTGGGCACAACGAGCTCTTTATCTAACGACTTTCTATCATGAAGACAACTCATGCATTTATGTGCACATAAATTTGATTGCAACTTGTTCTGCAACCCCATGTTAACCAAATCTTGAACCAAAATATAGCATACCCAAACCATAGATTCTTGTGACCCATTATTCTGAAACCATAAACTCAAGCCAATCGATAATCCTCCAAGCAGAATACCTAGTTCTCCCTCACTTAGGGTTCGAACTATGACCAACTGATATTTTAACAAACCAAATATCAAACCGGCTCAAGCAGATACATATTGTCCCTGGCTCTTGGAATGTATAACACAATGCAATATGATCTTACTGATAAAGACCAACCAACTTCAAAGAGATTCTGAATCTCAAATGGAGACCTTGGAAACTTCCCAAGCATAACCACCCCTAACATCAAGAATCTCATATAGATAGATGCATAAGCAATAATTCTAACAGTTCATTCATAGCACCAGCTCTATCTACAACAAATGGACTACTACACACCTCGTCTACAATTCCCTAACAATAAATTCATCGTGAGAATCATTCATAAACACAAGAGGCATCATTCTCACAGTCGGGGTACATCAGAGACAACAAAAGTTGTCGTTCCCGATTCACTTCCCATGATCACTTAAAACAATTAACTAGCACCTGACCTATCTAAAATCAAAAGAAGTCGACCCTTGATATCATCACAAGGTAACCATACCACAAAAATCCTCTTATGTGTTACCATACTGCCATACTTGCTGCCAAAAAAACCGCAACTATCAAGTCCCATGTTGGGTCTACCTCCCAATTTTGAAATCATACGCCCACTCTCTCTTTTTCCTTCGAACACAGAAAGATGGAAGAACATAATCCTCATCATAGATAGTGATATCCGAATCTATCTAACAATCTCTTAGCCTTAGGCTGTAATCCTCGAGTCGATCACCTTAATCACTCTCTTCTTGGGTCCCGTGACTCAAATAGTACTACCTAGAGCAAGGCCATCGAGGCCTCAAAATCAACTAACTTACCAAGGTCTGCACCATTCGGACCCGAACCGACATGGACACTAAGGCCCAGTAATTACCAGACCCATTCTCATCCTGAAAAACCATAACCGAAAGTCCGATAAATGCAGAAACACACTGCAATTAATCATGGTGGCAACCATGCTATCTACTGTCTACCAGCTCATTAGAAACCTTTTCAATTCTTCTTGGTCCTTGTACGGATCCTGTTGTAACATCTGGATTCCCAGGTATTCTATGATAAGTATATATATTGAATTTATGAGGGGAACTCGGCGAGTGGACGCTCTGACTCGTCGAGTGGGATCGCACATTTTTGGTCTGATTTAATGAAGGACTCGACGAGTCCATGAGTGGACTCGGCGAGTCCACGCTGTTTGATGAAATCCTAATTTCTCGGGTTTGGTACCTATTTAAGGACCCTTATAGCCACCATTTGCGGCTACCAGACCCTTGAGAGAACCCTAATAGTGCCTGAGCGTTTGTGGGAGAGAAGAAGCCATTATTGGACCTTTGTGGGTTTGTTTTGCAAGAAGAAGGAAGGAGGACAAGCAAAAAAGGTCGAGGAGCTCAGATCTATCACCCATTTCTTCAGAGGAGGCTGTTGGAGGTACGATTCTGTGCTCAAACTCGTGTATTTGGTGTTCTAGTTGAATCTAGGGTTTTCTTATGACTTCTTTGGCTTGGATTCGAAGTATGTAAGGTCCCAAGGTGGAGTTCTTCTTAGATCTGGACCTTAAGAGGTCCAGAGAGTCCCATCCATCTCGCTTTTTGCTATTCCATTTGAGTTATGGCCCTAGGTTGCCATTTTAGGGGTTATTTCACCCAAAGAAGCTTTATGGTCATTGCATGAGTGTAAAGGTCGGACCTTTACGTGATTATAGTGGTTGGGAAGACCAGATCTATGGATTAGAGGAACAGATCTGACCTCAGAAGGTCATTTGAGTATGAGCATGGCGGAAACTCGCCGAGTCCATAAGGGGACTCGACGAGTCGAGTCGGGGTTGCCCCGCGATTCGTCATAGGTGTAACCCGTCAAGTGGAAGGATTACTCGACGAGTCATGAGAGGCTGAAAGGATTCAGAGGATCCTCATGGACTCGCCGAGTCGCCCATGTGCACTCAACGAGTCGGGTCAAAGTTTGACCATTGACTTTCGTTGACTTTAGGGTTTTGGTCAAGACTGATTCAGGAGAGTTTAGGGTAGGGTAGAATGGCCTTCTACCCAGTTGTAGAGATGAGATCAAGAGAGAATTCTGATCAGGATGTTGTTTGAATAATAGGAGGAGGCTAAGTCGAGACGTCGAGCACGAGAGTTTATCCGACTTCATTGAGGTGAGTCTTCTCACTATACTGTACCTGGAAGGGTACCTAGTGTGACCGGAAGGTCTTATATGCTATGAGATGTATGAGCTGTATGTTGTTATGTGATATGTATGTGTTATGAATGTTATGTATGCTATGGACCGGAAGGTCAAGAGGTTACGGACCGGAAGGTCGATACGGGTATGACCGGAAGGTCTACCGGGAATCGGGACGAAAGTCCCCTGAGACATATGGATCGGAAGATCTTGCATAGTTATGCCCGGGAAGGCGTATGAGTAGTATGTGGTATTTTGGGGAACTCACTAAGCATTTATGCTTACATCTGTTGTGTTATGTGTTTCGGGTACTAGCGAGGAACGTGGGAAGGCGCCGGCATGATCCGTACACACTCATAGAGATTTTTGTTTGAAATTATGGGAATTATTTTGTTATGATAACATTGGATACATTATACTCTGATATTGTTTTGAGGATTAAAAGTGTGATTTTAAAATGAAAAATTGTTTGGAAAATTTATGTTGTTACAAGTTGGTATCAGAGCCTTGGTTTGAGGGATTCGGGTGCATCTTTGGATGAATCTGAACTCAAACTAAGGATTTGAGGAAGTTTTTCATTAAATAAACAATTTTTCTAAGAGAGTAAAACATTTTGAGAAAGATAGAAGGAAGCAGTGTGTACGATCAGCCAGCGCCCGAACGGTGATTTCCCAAAATACCCTTACATTATGTGTTATGAGATATGTTACGATATGATATGCATGATAGGGTTGGCTAGGTATTCATATTAGGACTAGAGTGGCCTGATTTTGTGATGCCTTAGCCTAGGAAGGATTTTGCTGCTATGTGATGCTTGAGAGCGAGTAGGTAGCTGTGAGGAGCTGATGAGAGGCCTACCGAAGGGTAGCCTATGCCAGTGAGATATAGAGTACTTGTGATCTGGGACCCAAGGAGGAGGACTTAGGGTGAATATTGATGCGTTGTGGACGGTAGTATAAGGGCCCATACTACTGAAGACACCGGAGCAGTGCGCACTCTAAGTAAGAATCATGTGGGTACTAAGGAACAGGTAGGGTCGAGTTATCGAGTGCGAGCATGCTCAAGCGAGTCTCTAATATTATTATGTTGTATTTCAGAGACATCATGGTTGGGACACACCACAGACCTGAGGCGAGCGGTGTGAGTGACGAGGAGCTTCGTCAGATGATCCATGATGAGGTGGCAGCGGCGATCCAGGCCGAGATTCTGGAGATGTTTGGGTCTATCAAGACCACTTTGATTGAGACCTTTGACGAGCGTTATGCAGCGGTGACTGAGGCTGCAACTACTGCAGTTGTGGCTACTGCCAGGCCTCAGGAAGGTGACTTGTTGTTGTTTCGGGAGTTCAGCAACACGAAGCCATCTGACTTTGATGGGACGCAGGATCCTATCGCTGTGATGAGATGGATTGCTGATATTGAGGGATGCTTCTATACGTGTTCATGTCCGGAGCATCTGAGGGTACGGTTCTCGTTGAACCAGCTTCGCTTGAGAGCGAATGACTGGGGGAAGTTTGTGACGGAAAGCTCCATTGTTGCAGAGATTTCAGAGGTGACTTGGGAGAGGTTCACCACCATGTTCAGAGATGAGTATGTTCCCCCGGTGGAGAGGGAACGGTTGGTTCAGGAGTTCTTGACCCTCAAGCAGGGTATTGATTCTGTTACTGTGGTTACCAGGAAGTTTCATGAGAGGGCAATGTTCTGCCCTGAGCAGGTGTCTTCTGAGCAGGCACAGATGAGTCAGTATTTGGGCGTTTTGAGGAGAGACATTCGGGAGTTCGTGTCGAACTCGACTTACAGGACATTTGTCGAGCTCCAGGCAAATGCCTGGAAGAGGGAGATTGAGTTGGAGACTCAGGCCAGGGAGGAGGCCGAGTCTCAGAGGATGGATAGGCGGTCGGCACAGTCTCAGCCGGTAGCCAAGCAGCCCAAGCCTGCTGATGCGAGATCTAGAGGCCAGAAGGGCCGCACTTGTGGGAAGTGCGGCAAGGGACATGATGGTTTCTGTCGATCGGGTGTTTGCTACAAATGTGGCAAGGAGGGGCATATCGCCAAGGATTGCCCCAAGGGATTTATGCTTTGCTTCCATTGCAACCAGACTGGCCATCAGAAGGCCGAGTGCCCACAGTTACATCAGGGATTTGCACCTGCTGCTAGGGTTACCGAGGTTCGGCCAGTGAAGGCCGAGGCACCGAAGGCTCGTGGGAGAGCTTTCCAGTTGACAGCGGAGGAGGTCCGCGCAGCGCCCGATGTTGTGGCTGGTATGTATTCTTTATTTATTTTGTTGAGTTGAGATATTGTGCTTATATGATGATATGAGTAGGTACTTTTCTTGTGAATTTTGTACCTACTTTTGGTGTTATTTGACTCGGGTGCGAGTCGGTCATTTTTTTCCTTGGCATTTAGTCAGCACTTTAGTATCCGACGAGAGGCGTTGAGTCGACCTCTGCGAGTTTCTATAGCTAACGAATGAGCGGTGTATGCTACGGATGTGATTCGAGGATGTATACTTGAGATCTTTGGTGTGGAGTTCTCGATAGATCTGGTCACGATTGCGATGGGGGACGTATGTGTCATAGTGGGCATGGATTGGTTGAG
This sequence comes from Lactuca serriola, assembly GCF_051521515.1. Classification (NCBI taxonomy): domain Eukaryota; kingdom Viridiplantae; phylum Streptophyta; class Magnoliopsida; order Asterales; family Asteraceae; genus Lactuca; species Lactuca serriola. The sequence goes on along the minus strand of NC_136412.1, from coordinate 321,999,940 downwards.
CCGATTTGGGGTCGTGATAGATTGAGAGCGTCAGTTGGCGAAGATACGAGACCCTATTGGGGGAGTACTTTCGGTATATGGAGAGGGTACCCGATGTGAGTCAGCGTTTTGTTCGGCTGCCAGGGGCGAGACAGAGTTTGCAGCAGGGCTGCAGCGGGTTCGTAGCCTTTGTGATGGACATGCGAGTGGCTGCTGGGAGGCCAAGTTTGATTGATGAGGTTCTGATAGTGTGTGAGTTCCCGGATGTTTTCCCCGAGGAATTGTCAGGTGTGCCTCCCGAGAGGCAGGTGGAGTTCCGTATCAATTTGGTTCCAGGAGCAGTGCCTATCGCCAAGGTGCCTTATCGCATTGCGCCGCCAGAGATGCAGGAGTTATCCTCGCAGCTTCAAGAGCTGCTGGGGAAGAGGTTTATTCGACCGAGTAGCTCACCATGGGGAGCGCCGATCCTTTTTGTCAAGAAAAAGGATGGTTCACACCGGATGTGTATTGATTACCGGGAGTTGAACAAGTTGACGGTCAAGAATCGTTATCCGTTACCGAGGATCGACGATCTGTTCGATCAGTTGCAGGGGGCTTCTTGGTTCTCCAAGATAGACTTGAGGTCGGGTTATCATCAGATGAGGGTTCGGGAAGAAGATATCCAAAAGACAGCGTTCAGAACTCGTTATGGGCATTACGAGTTCGTGGTGATGCCTTTTGGGCTCACCAATGCACCAGCAGCATTCATGGATCTCATGAACAGGGTATGCAAGCCGATGTTGGATCAGTCGGTGATCGTGTTCATTGATGATATCTTGGTGTATTCGAGGTCTAGAGAGCAACACGAGGAGCATTTGAGGGAGATCCTCGGAGTTCTGAGATCGGAGAGGCTTTATGCCAAATTCTCTAAGTGCGAGTTCAGGTTACGGGAGGTCCAATTATTGGGGCATCTCGTCAACCAGAATGGGATTTTGGTCAATCCGGCCAAGATTGAGGGAGTCATGAGGTGGGAGGTGTCGAGATCGCCCACCGAGATCAGGAGCTTTTTAGGATTGGCCGGCTACTATCGGAGATTTATCAGGGATTTCTCCAAGATCGTCGTGCCACTCACCAGGTTGACCCGGAAGGGTGTTGCTTTTTCATGGGGTCCGGAGCAGCAGACCTCGTTTGAGACACTTCGCCAGAGATTATGTGAAGCCCCAGTGTTAGCTCTCCCGGAAGGGATGGAGATTTTGTGGTGTATTATGACGCATCGATATCGGGGTTGGGTGCGGTGCTCATGCAGAGGGGGCATGTGATAGCGTATGCATCGAGGCAGCTGAAGCCTCATGAGAAGAGGTATCCCACCCACGACCTGGAATTGGGGGCAATGGTGTTTGCCCTCAAGATTTGGCGTCATTATCTATATGGGGTTCAGTGTACCATATACACGGACCACAAGAGCCTGAAGTATTTGATGGATCAGCCCAATATGAATATGCGTCAGAGGAGATGGTTGGACGTGGTAAAGGATTACGATTGTGAGATCCTGTACCACTCGGGCAAAGCCAATGTTGTAGCTGATGCACTGAGCCGAAGGGCAGAAAGTGCCCCGATTCGAGGCACTTGTACGAGATTGTCTGTGATGACTCCAGTGTTGGACACCATTCGGGAGGCCCAGGATGAGGCTGTGAGACCGGAGAACCGCAAGAGGGAGCGGGTGATTGGTCAGATACATGGGTTCATTACCGATGGTCGAGGGCTGATGACCTTTCAAGGTCGAATTTGGGTACCATATGCAGGCGGGGCACGTACCATTCTGATGGAGGAGGCACATAGATCGAGATTCTCGATCCATCCCGGGGCTACAAAGATGTATTTGGACCTAAAGAAAGATTATTGGTGGCCGTGTATGAAGAGGGATGTCGCGTGGTTTGTTGAGAGGTGCTTGACCTGTCGCAAGGTTAAGGCCGAGCACCAACGTCCGCATGGAAAGTTGCAGCCGCTTGAGGTTCCCCAATGGAAGTGGGAACAGATTTCCATGGATTTCATCACCAAATTCCCGAGGGCCGCGAGGGGTGTCGATGCAATTTGGGTGACCGTCGACCGGCTGACAAAGAGCGCACATTTTCTTGCTATCAGTGAAAGCTCTTCTGCCAAGAGGTTGGCAGAATTGTATGTGAGGGAGGTTGTATCGTGTCATGGGGTACCGATATCGATTGTGTCCGATCGAGATGTACGTTTCACTTCCAGGTTCTAGAAGAAGTTCCACGAGGACTTGGGTACGAGGTTGCATTTCTGTACCACCTACCACCCACAGACGGACGGGCAGAGTAAGCGGATGATTCAGACGCTCGAGGACATGCTCCGAGCATGTGTGTTGGACTTCGAAGGAAGTTGGGACACGTATCTGTCGTTGGCTGAGTTTTCGTACAACAACATCCACCATTCTAGTATTGGTATGCCTCCTTTCGAGCTGTTGTATGGGAGAAGGTGTCGGACCCCCATTTGTTGGGGAGAGGTAGAACAGCGTGTGATGGGTAGCACTGAGATAGTGCTTCAAACGACAGAGTAGATACAACAAGTTAGACATCGGTTACTGACGGCTCAGAGTCGTCAGAAGAGTTATGCAGATCGACGGCGATCCAAGCTGGAGTTCCAGGTGGGGGACTTTGTACTCCTGAAAGTAACTCCTTAGAAAGGAGTGATCCGATTCGGGAAGAGGGGCAAGCTGGGGCCCCGGTACATCGGTCCATTCAGGGTGACCGCAAGGGTGGGCAAGGTAGCATATCGGTTAGAGCTACCTACGGAGTTAAGCCAAATTCATGATACCTTCCACGTATCGCAGTTGAGGAAATGTATAGCCGACGAGTCGGCGGTGGTATCTTTGGAGGATATACAGTTGGATGCGAGTCTGAATTATGCAGAAAGGCCAATCGCGATTCGGGATCGGAAGATCAAAGTTCTGAGGAACAAGGAGGTGTCACTAGTGAAGGTCCAGTGGCAACATCGGAAAGGGTTCGAGCTGACCTGGGAGCCGGAGTTGGAGATGCGGGAGCAGTATCCAGAGTTGTTTTTCGAGCAGGACTTCGAGGGCAAAGTCCGAATCTAGTGGGGGAGAATTGTAACATCCAGATTCCCAGGTATTCTATGATAAGTATTTATATTGAATTTATGAGGGGAACTCGGCGAGTGGACGCTCTGACTCGCCGAGTGGGATCACACATTTTTGGTCTGATTTAATGAAGGACTCGACGAGTCCATGCTATTTGATGAAACCCTAATTTCTCGGGTTTGGGACCTATTTAAGGACCCTTATAGCCACTATTTGCGGCTACCAGACCCTTGAGAGAACCCTAATAGTTCCTGAGTGTTTGTGGGAGAGAATAAGCCATTATTGGACCTTTGTGGGTTTGTTTTGCAAGAAGAAGGAAGGAGGACAAGCAAAGAAGGTCGAGGAGCTCAGATCTATCACCCATTTCTTCAGAGGAGGCTGCTGGAGGTACTATTATGTGCTCAAACTCGTGTATTTGGTGTTCTAGTTGAATCTAGGGTTTTCTTATGCCTTCTTTGGCTTGGATTCGAAGTATGTAAGGTCCCAAGGTGGAGTTCTTCTTAGATCTGGACCTTAATAGGTCCAGAGAGTCCCATCCATCTCGCTTTTTGCTATTCCATTTGAGTTATGGCCCTAGGTTGCCATTTTAGGGGTTATTTCACCCAAAGAAGCTTTATGGTCATTGCATGAGTGTAAAGGTCGGACCTTTACGTGATTATAGTGGTTGGGAAGAACAGATCTATGGATTAGAGGAACAAATTTGACCTCAGAAGGTCATTTGAGTATGAGCATGGCAGAAACTCGCCGAGTCCATAAGGGGACTCGACGAGTCGAGTCGGGGTTGCCCCGCGATTCGTCATAGGTGTAACCCGTCGAGTGGAAGGATTACTCGACGAGTCATGAGAGGCTGAAAGGATTCAGAGGACCCTCATGGACTCGCCGAGTCGCCCATGTGCACTCGACGAGTCGGGTCAAAGTTTGACCATTGACTTTCGTTGACTTTAGGGTTTTGGTCAAGACTGATTCAGGAGAGTTCAGGGTAGGGTATAATGGCCTTCTACCCAGTTGTAGAGATGAGATCAAGAGAGAATTCTGATTAGGATGTTATTTGAATAATAGGAGGAGGCTAAGTCGGGACGTCGAGCACGAGAGTTTATCCGACTTCATTGAGGTGAGTCTTCTCACTATACTGTACCTGGAAGGGTACCTATGTGTGACCGGAAGGTCTTATATGCTATGAGATGTATGAGTTGTATGTTGTTATGTGATATGTATGTGTTATGAATGTTATGTATGCTATGGACCGGAAGGTCGATACGGGTATGACCAGAAGGTCTATCGGGAATCGGGACGGAAGTCCCCTGAGACATATGGATCGGAAGATCCTGCATAGTTATGGCCTGGAATGGCGTATGAGTAGTATGTGGTATTTTGGGGAACTCACTAAGCATTTATGCTTACAGCTGTTGTGTTATGTGTTTCAGGTACTAGCGAGGACCGTGGGAAGGCGCCGGCATGATCCATACACACTCATAGAAATTTTTGTTTGAAATTCTGGGAATTATTTTGTTATGATAACATTGGATATACTTTGATATTGTTTTGATGATTAAAAGTGTGATTTAAAAATGAAAAATTGTTTGGAAAATTTACGTTGTTACACTTGTGCTTTCAGTAGTATTGGTCCATACAATCTTCTATACCTATCCGTATTCATCCCAAGAATTATCTCAACACTACTCAAGTCTAATATCATACAATCCAATAACAAATACTCGCCCTAAAACGAGTACACACTATTAATCTTCCTAGATTCTCCTTCTAGGATCTTTCTTCCAAAAATGATCACACAAGCATATTCTTACATACTTCCTAAGTCACTAGGAATTCCTACCCTACCCAGCTATCAGTTGTGGAAGAAACCTTAAACAATGTCAACTAACTATATTACGAAGATAAGCACATGAAACAAACATTAGATAATATTTCCACTAAAAGATCTGACACTATAATTGGTGGAATCAGAAAAGAGCTACGCAATAGAGCCAAATCAAACATTCTAAAAACTATTTAGTCATTGTGACATGCAACCTAACATATTCTCTTAATAGTTAATTTACATAAATATATGTTTCATATAGCACAATGAAAGCGGCATTCGAGCATCAAAATCAATAGGCACAAGTGGTAGATGTGGGAAGACACACATGTGGTAGATGTGGGAAGACACATGAGGGAGCCTACCAATCAGCGACATGGTGCCATAATTGTGGCAAGCAGGGTCATTTAGCAAGGGATTATTGATAGCCACAGCAGCAGACCCCTTCACTAGGTGTACGTATTTGTTACCATTATGATTAGGTGGGCCATATGAAGGCCCAATGCCCTCAACTTGTTGCTAGGCCTGTGCAGGAAACGGCCCCGATTACTCTTCAGATCACAAACGGATGTCAGGGTAGGGCTGAGGCCCGAAGAGTTAGAGGACATGCTTTTCAGATGATGGTTGAGGAGGCTAGAACGACACCAGACGTCGTTGTTAGTATGTATCTATTTATATTTATGTATGATTATTTTACATTATGCTTATGATTCATATTGTTGTTAAGTACTTTTCTTGTGAACTCCTTGCCAACTTTAGTGTTATTTGACTCGAGTGTGAGTCGGTCATTTGTATCCTTGACTTTTGGTAGGAGTTTTGTCATTCCTTTAGATTCACTGGAGCATATCATGTGGATTTCTATTGCCATCCAGGACAAAGTCCTTGTTGCAAGTGTTTTTCACGACTGTACTTTGGAGATTTTTGGAGTGTTATACCCGATTGACCTAGTCCCGATTCCCATGGGGGTGTCAACGTTATTGTATGGATGGATTGGCTAAGCCAGCTTGGGGCTCAGATTGATTGTGAAAGGCAGCTAGTGGTGGTTTGTACCTCAAGTGGGGGAGAGATGACCATTTGTGGTACGGGTACCAGGGTTGGTTCAACATTCTGCTCAACAGCGAGGGACTAGAGGTTTATTCATCATGCATGCTCAGGTTATCTGGCATATATGGTAGATACTCGTGTAGAGCAGAGTCGTTCGGTATCAGATATCCTGATAGTTCAGGATTTCCCGGATGTATTCCCGAAGGATTTTCCTAGTATACCACCAGAGAGGCGGGTGGATTTTAGGATCGATTTGATCCCCGGTGCAGCCCCCATCGCCAAGTCACCTTATTGCCTTGCACCTCCAGAGATGCATTAGTTGTCCTCTCAGCTTCAAGAGTTATTAGGCAAGCAGTTCATTCGACCGATAAGTTCACCCTGGGTAGCATCGAATTTGTTTTTGAAAAGGAAGGTACCCATAAGATGTGCATAGATTACCGGGAGTTGAACAAGTTGATAGTGAAAAATCTTTACCCACTCCTGAGGATTGATGGCCTTTTTGATCAGCTGCAAGGAGCATCTTGGTTCTCCAAGATTGATTTGAGTTCGGGGTACCATTAGATGAGAGTTAGAGAGGAGGATGTGGAGAAGACAACTTTCCCTGTTCGTTATGGCCATTATGAGTTTGTGGTGATTCCATTTGGGCTCAACAATGCACCTGTAACATTCATGGATTTGATGAATAGAGTGTGTCGACCGATGCTCGATCGGTCCGTCATTGTATTCATCCATGATATCTTGGTCTACTCCAAGAACAAGGAGTTACATGAGGAGCATTTGCAGGAGCTCCTAGGGGTTCTAAGAAGGGATATGATATATGTCAAGTTCTCCAAGTGCAAGTTCTAGTTGCATGAGGTTTAGTTTTTGGGTCACCTCATCAACCAGAATGGGATATTGGTCGATCCGGCTAAGGTGGAGGCAGTTATAAATTTGGGAGGTTCCGACGACTCTCTCAGAGATCAAGAGTTTTCTGGGTTTTGGTTGGGTATTATCGGAGGTTCATCCAGGATTTCTCCAAGATTAATGTTCCTCTCACCCGTCTGACTAAGAAGAGTGTGGATTTTGCTTGGGGGCTTGAGCAGCATGCGACATTTAAGACTTTACGACAGAGACTATGTGAGGCCCCAGTGTTGACCCTTCCACAGGGGCGTAGTGTATATGGTAGTGTATTGTGATGCTTCTATCACCAGGTTGGGCGCGATACTCATGAAGTGGGGTAGAGTGATTGCTTATGTGTCACGTTAGTTGAAGCCCCATGAGGCTAACTACCCTTCTCAAAATTTGGAGTTGGGGGTTGTGGTTTTCTCCCTCAAGATCTGGAGACATTACCTGTACGGGATCCGTTGCACCATCTATACAGACCACAAAAGTTAGATATACCTTATGGACTAGCCGAACTTGAATATGAGGCAGAGGAGGTGGCTCTACATGGTCAAGGATTATGAATTTAAGATCTTGTACCACCCGGGTAAGGCCAACGTGATGGCCGACACGTTGAGTTGGAGGGTGGTGGGTGCACCCAACGGAGGGTTGCGTATGAGGGTGACAATCTCCTCCTTAATCTTGGAGATGGTTAGGGAGGCATGGGCGAAGGGAGTCAAGGAGGAGAACCGGAAGAAAGATAAGATCAAAGGTCAGTTTGCTACTTTTGTTAGGGTCAACAGATGATTGTTGAAACCATGTGGTAGGGTATGGATTATGGGTACTGAGAGTGGGGGTGAGGCAGATTTTGATGGATGAGGCACATAATTCTCGACTTTCTATACATCCTGGTGCGACTAAGATGTATCGGGACTTGAGACTCAGCTATTGTTGGCCTTGCATGAAGATGGAGATTGCATGATATGTAGAGAGGTTCTTGACTTGCGAGAAAGTCAAGGCCGAGCATCAGATGCCTCACAACAAACTGCAGCCTTTGGGGATTCCTGTTTGGAAATGGGAGCAGATTTATATGGATTTCCTCACGAAGTTACCCCTAACTCCTCGCAGTGTCGATGCTATTTGGGTGGTTGTCAACAGGTTGACCAAGAGTGCCTTTTTTTCTTGCTATTAGGTAGGGTTCTTCGGCTAAGACGTTGGAAAATATGTATGTTCGGGAGGTGATATCTCGTCATGGGGTGCCAATTTCCATCATATCAGACAAAGATGTTCGCTTTACTTCCAGATTTTGGAAGATGTTTCATGAGAAGTTGGGTATGAGATTGTACTCCAACACTTCTTATCACCCTCGGACTGATGGTTAGAGTGAGCATATGATTCAAAACCTCGAGGATATGATGAGGGATTGCGTTATTGATTTAGTGGAAGTTGTGATACCTATCTTCCTTTGGCAAAATTTTCGTGCAACAATAGTTACCACTCCAATATTGGTATACCTCCTTTCGATCTTCTCTATGGGAGGAAGTGTCACACCCCAATATGTTGGGGTGAGGTCGGACAGAGAATTATGGAGAGCACCGAGGTGCTGCTCTAAACCTCAGAGATAATTCAGCAGGTCAGACAGAGACTGCATACATCTCAGAACCGGCAGAAGAGTTATGCAGACGGACAACGATTTAAGTTGGAGTTCCAGGTTAGAGGCATGGTATTACTAAAGGTGTCACCCTGGAAAGGTTTGATACGCTTTAGGAAGCAGGGAAAGTTAGGACCCCGATTCATTGGACCTTTTCGGGTGATTGCAAGGGTGGACAAGGTGGCTTACCAGTTGGAGCTACCGGAGGAGCTCAGTCAGATCCATATCACATTTCATGTTTCCTAGTTACGGGAGTGCTTGATTGATGACAAAAAGGTAGTACAACTAAATGATATCCAGGTCGAAGAGCACCCGAACTACATTAAGAGGCCGATAACGATTCTTGATCGGAAGACAAAGGCCTTGCGCAACAAGGTGGTATCTTTGGTCAAGGTGCAGTGGCAACATTGGAAGGGCTCCAAGTGGACTTGGGAACCAAAGTCGGAGATGAAAGAGCATTATCCAAAGCTGTTCACTTCGGCGGACTTCGAGGACTAAGTCTGATCCAAGTGGGGGAGAATTGTTACACTTGAGTCCTGGTAAATTTCTCTTCCAGTCCTTCCTTTTGCGATTTTGGCAATTTTAGCCCTTACACAGGGAGTACCTGGATGATACGTTGGGCGTAAGGGGGTTAAATGGAAACAACACCGTTTGAGGAGTACGTTGGGTGTACTATGAGTACACCAGGTGTACTCCGTCTAGACTCAAACCCTAATTTTTAGGGTTTGGACCCTATATATTGCACCTAGTGAGTTAAGACTTGGATCTGTAGTTTGGTCTAAAAAGGCTTATGCACTAAGCCCTTAATGAGTTAAGAACATCCAGCGGCATACGCTGGGCGTACCAAGCGGTACGTCGCACATACGCGACTGTTTTGGTTGCTACCAAGAACGCCCCGCGTAAGATCAAAGTATGCCCCATGTATTGGAGTGACTCAGCTCGGCTGATTTATTGAATTTGACCAATGTTAACCAAATGATATTTTGGATAATTTAGTGCTAATTAAGGTTGTGTTATGAATTGCATAATAGGTTATGGGTAGAGCCGATATTCGGGGTCGAGACTTATTTCAACTTGTGTTTGGTTTGAAATGTGAGTTCTGTTGGATTAGATGTCTAAGCCCATAACTATTATTGGTATGTCCTTGACCCGAGAGTAGCATGGTCCATTTGGGTTGCATATCATCAGGACAATTTGTTAGGATGGACTCTTGAGAGAAGGTTATATATGATTTATTAATATATTATAAGTAGTAATATATTAATATGAAATCATATGGTTTTAATCAGTATTGATCAAGAAATAATTTGGAATTGATTTTAGTGATAAAAAAAAGACTAATTAAATATATGGGGACTAATTATGTTAATTAGTTATATTTATATGTGTTGGGCTTATGATCCATGTTGGACCAAGTTTATGTATGGATACATAAAGAGTTGGGCCACATGAACCATGGATCATAAAACCTATGGGTATGGGTTTGGGTTTTACCCATGACTCTTAGAATTCAACACATATAAATACATATATGATGACCTAAAAACAGCCAACCCTAGTGTGTGGGTGCATGTTCTTGGAGTTCATGAAGGTCTTAGAGTGCATGGAGATTCTCTCTCAAGTCCTACCTTTGTCCTTGATGTGTTGCGATTCCAATTGAGGCTTCCACACTATTGGGGCTAAGCTCTTAAGGCCAAATGCATCAAGACTTCCAGCCATATGAAAAGGTATGTTACACTAACTAGTATCTTGTGTAGTTTACATCTTTGTATGCTAGTTATAGGCTTAATACCTTGGAAACACCTTTGCATGTATAATTAGTGAAAACATAGATCCAAGGTATTTAGGGTTGCATGAACACCTTAGGAGTGTTAGAATGCTCAAAACCCAACAAGTTCTCTCACTATGCCAATGGGTCTAAGGCACCAAGGCTGAACCATTTATTTAGTTTATGTATCCTAAGGGGTAGTATTGTTATGATAATTTTATGTGTTATTTGTTTGTGTATATGTCGACATATGGATGGTTGGGTTGAAGCCGCGTGCCAACAAACCCGGTGTGGTTGGGTTGAGACTAGAATTCGACATACCCGATATGGTAAGGTTGAGGCCAAGTGCCAACAAACCTGGATGGGTGGGTTAAGGCCACGTGCCAACAAGCCCTAGATGGTTGGGTTAAGGTATTACTGCTCTGTGCTGTAAACCAACAAACCCGGTATGTTGGGTTGAGTTCAAGGGCCATAAAACCTTGTATGCATGCTTGTAGTATATTTGTCATTGCCTGTATTATGGGGCATTTTGGGAAGCTCACTAAGCTTTGGCTTACAGTTTGGATTTCAATGTTTCAGGTACTTCTGATGAGCGGGGAAAGGCAAAGGTGTAATTATACACATCGCCCCACAATTTATGTTGATTGATATTGTGATTGGATATTTTGACTTATTATGATTTGTAAACAATGTTTTGGAAACTTTTGGGTGTATGGATTTGTGTTTTAAAAATGAAAATTTTACTCTGATTTTTGGGATGTAACAAGCACAAGCCCTGTAAAGGTCATACCAAACATATTAGGCTGCCCATTTTTTGTTGACCTTCTTACAGTGTGGAGAACTACTCTGCAAGTTCATATCACCTCCCATATGCGTTGATCAAAACTCTCGATATTAGATTTCCCAACTTGCAAGGCACCCTGTATAGCCTATGAAGGTTCCTATACAAGTCGTGCCACATGTGCAGAAGCCAAAATCGCATCAACACAAGGTTTAACCCCTTTTTTGCCAATCCAACTCTTATCGTACTCTAAACATCAATGGATTATTCTATTGATTTATGATCAATACAAGGAACTTAAACATTGTTCTTAATACCTTAACTCGTTAAATATCATCTTTTATATTTGAAATCAAATACTTCATCCATTTATCTCAAAAACTCGAAAAATATATCATTGAGGGCTATAACATATACATTTGTGCAATCATTAATGGATTTAGCAACCCATAGTGTCTCCATATACAAAAAAAAATCTATATCTCATTATTGATTTTCACTCAAATCTCATTAAGAGCAAATTCTCACTTCTCTTTATTTCCCAAGTCTCAAAAACCTCTAAAACCCCTTATTGGTAAGCATGACTTATACACTCATTCAATTATCATCATTATATAAAATAATATACCAATATTCTTCTTAACTGTCACTTAACTCCTTCAAGATATGATAATTATCATAGTTATGGAATTTTTTTTTTCATAAATACAATCAAAGTACTAAAATAACAATGTACTCTGAAAGTTCAGCATACCTTAAGGTTTCTGTTGTAAATTTCTATCACTCTCAATGTTCTTCGATTATTGAATGTACACTCGAACTCTCAAGTAATACTAATAATAAGATATAATAAATGACATTCTTTTGGCATAATGCTAAAACATGCCACCTTTCATTTGTAGGTATTACACATTCCAAACATGCCCTACTACATCCATGGTACAAACCACAAAGGTCGCACACACACCGTTAGGCGGTAAAGAGTAACTCGTTGACACATACAAATGAAAGGTTTGGTGTGAGCCAATGTGAGACTAACACATTTGGTAGATGTTTTGCCTTTTAGATTTGAGGTCTCAGGTTCTAATATGAGCATTGGTGATTTCTAGTAACTTGGTGATACTAATTTCTAACTACTAAACAACATTTAAAAAAAAAGTTTGGTGCTTGAGTGGCAAAGATGTGATTTGGGACTTGAAATTGAACTTAAAAGAAAGCTTGAGGACTAGTTATGCAATAGTCTCATAGATGATGGGATGAAACTTGCTACAAAATAAGAACCGAAAGCTAGCTATGCTGATCTAGGGTTTTATCCATTATATCTATCCATCCATCCATCCATCCATCTCCCGCTTTCTCTCTCGCTTTCCGTCCACCCTTCGTTTCTTCCATTGACGCCAAGGTAATTCGATTTCATCATCTCAACTCATGATTTCCCTTGTTATTTTACTCATGGATAGCAATTTCAGCATAATATAAGGACACACTTTATAGTTTGATCTGCTGATAGAGACGTAATAGTAGTCATTAATTTCATCTTCTTCTGTCTACGACATCTGCAATCAACTTGCTGTTAGATTCATATGTAGAATATTATTTGTACACAGGTCACAAATTCGCAAGGACCAAGATTTGTTGTTTGCTAAAACTTTCCCTGCTCATTAATTGGTTCCGGTTCCAATCAATACATTACATTGTTGCCCTAATTTCAAAATGCATACATGATTCAATATAACTATTATTTCCTTTATCTGTGCAAAATCCCCAAAACCTCCAAGTTAGATTAGTCCAATGGTTTTAGCTTGTTGATTATTCAGTATCATATATAAACCCTAGGAATTGCTGATTGCTCCCTACATCAATTCGAAACATTGATGAACTTATTAGTTGTCTTTAAGTTTATCTCATTAGATGTTTCTTGACAAAATATCAGCATCTGTTAGGTGAAAATCAAGAGATAGATACTCATTTTTTTTCTCACTTAGATACAGAATTTATCAAAATCTTCTTTTTTGTACTTGTGGCAGATGAATGTAGAAAAGCTACAGAAGATGGCTGGTGCAGTTCGCACTGGTGGGAAGGGTAGTGTTAGAAGGTGTGCTTTTGATATGTAAAAGAGTTAGGACTTAATGGGGAAAGCCTATTTTCTCTTTGCATCAAAACAAAGCATCACTTAAGTTATTGATTTGATTTGAAATGCAGAAAGAAGAAGGCTGTGCATAAAACGACTACAACAGATGACAAAAGGCTACAAAGCACTTTGAAAAGAATAGGAGTGAATGCAATACCAGCAATCGAGGAAGTTAACATTTTTAAGGATGAGACAGTTATTCAGTTCTTGAACCCTAAAGGTACTCATTTTTAAAGATAATCAGTTCTATCAGCTTTTTATTTTGATTTTTATTTTTGACACAAAATCAATTTTCTTTCATTTTTGTCTCAGTTCAAGCCTCAATTGCTGCCAACACTTGGGTTGTTAGTGGTTCTCCACAAACAAAGAGTATGTTTACAATTTGCTTTTGATTTATGATGTTCTTATTCTTCATGTACATTTATATTTATGATCTTATATTTTACTTTTTTTTTTTGGTTTCAGAATTGCAAGATATTCTACCTGGCATTCTCAACCAATTAGGTATGTGTTAAACTTTTACATCTTTTATCATGCTTAATTTTTGAACGAGAAATCTTACTTTAAAAACAATCATGATTTCTAATAAATTAAAATTTTGTGGTTTTTACAGGACCTGATAATTTGGATAATTTGAGAAAATTAGCAGAGCAGTTTCAGAAGCAGACAACAGGGGGTGGAGAAGGCACTGCTGCTGCAACAACACAAGATGATGATGATGAAGTTCCAGAGCTTGTTGCAGGTGAAACTTTTGAAGCTGCAGCTGAGGAAGAACAAAAATCATAGGACTTTTCAAGTGGACCAGATTACCCTTTACATTTCCAGTCTTTTGTGTTCCCTTTTTTTATTTATAAAGTAAAGAATAGGAACATGAAAGATGATTTGTCCTTGTTTGCTTTTAGACTTGTCATGCAACCAATGGTTTGCTGTTGAAATTCTCTATATATTTGCAGTTTGTATTATCGAGCTATCTAGTTCTACATTTCAGAAATGATATTTTAAAAAAGAAATTGGATAATTAGGAAAAAATAATAATAGGGTAAATTTGTTTAATTTTAAGGGTCAAAAACCACTTTGACTTTAAATAACCCAATTTGATAGAATTTTAGATGATGATTACTTATTAAATTGACGGGACATATTCAATTTACTTATTATATTTGACATAGTAAAGTGATGTCTAACTATAACTAAATTAGTGTTGTTATACCAATTTATTACAACTTTTATTTATGACCCTCTAACATATACTAAATTTATAATTTATACCTTCAACTATTAAATATTTTATCATAGTAATTAACATATAATATCTCAATTTAATTTTGTATACCTATATATTTTATCATAGGAATTAACATATAATATCTCAATTTAATTTTGTATACCTATAGAATCTATTTTGTATAATTACATAATCAATTTTATTTTGTATAATATCTAAATTTTATTATAGAGATTTTCATATAATATTTCAATTTTAAATTTTACTATTAACAATATCAATCGAGGTGCAAGACGAACCTGACGAACATGAATAAAGATTTTGTTCATATTTATTCATTTAACCTTAAACGATAGATAACCATCACGAACAATAAAAACCATAATATGATATTTTTTCTCAACTATAATAAATAAAATTATAATTTTTATTTACCACCATTTTGTCAAATATTGTCATATTTTAATTTTATTAGTTATCAGGGACATCAATTACATGAATATTACAATTATTATGTGGTGCATTCGGTGGAATATATGCATTAAGTCGAACATTATACATTATTTCCCATCCAGTAGAACGTTCTAATCTGTTGTGACACCAAAGTGACAAAACTGTAGGCATTGGATGTGATTCTTGTAAATCAACTTTTACGTAATGACCATTATGAACGAAGGCAATAACAATCGATCTATGATGTGAGATGTCTTGATGTGTCACTAATGAAGTAAGTATTTCCATTATCGTCATCTTGAGATGCATTGTTTGTGTAAATATCATTAGCCTAACCAATACATACAAATATAAATATGTGATTTATATAAACATAAATATCTTAATAATAATAAACGAACATACCTCGTACTTTAACTCATCAAACGATGGCAAATTGTAACATTCAGTTCAGGTGAAGGATTGTTAAAATTTAAAAATTCAAGATTTAACCCTACTCACAACGTGAGCCATTTGGGTGTCACGTTGTGAGGAGGTTTGTAACGTCCGTAGATCCGGGCTAGTCAATTTAAAAATAATAGGGGTCAAAAACGACTTTTCGACAAAAGATTATTTAGAATAAATAATCTTAATCAAGTTGTAGTGTTACAAGGTTCCGTACATATAAAGAATGCCGAAATCCGAGTTATAGCGAAGAAGTTATGGCCCGTCGAAGTTTTACGGCAAAACCGGCACGACACTTGGAGACGTAAAAAGTGAATTTACGATAGACGAATTTTTAGCCTTAGTGATCTAAACAAAAGTTGTAGTATACGTTAAACCGAGAACATACAAAAAAAAGAACGCCCAAATCTGATTTCGTATGAGGAAGTTATGAATTTTCTAAGATTTGGTATAACAGTACACGACCCGAAAATCGAATTTTAGTTTGAACGGTTTTTGTCTTATGCGACCTAAATGAGATTTGAAGATCTCATTAATAGGAACTCAACGGTAAAAAGATAGACGAAAACGGAGTCCATATGAAGGAGTTACGAATTTTTCGCGGTCATTTAATATTCTAATCTCCTCCTACTGTTAAATTCAAGATCAGTCGAGAATTAGACGACGGAGTCAAAATGAAAGTTGTATATCTTGTTTTTACCTACACATGGATATAAAGAACGTCAAAAATGGAGCTTGTATGCGAAAGTTACGGATTTTAGAAGATAATTAGTTTTTGGGGTAATCTGTGAGTGACACGTGGCGCAATCTGGGCCACACCTTCTTCCCCACGGCTTGGAACAAGATGGCGACATGTGGCAACGAACGCGCTGCGTTCGTACCAAACTTAGCCTATAAATAGAGGCGCAAATCTCTCATTTTCTTCACAACTCTCCACTTCTTTTCTCCCAAATACCCCAAAACCTTCAAGGTTTTTCCCTAGCACCTCCAAGGTGTTAGAAGCAAGTCCTGGAGCGTCGGAAAGCTCCGAGTAGAAGAGATTTTGGCTCAGAAACTCTGCTTCGGTGAAGCCCGGTTTTCGAGAAACCCCCGCTGTTTTGTCAAAGGAAAATTATGTTAAGAGTAACGTAGTGCTGTCCGAGTGCCGAGTCACCACCTTTTCAAATGAGTGCATGGTCCCTTTCATCTTACATATAGATATGAAGAATTTTATATAAACTACGTGCTATGTGTGCATATTATCTGTATACTTGCTATCTATGCTGGATGAACCATTTTATACAAGTTTTATATGATTTAAACTGTATATATGTATTTATATCTACATAATATGTTGGGGAAAACATGGGTAGATGAAATATGAGTTGGATGATGAGTTAAGAGGTGATATAGACCATGAGGTAAGGGTGAGAGGTGGACGATGTGAGAAGCCTTGTTCCCAAATGCTGGCCCCGTCATCTAGCAGAGTATGGATGACAACCACAGACTATTCTAGACAGCCCAATGGAACACTAGCAGGCTCGTAACATGTAGGTGTTGTGAACGATGTGTTCACCGGTGTACTCTAAAAACCCATTGACATGTATTGCGAGTGGACTCTCGAAAACGATACTGTCAATAAACGAGATAACCCTAGCAGCTGTGCTTGAAGGACAATACTGGCAGTTGCGCCTCATATAAAATGTCACAATTCTGGCAGCTGCGCCTAAGTGATAGAACTAGTAGCTGTGCTTGACAGCTGTGTCATTGACAACTATGAGCTTCGTACCTATTCCTTAGGATAATCCTTAGGAATGAATTAATTAGAAATAGCTGATTCTTAGGGTAGATCCTTAAGAGTAAATAAGATAATGGGGATGAATAACTGGGTTAACTGTTTGATGATTAAACATAATAATTATATTTTTGTGGGTTGAAAACCCTATGTACTCGCCATGTTTCCCAACCTGACCCACTCAGTTTATTTATATCATAGGTGTTGATATGAAGTCACATTACACTAATAGATTAAGAAGATATAAATCACTAGTGATAATGTATGTAAGTTTTGTTTATGCTTATGTTTCTGTATTGACGATAACATCCCAAATGTTTTAAAATGAATAAAAATATTTTTCTTCGGAAATGATTTGATAACGTATTTATCATGTTTTACTGGGAACAAATTCCGTAACATTTTTATTAAAAGAGGTACTCTGATTTTTATAAAACATAAACAAAATCGGTTTTTTCTGGCCATGAAAATGGGGATGTCACAAGGTTGCTGCAGTTGTGCATATTTTTAGGCCTCACAATGTGAGAGTGTTTTGGCTCACAACGTCAGGTTAGTCCGGGATGAAACCCTAATCTTGGGGTGTTGTCCCGTATTTAAAGGAAGTGAGGGTTATGGTTAGCCTGCCATCAGCCCCCATCACCTCCTTGCACCCCCTTTCTAGAACCCTAACACTCATATTTGATCTTGAGCTCATTTTTGGTGATTTTAGCTAATGAGAAGAAGAGGAAGAACATCTAGCCATCATTTATGCATTCAAGTCTTTCCATCAAGCATCCTTTCACGTTTTGGAGCCTTTGTGAGTTTCAAGTTCATTTCTTTATGAATCTATAAACTCAGATATAGGTTTTTATGCTTAAATCCTTCTTTCCCTTGATGAAGTAGTGGTTAGAATCCATAAAGTTAGCAACTTTATGGATCTCCAGTGCCTCTTGAGTATTATAACTTCTAGATCTGGATTTTGGTGGAGTTTTATGACTCTTGCATGAAGATTTAGTATCATTTTCTTACTTTTCACTTTAGTGGTGTTTGGGACATGCATTGGGCATGCAAGTCCAAAAAGCCACGATTTTTATGATGCTCTGGAGTGGTTAAGACCCTAGGAAAGATTTGGTTGTTTGGCAAAAAAAGAATAAGAACTTCTTTAATAAGTTCTGTTCAAGGACGTCCTCACAACGTGAGGCCCTGGGATGTCACGACATCTGAATGGAAATCCCCATCTATTTTGGACTTATATGGTCACGACGTGACCATTAGAGGACACGACGTGACCAATGAATCATGGACTTGACCAAGTTTGACTCAAGGGTATTTTGGGGAATTTCCACTAATTTAGAATGAGAAATGTTTTGAACACTAGGAGTCGAGTAGTACCGGTTGTTGGAGCAGAGATTCATTCAGACTGTATCTAGATTGAGAGGTGAGTTTTCCTCATTGTACTTACGGGTCGAAGGCACAAAGGTCGACCCATTGATTGATATCCTGATTTACCGTATGTTGCTATGCCATTGTGATATGTTAGATATGTATCCTGGTATATAGGATGTTGCTATGCAGTAGTGATCTGTTAGATCTGTATCCTGGTATATAGGATGTTGCTATGCTGTAGTGATCTGTTAGATTGGTATCCCGGTTTATAGGATGTATGTTATGTTGTAGTGATCTGTTAGACCTGTATGGCCACCTATATATGCTAGCTATTGATTGTTATGGTATATGTTGATATGTGATGGTGTACCGGGTTGAGATGGTCATGTTTTGTGCTGAAGGACAAGATACCCAAGGCGGTTCGGATAGACTGAAGGCTTGCTATAGGTTGTTTTTGAAAGTTTTGGGATACTCTATTATTCGATAAACATTTTGGAAACATTGGTTTTGTAAACATTTTTATAACAATGGGTTGCTTTTGAAAGTTTTAAATTGTTGTGATTTTTGGGATGTTACTCAAATATTCTAGCCAACTCATTTTTTTTACTTAGCTTATCGTTTTTCAAAATGTCGTACAATGAAAATGAAGTTTGGGACACATTCATTTATAGTAAAATTGTAGGCATGAAAAGGAATACTATATAAATTATAGGGTAAGTTAAAGGACCATATATGTAAATCTACTAATATTATTTTGATTTGATCGTAGTTGTATTCATTTCGATCACATTAAAATAAAGATAGTCTATTTATTGTAAACGTAGAGTAAATTAAAGGACCATAAATATAAATATAGTTATATTAGTTTGATTTGATCGTAGTGATATTCATTTACACCACACTGAAATAAAGAAAGTATTTATTGTAAATGCATGGTAACTTAAAGGACCATAAATATAAATATATTTATATTATTTTGATTTGATAGTAAATATGATTATATTTTAATTTTATTATAAAGACGTTTATATATAATATTAGGAGGTATGTGTATGGTTGTCGTGCTAAACAAACTTAAAGTCTTTTTAATAAATTATCTTTTGTATACTTATTCAAAACCCATCGGTCTTATCTAGTTATGTAATTAGGAAAAATATCATATTACATTTGGTTATATTATTTTGATTTGATTGCATTGGTATTCATTTACACCGCACTGAAATAAAGATAGGGTATTTATTGTAAATGTATGACAACTTAAATGATCATAAATGTAAATATATTTATATTATTTTGATTTCATTGCAGTAATATTCATTCTGAAATAAAAATAAGGTATTTATTGTTAGTGTAGGGTAACTTAAAAGACTATAAATGTAAATATAGATATATTATTTTGATTTGATCGTAATGATATTCATTTACACCGTACTGAAATAAAGATAGAATATTTATTATAAATATAGGGTAACTTAAAGGACCATAAATGTAAATATAATTATATTATTTTGATTTGATAGTAAGAGATGTTTATCATACTATATTATAAATGAAACATTTTTTTTCACCACATCAATTTGAAACTCCCAACTTTTCATATTTCTCTATAATATACTTTCTAACTTAAATATGTTATTAATTATAAATATTATCATAAATGGAAGACTTCTTAAATTATAAATAACTTCATTATAATGCTAAATGCATAACCTAAATTAATATATCAAACAAACTTAATAATATAGTGTAAATCTTATAACCTAAAGTAAAATATAAAATAAAGTTTAAAAAAACTCAATGTATATTTTTTACAAGAGTTAAAAGGAAAATATTAAATATAATAAACGTAAAAGAACATAAATCTAAAAGTAAAATTAACTAAAAGATCTCCAAAAATTATTTTTTTATAATAATTGAAATCTTGTTAAGTTTTTTTAATAAAAATTAATTTATAATAATAATAATTAAATAATATAAAGTTAAAAATTAAATTACATCACAAACAATGATTGATAATTTAAATAATCATTATGATGAAATTAAAATGTCGTCAGTTTTTTTTAAAGTTAATAAATCATTACATTAGTTAATTAAAATAGATAAAAAAAAATATAACTAATTTTATACACATGTATAGCGTGAGTAAATGCCATTAATGATTTGATTTTAATAAGTGTTATATTATCTATTGTTCAAATTAGTTATATTGTTACATTAACTAAATGTCTTAATGTAATAATAATTATTTTTTAGTTAATATAAATGACAAATATTTTCAATGACATATGATTATTAAAATATTAACTATATAATTTTATTTCACGCAATGCGCGAATATTCGTCTCGTATATAATGTTACGACGTATGTGTATGTTTGTCGTGCTAAACATACTTAAAATCCCTTTTAATAAATTATCTTTTGTATACCTATTCAAAACTCATCGGTCTTATCTAGTTATGTAATTAGGAAAAATATCATAGGATAAATTACACGGATGGTCCCTATGGTTTAGGATAATCTATGTCTTTGGTCCTTAATAATTTTTTTTAACTCGGACCGTCCCTATTTTATATTTTTGTTGCATGCTTGGTCCTTATTTGTTGTAAAAAGACTAATTTGCCCTCATCCATTTCTTTTTTTTTTAATTAAATTTCTATTTATTTATTAATGAATTATTGTATTATTAGCTTAAAGAATTTAAACAAATAATACATGTGGGTCCTTCCCTCGTTGCCCCATTTAGCTTTGTTCTTCCCTCAACCTTTCTCACATCTCCATTCCTTTTATCCCAACTCACTCAAACGAATTCACTAGATCTCCGAAAAACACCAACCAATCAAACCTCCTCTTCCCCGGAGAAACAATTTTCACCTGAAAAAACAAATGACAACAAAAATCAACAAGATTTTGGTCATCGGAGGAATGTGCAATGAGTGATGTCTACATCTCGTCGCTGCCGCTGTTCTGGGTATTTTCGACGAGCATAAATCATAAACCAAAAACCCTCTCCTCCTCTTTCTCAAATCCGGTGAACTAACCCTAACCCCTGAAGTCGGAACACCGTCGATGCCGCTAACATCTCCGCCATCTTCGTCAACATCTTCACCAGAAAAAAAACCCACGTTATCTCCAACATCTTATATGTACTCTATGACATTTTTTCTTGTTTAATCCGGTTTGATTTTGATTTATAGATTCTTGGTTGCTTTTTTCTCAAGTTCGATTTTGCTTTCATTTGATGTTCGCCTGATTCTGCATAAGTTCGATTTTCCATCCATCGATGGATTCCTCTGATTTCAGGTTTTTAGGATCGATTGTTTCAAGGAATTTCATAGAAAAAAAAAATACAGATTGGTCTTGGTTGCTTTAGGGACGACGATGGTGGGGATGGCTCATAGTGGGTCTTTAAAGTTCATTCCAGAAAATTTGTGGTATGGGTGCTCCGGAAGTCGTTCTCTTTCTAGGGATAATAGAATTCGTCGGAGGTTTAGGAGGGTATAGGTGTGTAGATGATATGAAAGAGATGACATCCCATTTTCAAACAGATGAGGGTGGAGGTGGAAGCATGGGGTTGGAGTGGATGGTGGGACCCAATGGTTTTATTTATGTCTTAAATATTTATTTAAGGGATTAAAAATATATAAAAAAAATTGGTGAGGGCAATATAGTTAATTTAGGTATGATAGGGACCAACCGTGCAACAAAAATATAAAGTAGGGATGATCCAAGTTAAAAAAAAGTTGTTAGGGACCAAACACGTTGATTACCCTAAACCACAGGGACCATTCGTATAATTTACCCAATATCATATTATGTTTGTTTATACTAAAAAGATGAAAAAGAAAATTATATATATATATATATATATATATATATATATATATATATATATATATATATATATATATAGAGAGAGAGAGAGAGAGAGAGAGAGAAGATCGGGTGATGACTCATTTTAAAGTGAGGACTCGTGAGAGCATCTTAAAAAAATTGGAAAAAAAATCTAACAAAATACAAATCATAAAATCGAGTATAGATGTATGTCCGGAAGAAAAAAAAATTTGGATCAGTAAAATTGAATCATGAATCAACTTTAATGATGTAAATTTTTTTTTCCAATTTTTTTTCTCCCAAACATAGATCTATGTTCGATTTTATGATTTATATTTTTTTAGATTTTTTTTTAATCTTTTAAGGTGTCCCCACGAGTCCTCAGTTTACAATGAGTCATCACAGGAACTAGACCCTATATATATATATATATATATATATATATATATATATATATATATATATATATATATATGTATATATATATATATATATATATTCTCTAATAAATGAAGGTTTTTTTTGACACTTGTCACATTCTCATGCAATTTGCCAAATGTCATTTTTATGGTTATTTTGAATTAATTTTTTTTTTCATATGTCATTTTATGAGTTTTTTATATTATTAAATTCAAAATAATATTTTAATGTAATAACTGCAATAAATATAATAATAAATAGATATCAATTTTATTAATGAGTTTACCTTTTAATTTCAAATTCCTAAAATTATAACTCATTAGTTTCTTTTATTTATTTAAATTATTTGTTTAAATTTAAAAGACAAAATAACATTTTCATAATAATAATTCATCATTTTTCTTATTTTCTTATAAATTCAAAGTTTTCAAATAATTTTTGACTTTTATGCTTAACCTTTTTTTTTTTATTAAATTAACCCATGTAATATATGGGTTTCACAACTAGTGTGTGTGTGTGTATATATATATATATATATATATATATATATATATATATATATATACATACTCTAATAAATGAATATTTTTTGCCACTTGTCACACTTTTATTTAAATTGTCAAATGTCATTTTGTGGTTATTTTGATTTTTTTTTTCTACATTTCATTTTATAAGTTTTCATATGTTTTAAATTTCACATAATGTTTTAATATAATAATTGCAATAAATGTCATTAATAAACTTACCTTTTAATTTCAAATTTCTCAAAATTAAAGGTCATTGCTTTTTTTGTGTTTATTTATTTAAATTGTGTTTTTTAAATTTAAAAGATAAAAAACATTTCCATTATAATAATGCATTATTTTTCTTATTTTCTTAAAAATTCAAATTTTCAAATAAAAAAGATAATGTTAATTATGGAAAGTGGAAACATCATTTGAACGGGGTTAATACATCATATCAATTTTGGGTTTTAAGTTTAGATGGTTTTGACTTTAATTAATGAGATGGTTTTGACCTGATTTTTGGGTGTGATTAACCACACTCCTATTGAAAAAAAATATTTTTTTTTATAAAATTCTATCCATCAAAATATTAAATTTATTTATTTATATTACTATTTTACAGTCTTATAAATACCTCATTTTTTTCACCTTCAAAATCACACATTCTTTTATCATTTTCGTTCTATTTTTTTTAACGCAAATAAATCTCAATAATCCAACCTCAGAATCAGATAGAAGAAAAATGAGTAAATTACGCGAATGGTCCTTATGGTTTAGGGTAATTTGCACGTTTGGTCGTTCACTTAATTTTTTAACTCGGAAGGTCCCTACTGTTTGTTTTTGTTACGCACTTGGTCCCTGTCTTACCTAAAAAGACTATTTTGCCCCTTAATTTTTTAATTTATTTAAATAAACACACCCCCAACCCTACCCTCCTCACATCACCTTACTTACCTCATCATTTTTCCTTATTTAAATAATAGTCTTTTTAGGTAAGATAAGGACCAAACGCGTACCAAAAACAAATTGTAGGGACTAAGCGTGTAACAAAAACAAACAGTAGGGACCTTCCAAGTTAAAAAAATAAGTTAAGGACCAACCATGCAAATTACCTCAAACCATAGGGACCATTCGTGTAATTTCCTCAAGAAAAACCCATGTTTCGAGCTTAATTATCCCAACTCAAAACATTTTTGTTTTCGATCCATCCCAACCAGTTTATCGTCCCTAACTTGATGCCTCATTCAATCTCATCCACAATTTTAATATCAAAATGTTAGACAATATTACCCCAACCACGTACCAAATAGTCCAAACATGTTCAACAATTTTATAGTTTTTTTATCACCTTTCATCAAATCAACCCTAAAGCTAAACCCCACACTATGGCTCTTAATCACAAAACCAAAGCCTAGATGACTCAGACCACGAAATTGTACATAAAATCGGCCGGGTCCTTAGAAAAAGAAAATAATAACATAGAAAAAGGGAAAAAAAAAACTATTCTAATATTACTTTTTCTCATGTTGGTCCTTCTTGGCTTCCTCTTTTTCCGGCTTTGCTGCTTCTTCTGGTGGTGGTGGTGGGGGTGGTGCAGATGAAACGCCGCCATCAATGCAGCTCTTGCATCTTCTTTCAATCCACCCTTCCATTTCATGATCTCCATTGCCACCGTAGTGTCTTCCGCCACACAACCGAGCTATCATCCCTGCGATTACGCCGACGATGGTTATCACCGCCAGCACCACCACCAGCTTTTCCAGGGAGCCATGAGTTGAGTGGCTCTCCCCCACTGTCACAGGTGGTGGTGGTAGCGGCTGCAAATCATCATAGTCTCTTTCCAACCTCATCATTCTGAATGCAATCATATTTAACATCTGTGTGTGTGTTTGTGTGTGTTTGAGAGAGAGAGAGAGAGAGAGTAGCAATTCTTGAGAGGCGAGCGGCGATAAAAGACCTCTCCTTGGGACTACAATTTGTCTGTATTCGTAAAAATTGTTTTTTAAGGAATATAAAACAATGAAAAACAGGAGTGATTTTAGCTTGACGAGTGTTTATATAGTGGTTGAAAGTTGAAACATGATACACGGAAGACTTAAACAATATTGTATATCTTGAAAATTATTTGTATGTTTAATGAAACAAGTTTAATGTTAGTTCGTCTCAAGATTATTATCATATACATAGGCTCCAGAAACTCAATAAAATTCAAGCCTAGTCTTTTATAAACTTGAATTCGACTTGTTATATATTTAGAGTTTGTCTTTTAAAAAAACTCTTTTGTATTTGAATTTGTTATTTGATAGCTCAACTAGTGTTTGATCTTATATAACTCTGAAAGTTTGATTCATTTGTTACTGATTTCGAACCATTTACTAAAAATTACATTGATTTTGATTTTTATATTGCAGATAGCTTCTTCTCCAAGATCAACATGTACACAATACAAGTGAAGTTTGAGGGGGGAACAGAGCGTATCTTTTTGTTTACTTGTAAAGTTGAAATTTGTGTCCTTTGAGGGAAGGAGGAGTTACAATGAGGAATTTTGTCAATTTGTGATAAAAACATTTGAAATTGAGATTCTCTGTTAAGAGTGAAACTCTCAAGAAACTAACTTTTACGTCCCATAATTTAATACTCCATGTGTTTATAAAGTAATAGAAAGAATATAAAATTAAATTACCACTAAACCTTCACCTGAATGGCTTAGGGGCTTAGGTTATGTTTCCTTTACTAGTTGCCAAATTAATTGATGGTGAGAAAAATGAAAAATAATGTTCGGTTAAACTAGCGAATAAATATGTAAGCAAAGATATAGAATATTGAGTTTTTTTTATATATTTAATAAAGAATACTTTTAGGAGAATTTTAAAAACAAAATCTCAATTAGTTCGTTGAAACGCTATTAATGCTATTTTTGATAGACTATCTGAAAAGTTAGTTGGAATCTGAAAAACTAATTGATAACTGAAAAGTTAGCTGGTAGCTAAAAAGTTGGTTGATAAAAATTAGTTGATAAGTTAGCTTCAAAATGTAAAATGACATATAAGGGTATGTAGAAAAATATGTTTATTATAATTAATAAAAGGTATATATGGAAGAATTTTTAAAAAATCTATATAAGCTAGTTAAAAAGCTAATCTTAGTATCTTTTTTTTTTTTTTTTAATTACTAATAAGTTAGCTTGTAGCTACATTTTGGGTTGCAAAAAATAACAATTTAAAACAATTTGAAAAAGAAGTTAACTTATAAGTGCATGCCAAAAATAAACCAAAAAGTAACTTACAAAAAACTATTTTATAAATTATTTTTTAGTTTGTCAAATATGACAATATCAAACATTCAAAAATAAAAATAAAAATAAAATAATTTATAAATTAGTTGTGACATGCAAACATACCTATCAAAAATTATAAACATTTAAAAAAAGTTGTTTTGGATTTATCCCACATGTTTCAATTTTATGATCACATGTTATTCTTAAATTTATTTTATTTTTGGTAATTTCATACATTCAAAAGTGTGAATTCATAACGTTAAAAAACATTATAACAAACTGTTTATAGATTTTCACATGTAAATACGAAAAAAAGAAAAAAGAAACAAAACACTCATAAAATTTCTAAATTCAAACACTTGGATGAATTATAAGTGTCGATTTTACATCATAAAGTTTTTAATTTACAAGCATTTATGTTTTCGACTTATGTCCGGTTTCATTAGTTATTTAGGCTGGAGGGAGCTATTCAGTGTCATTTATTGGCAAGCTAATAGGAACATGGAACATTATCTTTTGACCGTGACTTTGTGAGACACTCGGTAAGTTTTTGTAGATGAAAAAGAAAGGCATAAATTAATAATTGTTTCTATTATTACTCATAGTTCATAAAAGATTATGACAATCTATCCCTTCTAAATGACAAATTGAATATGTAATGTGACAAAACCAAGATGACATGTAAAATAAGGATGACGCTGCAATATACATGACACCACTCTTTCTAACCTTATAAATATTAACCATTTATTATTTTATATAATTGATAATTATCCGATATAATTATCCAATAATCAGTGTAGGTGTTTAACTAGAAACAACATGCTCATACAAATTCACCATTAAAATTAGTAGTCATTGCGTACAATAAAATTAATTACAATAGTAATAATATTTTATTGTATAGGGATAATGACTTGATAGGGTAAGATACTTTTTGAAATGTACATATTTAGTCCTTATTCTTTTTTTTTTGTAAAATAAACCCTTATACTTTATTAATATGTACACATTAGGTCATTTTCATCGGATTCTACAGGTTTTGCTAACGTGAAAGGGTATATGTTACAAAAAAAAGAATAAGGACTAAATGTGTACATTTCAAAAAGTATCTTACCCTATCAAGTCATTTTCCCTTTCTTTTATTTTGTTGAAATGAAATACCCGGGTGGCATCCACATATCCACAACGAGATTTTTCCAACTTTTATTCATCATGAAAATGAGGGAGAACCCCGATCTCCGGCGACTCCTTTGTGTGTTCTTACACATCACTGGTAGCAAGGAGGAATGATGACAAAAACAACAAGGTCGAAGGGGGAGGCATGAGGAAGTAGAGACGGTAGTTGGCGGCGAGGAGCTGCTCTGGTAGCCCCCTCGTTGATTCTTTCTTCTTTTTCTGGCAACATATCTCAAAGATGGATGCAAAGAGAGACATATTGGAGAAACACAACAGGTAAAGGGTGTTTGACTGTTGCTATTCGACCGGAAGGAAGAGAGACGAGAAAGAGAAGGGTCGCCACCCTTTTCTTGTTGCCGAAGGATCACCCACCTCCGGTGACTAAGCTAATTAATTACTATTTAGTGCCACTTGTGCTTCCACATCAGCAAAACCTGTAGAATCCGGTGAAAAACACCTAATGTGTACATATTAATAAAGTATAAGAGTTTATTTTACACACAAAAAAAGAATAAGGATTAAATGTGTACAATTCAAAAAGTATCTTACCTTATCAAGTCATTTTCCCTAAAAGAAAATTTGTATATGACCGGTATACCGGATATAGCCGGTCACAAGGATTGCATTGTTACAAAAAATAAAGTATAAGAGTTTATTTTACAAAAAAAAAAAAAAAAAGAATGAGGACTAAATGTATACATTTCAAAAAGTATCTTACCATATTAAGTCATTTTTCGTATTATGTATTACGATGAAATGTTTATTTATATACATGAATAAAAAGTTGTGATCATTCGACCCTTAATGTTATAATACAATTTTCTTGGCTTAAAAATATATTGATATGCATCTTTAATTCTAAGAAAAAAATATTAGTTCCCGTCTCCATGACCTACTCTTGTTTTTGTGTTGTCACATTTTTTTAGGTTTTATAAGTGAACACTATGTCCACCTTTACCGATGATCATTCATATATCATAATTAGTTAATCATAGTTCACAGGTCGGTTACCAATGTCACAATTAATCATACTTTAACACAATCAACAAAAAAAACATAAATAATACTTAGTATTTTTATCATATTTCAACACAATTTCAATTAGCAAATAAAATGATTAAGCAGTTTGATAGTAAATCATACTGTAGTACTTTAAGTCTTAAACACACTTAGCAAGACAACACATATATGGTTTCAATGAAAGTCATCACATTCAAAATTTTATTTAATAGAATGGCATAAAAGTTTTGGTTTTGGATAAGGAAAAACAATTTTATTCAATGGAATGACACAAAAAACGTTTTTTTATGTGAAATAGCCAAAAAATGGAATTTATTCAAATAACGGTTATAGTGCGGCTATAGCGGTGACCATAATCGTGGTAAACAAATGTAAATTTTGGCGCTAATAGCGCAACTACTTTTCCAAATCGCTATTTTGAAATAGTGTTTCTTACCTCCGCTAACCGCTATAGCACCGTTATAGCTCCATTATTGACTACATAGCCTAAGAGAAATTATCGATTATAAGAATTTAGTTCCTTATTTTTATCATTATTTCTAGTGGTTGTAAGACTATTAATAGCAAAAGTGTTCACAGTGAGGTATGGTGCAGTTTAGAATTAAAACCACAAACTACAGCACAAAATGTGATTTATGAATTTTGAAAACAAAAAACTGCATTATGCAATTTGATGCGGTGTGAACAGTTTAGGAAACATGGAACCTTGCGAAACTTTTGAACCCTAACTTATTTAGATAGATAGTTTAATATAGTAATATAGAACGATAAAAAAATCATCCTCGATAAGATCAAATTTTTGGCCATCAACACACTTCTTCCAACTTCCATGCTTATTATGAAATTGATAATCATAGAATTTTCAGAAACGCAAAACAAATAAGTTGTTGATAATTTTGTGTTCTTCCCATATCATTCTTAGTCACCTTAATTGGGGTTGTGACAAGCCAAATATAATAAATACTTAGGCTTGGTCTATACATCTAG
Organism: Lactuca serriola; assembly: GCF_051521515.1. Lineage (NCBI taxonomy): Eukaryota > Viridiplantae > Streptophyta > Magnoliopsida > Asterales > Asteraceae > Lactuca > Lactuca serriola. The sequence continues at coordinate 321,970,330 of NC_136412.1, read as the reverse complement.
CAATACCCGTTTGCATTTAATTGTATGTTTTGTCATGGAATTTCATGATTGTCCATCCAATCTGTGATGGCCAATGAATGATCAATGTATATTGCTTCTTATTATGTGCTGCAGTGCAGTTTGAACAATGGTTTTGTAGTTAAAAACTTCAAATAACACCATGGTTTGCATTTACCGATGATCATCATAGCTCTGACATCCCTACATCAACAACATCAAGTAAGTTTTCATCTCTAGTCATCCATCTTTCACATCCATCCTCCCTTACCTTAAAGCCACCCCACCATATTTTTGCCTCCACCCAAAGCATTCCCACCGTATGTTCACCCTACTACCACTCCATCGATGGTTCTTTGCAAGCCACCATTGGTGGTGCTGCATCTTTTAATCTTACCAGCTTAACATCGTCGTTAGTGGTATTTTCTATGTCTAACTACCACCAGATTTGTACTCTTACCTCCACGATTCTTTCTTCCCTTCAACGCCGGTATCATCTATCATGGGTAACCACTTGGTCTACGTCCCTACCCATGCTTCGTCAACGATACCTCCTTACTTTCAGTGCACGTACAAATATTATTCATTCATCGCTAATCCCTCTCAATTTATGTGTTTTTTCTTTTGTATAAAATGTTTACTAGCATATGTGATATTAAATGAGGTTTATGAAAAATAAAATGTTTAGATAAACTTATGTTGTATCAAAGCGCAATAAATTGATATGTTGATCAAACAAAATGACAATTGTAAGAGAGTAAATTGGTATATGCGTGATTGGTGATACAAATACATATGAATAAGCTTTTCAAATGGTTTAGCAAAAATGTGTGTTTGTGTACAAAATATAGCACGCACGTGCGCGTGCGCGCACACACACACACACACACACACACATATATATATATATATATATATATATATATATAGGGAAATCTCCATTTTAGTCCTATTATTTTACCCGCGTTTATGATAAAGTCCTAAACTATTAAATGTTAACGAAAAAGCCTGAAATACCAGATAAAACGGCGAGTTGACCCAATTTACCCGGTTACCACTCTTGCAACCGGTGACAAATCGATGTGGCATTAAATGAGATTAGGTGGAAGGTGAGTCGACCAAATCACACACCCATTCCTTCAACGGTAAATCACACACACTTATGGAAATATCTTCTCTGTAGACGACATTAAATTAGGGTTTTTTACGTGTGAAGAAGACGACAACTGTGGCCACGAGTTCGAGTCTTCCAAGCTTTGCAAATGGAAGACGTTTGGGATTTTGATATTATTGATGTTGAAGTAGACAAGGATTTGAAGAAGCAAACCAAGAGATGCAATGATGCGTTCTTGAACAACTTGTGTCCCGACATAGCTGGTGAAGAAGGTGATGACTTTGCAATCCCTGAAATTGAACATATGGATGACGATGTTGACTTAAATGAAGATGATGTTGTGGAGAATGAAGATCAATTTGACTTAATGCGAGAAGGAAGTGGGTCTGATGAAGAAGTATCAAGTGAAAGCGACCAAGATTCTAAGCATGAGTTCGAGTACAGCACCCACGATCCAACGGTTAAATGGAACAAGATGAGACCATTTCTGGGAGAGAGGTATGAATCACCCCATCAACTAAAGTTATGTTTAACTAACCATGCTATTCATATTGGTTATAAGATAAAGTTCAAGAAATGTGACAGTGTTAGGCTAGTTACTGTATGTGCTAGTGATCCACAAAAATTTCAATGTCCATTTAATGTTAGGGCTTCGTGGATGAACACTGAGAGGTCGTTTCAAATTAAGAAACTTCTTGACAAACATAAGTGTGTTAGGAATTACAGAAATACCAACCTTATGGGTCCAACATGGTTAGGAAACCAGTTTCTGAAAGAACTGATTAGGAAGCCCAATTTGAAGTGTAAGGAAATGCAGGTAATTATCCAAAGTAGATTCCACTGCAATGTGTCCTGGTCAAAGTGCTATAGAGCAAAGTGTAGGGCCATGTCTTTGATAGAAGGGAGATTGAGTGACCACTACGCTAAAGTATGGGATTATGGTGGTGAGTTGTTGAGATCAAATCCAGGTAGTTCAATTAAAATTACTGTCAGTCAAAACCAAGATAACACAACTACTTTCCAAAGAATATATATCTGTTTTAAGGCAATAAAAGAAGGATGGAAGGTTGGTTGTCGTAGGGTTATTGGGCTAGATGGTTCTTTTTTAAAAGGTCAATGCAAGGGAGAATTGTTAACTGCTATAGGGAGAGATGCAAATAATCAAGTGTATCCCATTGCCTGGGCTGTAGTTGAAATAGAGAACAAGGTAAACTGGAAATGGTTCTTGGAATTGGTAAGAGATGATTTAGAATTGGATGGTGGAAGGGGTATCGCAGTAATTTCTGATCAACACAAGGTACTTCACAAAACTTTAGTATTTGTTTACTACATATTTCATACTTAGGTTATCTAATGTAATTGTGTTTGTTATGAATAGGGTCTTCTTGAGGCTACAAAGGAAGTTCTACCACTTGCACAACACAGACAATGTGCCAGACATATATATGCCAACTTCAGAAAGGTGTATACTGGTGTGTTGTTTAAAAATATGTTCTGGACTGCTGCAAAATCAACTGTTGAAGGGGAGTTCAACATGAACATGCAAAAGATTAGTGATATTAGTCCATCTGCTTATGAACATCTAATGGCAAGGGATCCCGGTTCATGGTGCAGGGCCTTCTATGGTGGAGGATTGGCATGTGCGGCAGTAGAAAATGGAATGGCTGAATGTTTTAATGCAGTTATCGTGGATGCTAGAAAAAAGCCCCTACTGACTATGCTTGAGGAAATACGACTATACATGATGGAAAGATTCTATAATCTAAAGGAAGAAGGACAGAAATGGGATACTGAAATATGTCCAGCAGCAATTAAGAAGATGGAAGCATTTGGTGAAAGTTTAAAGTAAGTTATCCTATAATTTAATTCACTAATAGTATCTTTCATATGCTGATGTATTCTTAATTACAGGTCCTGGTATGTTCATCCTAGTGGTGTAACTGCTTTTGAAGTGAGGAATGGTTTTTACTCTTATTGTGTTAATTTACAAGAGTATTCTTGTACTTGTAATTTGTGGGCTGTATCAGGGATACCTTGTGTACATGCCCAAGCTGCCATTATGTATACACAACAAGATCCTGTGAGCTACATTAGTAGTTGGTTTAGTAAAGAGAAATATATGTTAACATATGGTTCCAACATACTACCAGTCAATGGTAGCAATATGTGGGTGGATTCTCCTTATCCAAAGCCCCTTCCACCTATTGAAAGAAGGATGCCAGGAAGGCCAGCCATCAAGAGAAAGAGGCATGTTTCTGAACATGAGGACAAGTTTTCACAAGTATCATCTAAGGGCAGAACTGTCCAATGTACAAACTGCCAGCAAAAGGGTCACAATAAGGTCTCTTGCAAAAATCCCAAGGTGATCCCTGAACCAAAACCAAAGAAGAAAATGGGAAGGCCTAAGTTAGATCCTAATCTTACCCATTGGAGAAGAGGTGGAAGGGGAGGAAGGGGTGGAAGAGGAGGTGGTAAAGGCAATAGAGGTGGAAAAGGAGGTGGTAGAGGTGAACCTAATGCTAAGGTTGAACCTGAGTTTGAGGTTAAACCTGAGTTTGAGGTTAAACCTGAGGTTGAGGTTAAACCTGAGTTTGAGGTTAAACCTGAGGTTGAGGTTAAACCTGAGTTTGATGTTGTGGATGAGGGGGATGGAATTGATATATCAGATATGGATATAATAGTAAGTTCCATTCTAAATTTGAGGTCATCAAACTACAGTGATGCTGAAATAATGTCTGTTCTTGGAATTAATGAATCTCAATTGAAGGAGTTTGGGTGTTTAAATGTGGTTAGTGTTTAATTTTAAGGGCATTACAAATAGAAGCCAATTTTTTAAATTATTTGTTTTTGTATTCAGGAAACCAATGTTCAAGAAGAGACTCAAACAGTACAAGTGAATGAAGAAGAGATCAATGAAGAACAGGTCAATGATGAGGATACCCAAGAAATCATGAGGAGCAACACCCAAGAAAGCAGGATGAGGAAGACCCAACAAATCAGAAGGAGGAAGCCATCAGAGAGGATAACTGAGTTAAAGTTGAAGAAGCAGGTGGTGAGCAAATTTGGGATGACTGAAAGCACACCACTTAATTTAGAATAGGGAAAATGATTGTGATATGGTAGCCCTTTTTTTGTAATTAAGTCATTGTGTTGGCTTTATATAACTCTTTGGGTAAAAATTTCTCTTTTTGTAAATTTTTTGGAAAGTCAAACACTGTGACATACTTTGGTATGTAGTTTGGTATGGTTTATAATGTTATTTTGAAAGTCAAACACTAACAGTTTCCTATAGTTATTTGGTATGTACTTTTGTATGGTTTGTAATGCAGTTTCCTATAGTTATTTGGTATGTACTTTTGTATGGTTTGTAATGCAGTTTCTTATATTTGTTTGGTATGTACATTCCATAAGAAACATAATTAAACATCCAAAAATTACAACCAAAACCCAAACAATTGCAATCAAACCAAATATGCATTTCATACTCATATACCATTACATTAGAAGATCAATTTTTCCACAATTCATACAATTACATTCCAAAACAAACAGGGAATCCTAACATTACATAGAAACATAAGTAAACATCCTAAAATTACATAACCATAACCCAAATAATTGCAATCAAACCAACCAAACACCAAATCTTCCATCCCTTAAGAACCATCACACCTTCCACTTGCAGAGGAATCTGTTGCACTACTCCTTCCACATCTTCACCCATAAAGTCTTCAAACCCTTCATCATTGACTCCATGAATTCCTTGGTTGTGAAAATCATAGATCATCTGTTTGTACCAGTTGTTTGGTAATGGAGGATCTATCCATTCAAAGAATTTGCAATCCTTTTCCTTATCCTGCATTGGACGACATTTTGCAGTGTAACTACTATGGTGTTTAACGGAAATTTCAAAGATTTGAAGATTAAAACCTCACATTTAACTAATATAGTGTTCTTCCGTTTCCATGAAGATAAAAACCTCGCACTCAAAGATTCGAAGATACTCACCTTGTAATTGGGGCAACCAACGAATCTCCTTCCAGGGTTCTTCGGCTTCCATGAAGTCCACCTGCCAACTGGTTCATCACAATCGCACCTTCTTCGAACTTGTCTGGCTGACCTATATGCACTACTGTTGGAGACGGAGGAGGAGGAGGCCATATTCAAAACTTGCAATTCGGTCGATTTAGGGTTTGTGTCACCGGTATCTAAAGAAAGAGAGAGAGATATATGTTTGAGTCAACTTCCATGTAAGCAAAATAATGCCACGTCGATTTGTCACCGGTTGCAAGAGTGGTAACCGGGTAAATTGGGTCAACTCGCCGTTTTATCCGGTATTTCAGGCTTTTTCGTTAACATTTAATAGTTTAGGACTTTATCATAAACGCGGGTAATATAATAGGACTAAAATGGAGATTTCGCTATATATATATATATATATATATATATATATATATATATATATATATATATATATATAGTACATGTAAACAAGATAGTATATAAATTCATATTAACTTTTCGCTTAAAATGCACATTGATCTTTATCAAAACTCACCGCACCCATAATGTATATATCTGAATGAGAGAGTTGAATGATGTGATATGTATAAGTGATATCCAATGGATTAAACTCTACTATTAGGAGATATCATGTTGACGCACAATAGATATGGAGTTTAATGGTTAAACTCTTCAATAAAAATAATAAAATCTTTTAATAAATATGTCATAAATTATATTTTATAAATACATCATTAAATTTTTTAGAATTCACTGCCTTAAAATTTGATAAAATTGTATGCAGAGTAAAATGATAGTGCGACAACTTTTTACACTCTAATAAATTCAATGAAATTGAAAAAGATGGACAACATAAAAGTGGGAATGTACTTGGGATTTTTTTTTCATTTGATTTAGTATTTTTATTTAGATGCCTTTATATAAAAATATATATGTTAGTATATCCCATATCGGTTCGACATAGTAATATACAATGTTTTAAAACTCGGGTTTTTAGTTGACCTGGTGTGATGACCGGTTCACGGGTCAACCGGTTCAACCGGTTGAACCGCCGGGTCAACCCGGTTTATGATCTTTTTCTATTTTTATATATTTTTACTTTCATGCATAATCCATAAACATATAAAACCAATAATTTGATGTCCACAAAGTTTAAACATTGAAAAACATTAAAGAAACCGCAAACGGCTTGTTGTTTTGGCGTTCGATACTTGTATCCAACTATCCAAACCCTATTAAAACGGGTCAATCCGGTTTTAACCGGTTCGATATAAGCGGTCGAACCGTGGTTTAGGGAAAACCCGGCCGGTTCGATCCGGTTCGTATTTGTACAAAAAACCGGTCTCAATTGACCCGCCTTCTACACCGGGTCACGGTCCAACCGGTTCAACCGGCCGGGTTGACCCGGGTTTTAAAACATTGGTAATATAAGTGGTTATATATGTTGAAGTCTCATTTCTCTTTACAATAACTTTTTTGGAAAGATAATCCTGGGCTCCATATATATTTACAATCTAAAATAATTTAAACCAAGGTGATATAGTTTTATGTGATTACTGAGTGTGAGACTCATGTATTACATGAGTTTATTTAAAAGAAAATTTAAATATAAAATTTAAAATATTTGAGAAGTTTGAATTTATAAGAAAAACGAAAAAAATATTGAATTATATTTCTCTTTAAAATTTAAGCAAATAATTTAGATAAATAAATAAAAAAAATTAATGAAACTTTAAATTAGTAATTTTGAAATTAAAAGGAAAGTCCATTAATGAAATTGATATGTATTTATTATTAGATTTAAATAATATTTGAAATTTAATAAAATAAAAAACCATAAAATAAAATATAGAATAAAAATTAATTTAAAATAACCGAGACAAAATGAATAAGAGTATAATTTGACAATTTTTTTGTTCTTTTTTTTTCTTTATTCGAAAAATGCGACTTATTAGTTTAAGTAAAAATGATAAAAGAGTCATCTAGACTTTAGAACGTCAGAGTTTGAAAGCTACAGGGACCGATACGTGATATGTAACATAGTAAAGGGAGATTTAATGAAAAATGCTGCGATAACAATATTACGATTATACCCTTCAATTGAATAGCTTAACATATTCCCATTCATCAGGGGCAGCTCTTCTTCCCTGTCGTTCTGCAATCTGGACTTTCGATTCCGCGTGAAGAAAACGAATTTCAACGCGGAATTCGAAAGACACATCCAAATTACCAGTTTCACATTTATCGGCATCAAAAAATTGGAAAAAAAGTCGGTTATAGGAAGTAATGGGCACACCGGCGTTCCCAAATCTAGGTAAACATTGCTCCGTTGATGATTGTAAGCTCATCGATTTCCTTCCCTTCACCTGCGATTGTTGCAACAAGGTTCTAATTTAACTCCTACTTTTATCAGTGTTTCTTGTCTTTTTCTTTTGTGATCCTGATATTGCAAAATCCGTCGAGAACCATTGTGTTTTGTGAATTCCGGCAGCACTCTGGTTATTGGATGTTATGCTCTACTTTTGTAATATATGATTCATGATATGCATTTTTGATTGTTAGAGTTGGTAATTGCGCGCTTAATATACAATTAGATCTGCCTTTGTTTGTAGATCACAGGGTTTCAAAATGTGCAGTTGAGATTTAAGAATGCGATTCCTTCTGATATTTGATTATAATTCGAATCAACATGATGAGCTTTTAGACGGTTTAAACAGTTGCAAAGTAAATCAGTAAGGATATAAAATAAAACCCCCCATTTCTTCTCAAGAATCAAAGATAAGACGAATCATTCTGCTAAAACTAATCAGCCAAAATCGCCATTAGAGCGCCCCATATAACTATCTTTTTTCTTCCTTACCTCCAAAGAAGTTTTAATTTTCATGGCCAAAGGGATTACTTTTCAACTTGATAATTACAAAAATTCTTGCAGGTTTTTTGTTTAGAACACCGGAGTTACACCACACATCAATGCCCAAAAGCCAACAAGAACAATCGAACAGTAGTCATCTGCCCACTTTGCGCGAAAGGGGTTCACTTAATCCATGATCAAGACCCAAACATAACATGGGAATCTCATGTCAATACAGATTGTGACCCATCAAATTACGAAAAAGTCACCAAGAAAAAGAAATGTCCAGTCCGTGGCTGCAGAACCACCCTAACCTTCTCCACCACCATCAAGTGTCGCGACTGCACCATCGAACACTGCTTAAAACACCGGTTAGGACCCGACCATGGCTGCCCGGGCCCCAAAAAACCAGACCCATCATTCTCATTTTGGGGGTCATCATCATCATCATCAAGATGGAGTGAAAGTTTGCTAGCGGCAGTTTCATCCCTTAAAATGGCGGTGCTTGGTGAGGATAGTTATAGTAATGGTGGTGGTGGTGGTGGTACTGGCGGCAATGGAGGCGGAAAAGTGGAGGAGTGCCCGATATGTAATATGAAGTTTTCGAAGGGTGCAGCGTTGATAGATCATGTGCAGGGTGTTCATGGAAAAAAGGGGGTGATGAAAGTGACGATTGATGTGTGTCCAAAGTGTAGCAAAGGGTTTAAGGATGCTGTGGCTTTGGTGGAGCATGTTGAAAAAGAACATAGAGGTGTGTCGAAAGCCTAAAAAGAGAGTATATAAAGTGGTGTAAATGTAAAATGTAAATTACAATAATACCCCTTCTTTATATTCCATTCATTTTCCAATTTTTTGCCATGGAATTAAATTGTAAATTGATATCAGATTTATAAATTCAAATTCAACACATTTTTTACTTGTCATTTGTAGCAAAGATTATATAACATTTTAATGAGTCCACTATATCTTGTGTACATATATTTGAGTTGGTCATTAACAAAAGGAACATCAAGACACAATGTAACGATATTCTATAAATATATATTGGAAACTATATCTTGTTACATGCTCTGGTATGCCACGATAAAAAAAAAACATCCCCATTAAGATCGGATTTTCTGCCACCAACACACTATTTGAACCATGATTTTGAAGTTAAAAACAACAAACCATACCACATATTCATAATATGGTCTGACAAAATAAGAAACTAGACTATCACAAAATTTGTAAACCATATTATGCAGTGGGGTTTGATATAGTGTAAGGTTGTGAGTGGATTATAAGGTTTGATGAATAATAATAAAAAATCAGGGAAAAAAAAAATTCAACGCCATACTCCATGTTTATCTTATTTTATCTTTAAACATAGATCTATCAACTATCCACTAACCTATTTAATGGATGATCGAATGGTATTTGATTTGTTCTAATGTGGTTTAAATTTTAGATTTGGTCAATGCATACGGGCTTTATGTTTTCCACGTTCTAAGTCGATAAACAATCATACAAGTGGATTTTTTTCAATATAATTTCGCATAAAATAATCAAATAAGAAACTTTAGTATTTGTCCTGAAGTATAATTAATAAGAAATGCTATAAAGAATCACATACTTAGAATATCATATAATAAAATAGAAAATAAAAAGTATACTACACAATATCACAAACCGGTTTATTGTCATCAGTAACTGCATTAAACTAAAGTTTGTAGATAATGAATAAAAATATTTTATTATTAATTAATTACATAATTATTTCACTCCTTCCAAAAATGGCATTTTGATTGGATACATTGTCTAGTTTGTTAAATTACATTATTTCAAACAAATTGATCATTGTAGATTGGAATTATTTGGCAAGAATGAAGTTGAATAGATGACAAAATATGATTCATATTTCTTTTAAAAAAACAATCAAGTGTATTAGATTGATTAGAATAAATACTAAATAGAAATAAGTAACATTAATGATTTCTAACCGAAAAAATCATACATTATTTTTAACTAATTGTTCTTTCAATGCACAAATTTCATAAGCACGGCTATTCCTATTATATTACAAAAGATCCGGTCTAAAAAAAAAGGAAATGAAATAAAAATAATATTTTATACAGTTAAATTTAAATTTCAAAATGGAAGAGAGTTATTCTTAATTAAAAAAAAAATTAAATCGATTAAAGTCGACACACATTATTTTCTTGAAAATACGCAATCATTGAGGAAGAAATCTTGAAAGTGAAAAAATAGCCGGCCGGTGGGGACACCATAAATAACGGTCAAAAGTATTTCAAAATACAGAATGTAAACAGCTAACAATAACGTGCTCTTCCGATCTGGGTCCCGCCAAATCACATTCAAGAGCCAAATCCAGACTCCATTAACGGGTTCTAGACTATAATTTAATGAAACTCAAACCCATTTCGTCACATTCCGTTATTTTATAAAATTAAATTTAAAATCTTTCAATTAATTACTTTAGAATTTAATGAATTTTAAACCTGGTCGGGCGACCGGCGGATATGTAATAAATCATATATACAGAGAGGAAGAGAAAGGGGATTGATTTTGGAGAGAGAGACGAACAAGGAGCAAAACCTGGAGATTCGATACGTTATTGAAGAATTTTAACGTGGTTTCAAAACCTCCCAGCCTTCCAGCCTTATGCTCTTACAGGCATCGACTTGAAGGTAAAATCCAACCGATCATATACTAGTTTTAATCGTTTGTTCGTAAATTCTGTCACCCCTTTGTTTGCATTCGATTTTTATTGGGAGTTTTGATTGAAACCAAACGAATCTATGATGGATATCTATGCACAATTGCACACCACCTGTTTGATGAAAAAAAAATGATTGCAATTGAGCAATGTAAATTGCTTGTTCTTGGTTGTGATAGGGTTTCTGGTGGTGGAATTGACCTGAATTCGTTGTTTTATATGTTGTAGGCTGGTCGGATATTTGTTGAAGTACCCAATTTTTTGTGATTTGGTAGCTTTTCCTTCCCTTCTCCTTTCTCAAGAAGCTGGCATATAAGAAGGGAAGAAAGCTCAAAAAACATTGTTGAAGAAAGTGAGAGATATTTGTATACTGATTGCTATAAGTTAGTGTGTCATTGTATATAACATTCTGGTATACAAAATGAGTGCTGTTTCTGGATTAGTATCAAGGCAAGTTTTGCCAGCATGTGGAAGCCTTTGTTTCTTCTGTCCAGCACTCACAACAAGGTCTAGGCAGCCTGTGAAGAGGTACAAGAAGCTGATCTCAGATATTTTCCCTAGATCTCCGGTTAGTTTCCTTAATAGTTTTAAATAAAAGTTAACATAAGAGTAATTAGTCAACTAATCATAGCAATGTGACTTGTTTCTGATCTGAAAAAGGGTGAAGAACCAAATGATAGAAAGATTGGAAAGCTCTGTGAATATGCTGGGAAGAATCCTTTACGTGTTCCAAAGGTATCTTTAATGTTTTCTGATGTTATTTTTGATTAAGATTAACAAAGGTATCTAATGTTGAATTAACTAATTTCTCAATCCTACCCCTCCAGATAACAAGTTCTCTTGAGCATCGTTACTACAAGGAATTAAGAAACGAGAATTTTCAGGGTGCAAAAATTGTTATGCTGATTTACAGAAAACTATTGATTTCATGCAAGGAGCAAATGTGAGTTCATTCATATTTCATTCTTCATTAATCTCTGTATTTTCTCCATATCATGAATTTATGAAGATACACTTCTGAGTTCTGAATCTGTTTTGTCTTTTTGCAGGCCCCTTTTTGCAAATAGTTTGCTGAGTATCATGCAAACTCTACTGGTTGAGACAAGACATGATGAAATGCTAATTATTGGATGCCAAACACTCTTTGATTTTGTAAATTGTCAGGTCAGTGTTCTTGATGCTTCTCAGATGATTGTTCTACAAGTTTCAGCAACTTTTTATATATATATATATTAAAGTTTTTGTGTTTTGCAGAAAGATGGAACTTACATGTTTAATTTGGAAGGTTTCATCCAAAATCTTTGTCAGTTAGCTCAAGAAGTTGGTGACGATGACAGAGTGGAGGCACTCCGTTCAGCTGGATTACAAGCTCTTTCTTCAATGGTATTTTCAATAAATCTTTACAATCAAATACCTTTTTTTTTTTTTTTTTTTTTTTCACACAATAAACAAATTTAAAATAGTGCAAAACTAATTTAATATCACTATGTTTTCTTTCCTGTATTGTAGGTTTGGTTCATGGGTAGATATTCACATATATCAGGAGAGTTTGACAATGTAAGCTTAAACATAAAACATCTCCTGCTTTCCTTCTCTTCCACTTGATATATATTAGATTTGTTTTTATAAAAATGTTGGAATTGATTATTATTTTGAATAGATTGTTTCTGTAGTTTTGGAAAATTATGGATCTTCGAACAAAGAGTCTGATGACCCAAATCAAAATCGATGGGTACAAGAAGTGTTGAAAAGTGATCATCATGTCTCCCCATCTGAAGCTTTGATAAAAGTTCCATCGTGGAGAACAATTGTCAATGAAAAAGGAGAACTAAACGTGGCTGTGTAAGTTACATCTTAATCCTTACATGACAATCCAAAAAGACCAAATTGCCCTTAGGGCATAGCACAGTTGTTCCAATCTGGGAGTTTTAGTTCCAAGATTGATTGGGCTCTTATATATCTTGATTGTTTTTTTTTTTTCTCTTTATGTAGAATTGATGCCAAAAGCCCTTCTTTTTGGTCACGTGTGTGTCTTCATAACATGGCTAAACTTGGGAAAGAAGGCACAACAATGCGGCGTGTTTTGGAATCTTTATTCCGTTTTTTTGATTCAGAGAATCTATGGCCTGCTTCAAAAGGGGTTGCCTACCCTGTTCTCAAGGACATGCAAATTATAATGGATGAATCCGGTATTAATAATAATAATACTACATAGTTTTATTTCAGTATGAAAGTTAGGTCTAGATATTCATTCATTCATATGTTGTTTTTTTTTTCCAGGACAAAACACACATTTTCTGCTTTCTATATTAATCAAGCATCTTGATCACAAAAACGTACTTAAAAAACCTGATATGCAGCTAGACATCTTAGAGGTTACCACATCACTTGCACAAGAAACAAAGAAAGAAGCTTCGGTTGCGATAGTTGGAGCTATTGCTGATGTCATCAGACATCTTAGAAAAAGCGTTCATTTGGCGCTTGATGATGCGGATTTGGGAGAAGACACGATCAAATGGAACAAAAAGTTTCATGATTTGGTGGATAAATGCCTTGTGGAGTTAACATCGAAGGTACAAGTTTGTATAAAAAGACTAAAATGCCCCTGGGGGCATAGCAAGTTTGTTTTTCCTTTTACAATGTTTTATTTTAATCAAACAGGTTGGTGATTCGAGCCCAATTTTTGACATTATGGCTGGAATGATGGAGAACATTTCGAGCATTACAGTTATCGGAAGAACTACAGTTGCTGCTGTTTATCGCACTGCTCAAATTGTAGCTTCATTGCCTAATTTGGCATACAACAATAAGGCAAGAACACATATACATCCATCTAGGGTTAAATGCGAGAAACAACAACCTAATTTCGTTTATTTTTAATCCATTTTTAGGCATTTCCAGAAGCTCTATTCCATCAATTACTTCCTGCAATGGTTCATCAAGATCATGAAACCAGAGTGGGAGCTCATCGGATCTTTTCAGTTGTTCTTGTGCCTTCTTCTGTTTGCCCTCGGTCAACTCCAAACATCCAGTCAACAGTCAACGATCCAAAGGCTGCAGTTCCACGATCACTATCAAGGACTGTTTCAGTCTTTTCTTCTTCAGCTGCCCTTTTTGGGAAATTGAAAAAAGATGGGCCTTTAGTGTCCAAAAATGTTAGTCAACGAAACCAAAACCAAAACCAAGTTAAGTTTTCAGAACAAAGATCAAATAATGCTGCAACATTGAATGGAATGAAGCCGAGTTATAGCCGAGTTTATTCAATGAAACTTGATGTCAATGCTGCGATGAATTTAAACAAAGATGGAGTACGTGACAATCTTTCTTTCATCATACTTTTGTTTTATAATATCTTCCCTCTTTCTTTCTCTTATTTTTTTTATTTAAATCTCAGGAGGCAGTTACACTAAGGCTGAGTTCTCACCAAATATCACTCCTACTTTCTTCAATTTGGGCACAATCAATCTCACCGGAAAACACACCGGAAAACTATGAAGCAATTGCTCACACCTACAGTCTGGTTTTGTTATTCTCTCGAGGAAAGGTAATAGCTGATTCCATTCCGTTTATGTTCTGTGATTATTGTAATGGAATGACTCATTCTGGAGTTTGTACAGAATTCCGGACGTGAGGCTCTGGTTAGAAGTTTCCAGCTGGCATTTTCGTTGCTTGGTATTTCTATTGCTGAAGGAGGTAAGCCTGAAACTTATTTCCTTAATATAATTCAATAAAAGTGCAACATTTAATTGTGAAAAAAAATAAAAGAAAAGAATCTTAATGTTATTCCAGGACACCTACCTCCATCACGTAGGAGATCTCTTTACACATTGGCAACTGCTATGATAGTTATTTCCGGGAAAGCATTCAGTATTGTTCCTCTTGTTCCACTTGCAAAATCTCATCTTGCTAACAAAATGGTAAATAACTTATTACGTCTACAAGTTTTATGTATTTTGAAAACTTTCTCAACACTATTTTTTTGTATCTAACTTTACAACATAAATACTTGTTTATTATATCAATGGTATCAGGCGGATCCGTATCTGTTCTTGATTGAAGATTGCAAGTTGACTGTTGGACCTGCATCAAGCAGTATTAGTTTTGGATCTAAGGAAGATGATCGATCTGCTCTAAAATCACTTTCAGAAGTAAAACTCAAAGAAGATCATTCAATTGAATCATTGGCAGCTATAATTGTGAAGCACTTGGAAACTGTCTCTGAGGTAAATCTTTTACTATTACTATCACTATTACTACTGTCATTTTCGTTATTCCTGTTGTTAGTAACTTATCTACTGTCTGCTGTTTGCTGTCTGTGTAGTCTGAAATTTTGAGCATTAAGGAGCAATTGCTACATGGATTTGTGCCAGATGATGATGTTGGTTCAGCAAATACACTACTACAGATGAATTCAGAAGATGATAGATCTATGGACGAGGTAATTATTGTTAAATCTTGTAAGTTTAATTATTATGATATATATTAAATATGGTGTTGATTTTGTTCAGGATACTCCACTTCTATTTATGGATGATGATGATGATGAGTCGCATGGAGATTTTGCTGAAAGTGACAACCTGCTTTCGTTATCAACAGCCGATACCTCAGATCTATTGAGTGTCAATCAGTTGTTAGATTCAGTAAGTCTTTTTGATTTATTAGTAATATCAAACACTTTGTTTTTAAAGTCTGATTGTTGTTTATAATATTATATGATGTGTGAACAGGTGTTGGAGTCTGCACAACAAGTTGGGAGAATGTCTATAAGTGTTACACCTGAGGTTTCTTATAAAGAAATGACAAATCAATGTGAAGCTCTAGTAAATGGAAAACGGATGAGAATGTCTAATTTGATGAGTATTCAACAGAGACCTGGTAACCAAAATGATGCTGAAATCAACAAGCAATCGGTTAGTTATTTGAAATTCCATGATTAATCTGTTATTTTCTAATAAAAAAAATGAAGTTATATTTTATGGAAATTTGATATTTTTGTTTACAGCGTGCAAGCCATCCATTCCTGGAACAAAATGCACCTCCTTCTGTGAACCACACATCATGTGCTAAAGAATACCAGAATATACCCCAGTCATTTAGACTACCCGCATCAAGTCCATATGATAACTTCTTAAAAGCTGCAAGATATTAATTAATCTTTATCTTTTGGAACACCATGATGTATGCCAATCACACGCCCTTTATAGCAACCTACTTTGTGCCAAAATGGTGATAATTTTGATATGGTTTTGAAGGTGGGCCCCGAAACCTCGTGCTTGTTATTCCTCTAATGACTTAGAGGTGACAAATTCGTATTTTGTGATCGAATCAGGATTGGTTACGTTACTCCAAAATAATTCATCCATTTTTTTCCCCTTTTAATATTCTTTTATGGAGATGTAATTATGTATAGATGTGCAGTATGCTGTCAGGTTGATAGTGGTATGATGATTCTGTGAGCATTTTGAGAATTAGAAAGGTGAATTGTGATTTGTTCATTTTCACCCTTGAAGGTGAATGTAAAGATGGTATTTTTGTGGATTAATGATCCACCATTCAGTAAATAGTTAGCATGCAAAGTTGATTTTTTTAGCATTTGGTTCTCGAGTTTTAATTGCATAGAATGTTGTTTATGGTTGCCATACTATCGTCAAAATAATCCTATCTATTTGCAATAAAATTTGAATATAACAATCTAATACAGTTGAGCATTCCATGAAATGAGAACATGCTATACTTGAAAAGTTGTATGTTAAACTATTGGTTTAGATACTATCATCCTTATAAATATGATTAGATTCGGCCCTCTACAGGAGGTAGACTTGGACAAAGATCCCCTGATAAGCCAAATACTTTTTGTTTTTTAACAAACCGGTTGTGAAACCCATGTATTAAATAGGTTATTTAAAAAAAAGTTAAATATAAATATCAAAATATTTTAGAATTTTAAATTTATAAGAAAATAAGAAAAATAATGATTTATTATGATGGTAATATTTTTTTATCTTTTAATTTTAAACAAATAATTTAAACAAAGAAAAAAAAAGTAATGAACTTTAATTTTAGGAATTTTGAAATTAAAATATAAGCTTATTAGTAAAATTAATACCCATTTATTATTACATTTATTGTAATTATTATATTAAAGAGAAAATGACAAAAATAGTCATTTACACTAATTACATTACAAAAATAGACAAAAAAAACCGAAATTGCAAAAATAACCACGAATTTCGCAGATGGAATAGTCCCATCTGCGAAATGGGCTTTCCATCTGCAAATGTACAAGCAACTAAAGCACAATTGTGCTTTAGCTGCTTGTATATTCGCAGGTGGTTTATTATTATTTGTTTTCTCTATATATATTGAATTTGTAGGGTAAAATCGCAGATGAAATAGCCCCATCTGCGATTTACTCTGATTCCATCTGCGAAATTGCGGTTATTTTTTAATTATTATTATTTTTAGTTTGACTATGAAATCAATTGGTCTGACTACGAAATAATTTTGCTATATAAAAAGTTTTGTACAAAATTATCAGTTTGGTTGTTATTTGTTTAGGAAATTTCTCTAAAATTCGCTCTAAAAAAATGATTGAATATTTGGTTTGTCTTGTAACCGATGGGAGATGGCAAGTTAATGGAACTAATCTGGAATACGTATGTCCACAGGGAGGTATTTTTGAATTTGCTTTGATATTTTCTGAGTATATTAGTTATAGTGATTTTGTAACCGGTGGAAGATGGTAAGTTAAAAAATGATTGAATATTTGGTTTGTCTTGCAACCAAACTGATAATTTTAGAGCGAATTTTAGAGAAATTTCCTAAACAAATAACAACCAAACTGATAATTTTCTACAAAACTTTTTATATAACAATATTATTTCGTAGTCAAACCAATTGATTTCATAGTCAAACTATAATAATAATAATAATAATAATAATAATAATTAAAAAATAACCGCAATTTCGCAGATGAAATCAGAGTAAATCGTAGATGGGGCTATTCCATCTGCGATTTTACCCTACAAATTTAATATATATAGAGAAAAAAAAAATAAAAAAAATAAACCACCTGCGAATGTACAAGCAGCTAAAGCACAACTGTGCTTTAACTGCTTGTACATTCGCAGATGGAAAGCCCATTTCGCAGATGAGACTATTCCATCTGCGAAATCCGTGGTTATTTTTGTAACTTTGTTTTTTTTTTTTTGCTATTTTTGTAATGTAATTAGTGTAAACGGCTATTTTTGTCATTTTCTCTATATTAAAATATTATGTAGAAATTAATAAAATAGAAAAACTTATAAAATGACATATAAAAAAAATTAATTCAAAATAACCACAAAATGACATTTGACAAATTAAATGAGAGTGTGATAAATAAACAACAAAAAAAAAAACCTACATTTATTTATTATGAGAGTGTGATAAGTGAAAAAAAAAAAAAAAAAAACTACATTTATCAGAGAAGATATTTTCATGAAGAGGGTAAAATATAACCAAATTATGTTGTCTATCTCTATATAACCCTTAGATTATTATACCAAAATTAGATTAAAAAGGTGTATCATTAAACATATTAGGCATCTCGATCTCTGTGATCAATGTTTCATTCCCAATCTTAGCCACCAACACTTACCCAAAATTTGATGAACACAATCGCTATCTACATTCCGATGAACTCGATTGAAATCGATCAGAGACCAAAACATGAAATTGAAGTCGAGAAATACCGAACACAAACAATTGGATGCAGTTAAATAGATTACCGTGGGCCCTCTCCTTTCCCCATCCCATCCCAGCCCTTCGCTTCTGCTTTTTTTGATTTCTTAGTCAATCTTCAGCAACAACTTTTGATTAGCTGATGAAAATCGAGATTCGTTTCGCCGCTTTAGATACATAATTGGTACAAAGATGGTCAAGGAATCGATGGAGGATTTGGTGCCGATGGTGAAGTCCGAAGTAAACACATGTTCAACGAAGACATGTAACTTGAAATCAATGGTGGCCTACAAAGAAGCGGACTTACAAGGACCTCCGGAATTTCTCACAACGAACAAATCATCTCTCAATATGCTCTGTCTCGCAACATCCCTACATCCTTTCCCAAAATCAACACTCAATTCTGCCACTCCCTTCGCGAACTCTGTCGCGTGAAACCTCCAATCCTCCACCCTCGATACTTACCGAAGATTGCCTCTGAATCCGACATTGACACCGGTGGAGTATGGAGGCGCTACGCTGTTGACTTCATCCATAGATCAATCGTGCTCCACAGGCACTTTAATCCCGTAAGGTTTTGCTCATAATACATAATTTTTTTTTTTTTTTTTGATATGAACCTATTATTGTGGATTTATTGTCGATTTGTTGATTGTTTGAGGGGGTTTTTGCTTATTTTTTGAGACGCAAGATGAAAAGATGTTTGATAAAGGATTTTAAGAAAAACAGACTTTTTGAAAAATCATGAAAACATGATTTTTTATAACTTTTCAAAATTTTAACTTTTGCATCTCAAAAAATAAACCAAACACCACCTGAATGCCTGAAATTTCAAATCGGTCGTCTTCTTCATCAAAATATTAGTCCTGTTTTGTATTTGTGCATAAATTTTTTGAAAGTCATATTGTCAAAAAAGATCTAGGGTTTTAAGAACAGGAACCTTGGTATTTAGCTAATGTCTCACTTCTTAATCGAGATGGCAGATTCCTTGCACATAACAGAATTACATGTGGTTGAACTTGTAACCGATGAATTTGAAACCAATTATATTTTAGCTTTTTATTCTTCCACATATTATGAATTCTTCTAATTTGTTGACCAAATTGAACCTGAACTTGCATAGATGAATTAGTTTGACGATATTAAATTAAATTATATGTTAGCGGTTAATGTCATATAGAATAAATAGTAAATTACACGAATTGTTCCTCGTCTAGGTGCCAAAAGGTACGTTTAATTCATATTTTCAAAAATTAACTCGGACCGTCCCTCGTTTGGTTAAAAGATGCACGTTTAATCCCTCGTTAGTTTAAATTTGCACGCTTCATCCATTTCGAGAAATAAAATGACTATAATGCCATTTTTCAATTTATTTTTCATTTATTTTTAAAATTTTTGATTAATTTTAATTATTAAAAATTATTTTAATTAATTTTCAATTAAATTTTTATATTTCTGATTTCATGCTCTTTCTAGTTTTTTGTTGAAGAATATTTAACCACCACCACTACCGAGAACTGGTTGCACCACCATTGGAAAATGAAACACCATCGGGACTTGTTGACAGCCACCATCGGAAACTTTCTTGACCGCCGAACCAAAACCTCTTTCCATTTCTGTGTTCACGTCCAATGAGTACCACCTCCACCGGAGATATGAAGCACATCAGAAATAGCATCACCCTCGTCGGTTTCTCTTCCTCTGATTCCCCCAATCTTCAATTGAAACCCTAGCGCTGTCATCATCACTTGAAGACCATAACTTCGATTAAGACCGTAGCGCCATTGAACCCAACAAATCTCTCTTTACCTGTTGAAGACGACACATTTGTTCTTCATCCGTCGAAACCCTAGATCTGAGGTGGTAGTTATATAGATCTGGTGAAGAGAGTCACAAAAATCAGGTAAATAGAGGGACAAAATAAAGGTCCTGCTTTTCGGTGTTCTAAATCTCCTACGAAGACGTTAACAAATCGGATGGCGGTGTTGGTCGTCGAAGATTAAGCTTTTAACAGATGCAATGATTATGTTGGTCGTCAGAGAGAGGGAGAGGGAGAGGGAGAGAGTGCTTCTTGTGGTAGCTGACAGAGGGAAGTGAAGTTTGTGGTGTTGGACGGTGGTTTTCGGTGGAGAGGTTGTGGCCGGTGGAGAGGTGGTGACCGATGGTTTATGATGGAGAAAAGGGAGTAATAAGGGTGAGAGTATTTTTAATGGGGTTGGGAGAGAATGTGTATGTTTTCTAAAAAAATAAATAATAATAAATAAACAAATTAAATTAAAATATTTTTTTTTATAATTAAAACTATAAAAAGCATTAAAAATAAATGAAAAAGAATTTGAAAAGGGCAATATAGTCATTTTATGTTGTTAGAGACTAAACGTGCAATTTTCTACGTTTTAAGGGATGGTCCGAGTTAATTTTAAAAAATAAGGATTGAATGTGCATTTTGGCATCTGGACGAGGGACGATTTGTGTAATTTACTCTAGAATAAATTTCATCCCTCAAAATCTTTGTTCTCGTGGATTGCTGCTAACTAGCAACTGTATAAGTTTTTCAAGAAAGTACATTAATTTTCAGAAGCTCTCTTTATCTTCTAGCTTTCTTAATGGTAACAACGGAATCCATAACTGACACGAATGTGGCAAAACATCTCAAATATCAAAGGTATAGAAGGACCTTAAACAAATGAATAAATGGACTTAAATTCCTTTTGATAGGAACTCATCATCTCGTTCCATCAAAATATTTAATTTACCTAAACATATAGCCTAAATACTTGCTCCTTGATCAAAAATATAATTTTTCGGTCTCTTCTTTGTTGTTGCTATAAAAACTCTTGTTGTTATTCAACTCATGTTGCTTTTTTATTAATCTCTTAAACATCAAGTAGGTTCATAATAAATAAATAAACATAAAGTGTATAATGGTATTATTGGGTTAATATTAAAAAACAACCATGTATTAGATTGTACTTTGACTCATTTACTTTTGTTTGACTTGGCATCTGACCAAATTGAAGCTGAACTCGCATAGATATATTAAACAATAACTTATACGGAACATGCAAAAAAAATTCAATTAAATAGTAGTAATATAGTTCAATACGGATCGATGGAAGACAAACGGGCAACAAGTTGCGCCGCTAGCCCTTTCTGGATGGCAAAACTAATTCTTTTGAAAACATCTGTGGATCTAGGAGATATGACATTAGAATGTATGATCCGTTGGACTCTGTTGAGGAGCTCCACCGCATCTGGTGCGAGAAAACCAAATGTATCAACTGCAAAAGGTACAAACACATGTTGATTTTCTATACATATATTCTCGTGCTTGGCCACTTTGCACGTAACGACTTTCAAAGTGGCATGCCTTACTGCGAAACCCCCGCACCTCAAATCGATGAGAGAAGAGATCCCAATAAGATCCACACACACGTGCTTCCCTCCTACCCATCAAAAGACCAAAATGTCAGTCGGTCTAAGTGTGGATCTTCCATCCTGCGGGTCCGTCAAAAAATTCACTGACGCTTCTTTCTTCGCAGAAATATTAGCACGCCAACAAGCATCTAAGAGAACATCCCTAACCACATCATGTCTGTACTTGAAACCAGGGAACTCTCTACAATGAATCGTATGCTTCACAAAGGTATCCAAAAATGCCTTTGTGACAAACTGGGTATATCTCGTCAATTAGGAATAAAGGAATCATGAGGCAGTAACGAAGGATAGTTTGGTACTCCACAGGAGACATATGCTGGCCAAGACTATCAATAGGGATAGTTAGCAGAAAATCCAAATCCTGAGCATGAGGTGCCTGAAGACACTCAAAAACTGCTTTTTTGTCTAACAGTCATGTCGAAGTCTAACATAAGTTGATGTGGGTTCATTTCTTATCCCTGATACAAGTGTAAATCCCACCATCGTCTTTAACTTCACCTCTAGATCCATCAATGGCAATAAAATAGCACTTGTTTGCAATTGTTGATGGAATACATTGATGTTCACAAATGAACATATGTTCATAACTTTTTCTTGCTTCTTTTCCTGTGAACAAATAAACAAGAGTGATTCAACATGTTAGAAATATATATACAATGGATGTTTCTAAGAAAAGCTTTCATTGTATATGGAAATAAGATTCCTTTTTTATTCATCGTATGTTAATATTTATGAACATATGTTCATTTAAATGAACATAACAAGTAAATCTACGAATAAACATATACAAGATTGACTAGTAATGTTTCAAAAGTTGATTCTTAAGCTCTTGGAAACTAATCTATAGATAATAGCAAAAGGAAAATAATAATAACATCATCAAATAACTCTACAAATAAACATATACAAGCTTGAACTCTTTAAAACCCTAAATCGAACCCAGGTAACAAACCTCTATAGGCGGCAACCATCCTGACCAGTCGCTTCTGAATTTGATTTCCAATGATGAACGCCTTTCGATAGGTGACACCCATCCTGATCAAGATTCCGATAACATACATACCTTTGACATGTTCTGATGTACCCAATGAAACTAATTCTGAAATCAATTAATACTTATGATTTTCATTGCAGTTTCGTTCCGATTGTGATTTATCTACAATTCAGAATTCGGTTATGAAAGTGTTGGGTTGAAGATTTGTTTAAGTATTGCGTCATTGGGCTCGGTTATTTGTCCAATTATTTTGTACTCCGGTTTGGGCCTGTCCAACCGTGAGCCTGTTAGGTTTACTATATAAGTATATGCTTGCATGCATATTAGGTTAACGATCTAGAATACAATAGAGAGAATTACGATAGCTTTGATTTTCTTCATCGTTCGTGTAAACCTTCTAACCCTCTACAGTTGATGTTCTTGATCGAGCTCTTCTGAGGGTTGTTTTATAATCATTCGACACGTTTGATTCATTCTTGAGTTGTTCATTATTTTTGCGTTCTTGCTGTTTAATCTTTATTTACCTGTTTAAGATCTAATCGATCTTCAAGATTAACTTTTAATCACATCAATTGGTATCAGAGCAGGAGGCTGTGTAATCGATACACTTCTTTTCTGTGAAAAGGTTTCAATTAGGGTTTTTCTGCAATTACTGATATTTATTGAGCCGTCATCTCATTATTGACGTATCTTGATATTTATTGTTTTGCCCTAATCTGATTTATTACAAGTCTGATCTTTGAACAGGTTATTCGATCATTATGGACGAGTCGCAATCGAATCCCATCAATATTTCCAACAACATTGGATCAACCACGAAGATTCCCATCCTATACACCCATGATTATGAAGTCTGGGCGCATCACTTTGAAGACTATGTTATAGGATCTGAGGATAATGGATACCTCATCTGGGAAGCAATTATTAATGGACCGTTTTCTCACTCTGCAACGTCAATGATTATTAAAACTCAAAAGGAGTATAATGATCTACTGAAGGATGTTAAAGATATTGCGCAAGATGAAAAGGATAAATTCCAGTGCAATATCAAGGCGTTAAGATTGATCAGATTCGCCCTTCAGTCCGACACTTTCAGGTTAGTAAGTTCATGCACGACGGCAAAGGAAGTTTGGGATAGACTTCGTGAACTGTACTCTACAGACGAGGATCTTGAACACTCTATCCAAACCTTACTCTTATCCGAGTTTGGAGAATTCAGGCAAGGAGCCGAAGAAACTGTGACCCAAACGTTCGATCGCTTCAATCATCTTCTCAGCAAGATGATCAAACATGACATCGAAAGGAAGCTTATCGAGCAGAAGGTTACGTTTTTAAATGGTCTAAGATCAGAGTGGAGAGCAGTGGTGTCTACAGTTAAAGCCCATGAGCAGTTTAAATCATATTCTTTGGCGAAACTAGTGGGTATTCTCAAGTCTCAGGAGAAAATTGTGCTGCAGGAAAAGAATGTTGTCTTAAGCCTAGGTTCGCTGGCCCTCTTGTCAAAAAGTAAAGCTGTGATGGAGGACGAAGACCTCAACTTGGAGGAGTATGACCTCACGACTGAGGATTATGCTATGATGGTGTCTAACCCCAAGAGGTTCATTAAGAAGAGATTCCCCAGCAACAAAAACCGAAACTGGTAGGGGAGTTATAGTTCAGAAAAGGTTAAAGATGAACCGAAGGTTGATGAGTCTAAGAAGGAACCGAAGGCAGAGGGTGATTCTGGAGTAAGCTGTTACTACTGTGGAGGGAAAAACCACTATGCTAAGGATTGTGTCCTCAAAAAGATGGCTGAAAAGGATGAGGAAGCTTTGCTGTAGAAAAAGCTTGATGAGACGAGGAAGAAGAAATCTACCGTTAACCCTTCCATGAATGCTCTAATTGTGCAGGGTTCGGTTGCTGATGACGAGTTCGGTGGCGTGGAAGTTTGGTCAACCGACTCTGAAGACGATGAAGTGAGGAAGCCTTCTCATGGAAAGGCTTGTGTGGCAAAAGAGGAGAGCAGTGGAGGAGGTGCTTGATGGTGTCCGAAGTATCTCAGATGAGGGGATACAACACTGATGGTGGAAGCAATGAACCGAAGGAGCAGCAGGATATGTGCTTTACAGCCAAACCGCTCAGCGTGCAGTTCAACGAACTCGATGAACTGATCAAAAAGGTACAGTCGGTTTTTGTTTCATTTAAAGTACCACAATGCTCATATGAAAAAGAACTAAAAAGTGTTAATTCACGAATTTCTCATCTAGATAGTAGTTTAACTCAAACTCGAGTCACCAATTCTAACCTAACTGATCAATTAAGCAGGGTGTCTTCGAAGAGTGAGGAACTGCGCATGTGGATCGAGTTGAAGGAGTTAGAATTAGTTAAAATAAAAGATGAAAACATTTATTTACAAAGAGACAATTTAAAGCTGTTAAAACAACGGAATGTTTTTTGTTTGATTGCAAAACGTCTTTACACTAATATTACTCAGCTTCACTTGGACTGTGAAATAGGACAAAAGATTCATCGCATGATTTTGCCCTTCCTTGAGTTTAAGGAGGATGAAATTGATGCTGAAGCTTATAATTGTGAGAGTGTGATATCATCTGATGACGTCAATCCGACCTATATGTATGGACTGGACAAAATTGAATCTTTCATTAAATCCAAGGACCATAAGTACATGCTTAAAAACCTTTTGGATGAAAATGATAGACTTAAACTGAGAACCGAAACCATACAAAAATTTGACTCTTTAAACGCCAACTTGAGCTCAGAAAACAAAATTGATGTTGAAAATGCATCTGAGCTTAATGAGGATGACAATATGAGTGAAATTTTTGTAGAGGACACGGTTGACTGCTCAGAATTTGTGAAAAGCGAACCTGAAAACCACAAGAATCTAATTTCAGAAAATTCAGTGGAGTTCGCTCGATTGTCCCAACAAAAGTCCCCGATCTTAGCAGAGAAAGCGGTTGTATATCAAAAGGTCAGGAGTAACCGAACATCAGACTGCTGAACTCACAACAATTGTAAACGAAGACAATGCTGATGACTGCGATGAGTTCTTCTGGTCAGCTCCAATCGATAATGCAGATGAAACGGTAGGCTTATCAGAAAG
The DNA here is from genome assembly GCF_051521515.1 of Lactuca serriola. Classification (NCBI taxonomy): domain Eukaryota; kingdom Viridiplantae; phylum Streptophyta; class Magnoliopsida; order Asterales; family Asteraceae; genus Lactuca; species Lactuca serriola. Next base: position 321,944,369 of record NC_136412.1, on the reverse strand, counting down.
GAACTCATGGATAAGTAAAGGTAGATACATACCAGAACCCTTGAACAAGCCAGATAATTTCGATGTGCCAAGTACCAGTGGTACGAAAGACATTTCTCAAGAAAATGGAAGTTCGGCAAAAGAAGACGTTCCCTCTAGTTCCTCAGTTCAAAGTGAAACTTCCACAGTTCAAAGTGAACCAACCAAAGAGAAACCGAAAATGAAAGCCAATATCCATCATCAACCGAAGCAGATGAGGAATCAGAAACGTCAAAGGAACCAGAGATACAGGAAGAATCTCTCTGAAAGGAAACAATTCTGGCAATCCCAGAATGCATATTTCTCACATCAAGACAAGAATCTGAAGTTTGAGAATAATCCTGTTAAAAAGCACGAGAGCCACAACAACCGAAAGCCAAGGTTCGGTTCGGAAAAGAATACCAACCGAAAGCAAAGGTTCGGTTCAGAGGATGACTCCAACCGAAAGCAAAGGTTCGGTTCAGAGAACGACTCCAACCGAAAGCAAAGGTTCGGCTCAGAGGATGACTCCAACCGAAAGCAAAGGTTCGGTTTAGAGAACGACTCCAACCGAAAGCAAAGGTTCGGTTCCGAAATCAAAAGAGATCAAAACTCTAAGGTCAGTCCCACCAATGATCAAAAGCAAAAGGGTCACCTAGAGTCTCCAGACAAGAAGTCATCCAAGCCCTCTCCTTCTCACTCATCTAATTCATCTAATTCTTCTAATTCTTCCAATTCATCTTCATCTCGCTCTAAAGTTCACTCAGTTTATTCTCAAAAATCTCATTCGTCAGCTGAACAAAAGGGCAAACAGAAGGTTTCTGCATCCAAACCGGAATCTAAACCGAACGCACCTAATCCTAATAAAATCAAAGTTTTTACCATAAAAAAGAAAGATGAAACAACACTAATAAAACGAACATATCTTGTTGACATCTCTCTTACTATTCATGTACCTGTGAAAGGCTCACGAGGACCCAAGAAACTTTGGGTTCCTAAATCTGCTTAATTTTTGCAGGTTATAAGTGACGAGCAGTTTGACGAAGAATGGTACATTGATAGTGGCTGCTCGCGTCACATGACAGGGAGGAAAGAAGAGCTCAGGGAATACAGGTCTCTTACAAATGGTGGCAACGTCAAGTTTGGAAATAACTCCTTCGGCACCATAAAGGGATACAGAATGATTACCAATGATGATTTCACTATAAGGAAGGTGGCATACGTGGAAGGACTACAACACAACCTCATCAGTGTATCTCAGCTTGTTGGAGGTACAGGTCTCAAAGTCTCATTTGACGATGAAGGTTCTGAAATTATTGAGAAGAAGACGAAGAAAGTAATTCTCAAATCAGAGCGTAAGGGTGAAATGTTTCCTCTAAACCTCAAACCCATCAAAGGAAACCCAACTATATGCCTGTTGTCAAAAGCACAATCTGATGAAAGCTGGTTGTGGCACCGAAGACTCTCTCATCTCAACATTAAAGATATCAACAAACTTGTCACTGGAGGTCATGTTCGAGGTCTTCCATTGCTCAAGTTCGACAGAGATCATTTGTGTGCTGCATGCGAAATGGGGAAGCAGAGTCGTCAAAGTCATCCATCTATAATTAACACGAAAGTTGTTGAACCACTCGAATTACTTCATATGGATTTATGTGGTCCATCATCTATCGAAAGCATCGGTGGTAGCAAGTATATTTTTGTTATTGTTGATGACTTTTCGCGGTTTACATTGGTGTTCTTTCTAAAGCTCAAATCTGAAGCGACTCATAAGCTGAAAGTGTTCATCAAGCAGATTGAAGTACAACTCAAGAAGGTCGTTCGCAACATCAGGAGCGACAATGGTCTGGAATTCAAAAACAGAGAATTTGAAGAATTTCTGGCAGAAAAGGGAATAAGTCACAACTTCTCAGCTCCCTACACACCTCAACAGAACGGAATTGTCGAAAGACGAAACCGATCTTTGTGTGAAGCTGCCCGAACAATGCTAAGTTTCGCTTCCTTACCTCTTTATTTTTGGGCTGATGCTATTTCTGCTGCTTGTTTTACACAGAACATGTCATATCTCAACAAGCGATTCACGCTCACACCTTATGAGATTCTCAACAACAGGAAGCCCAATGTGAAATTTTTCCACGTGTTCGGCTCACGGTGTTTCATCTTTAACTCTAAAGAACACCGCAACAAGTTTGATGTCAAAGCCGACGAGGGAATCTTTCTGGGCTACTCTCTCACTTCCAAAGCATACAGAGTTCCGAACAAGCGTTCGAGAAAAATCGAAGAGACTTATTACGTGACTTTCGACGATAGCTATGTCAAAAAGCTACAGGCCAAAGAAGACACAACTGGGGAAATCTTTCCTCAAACTGGCCAAGTCACAGTCTCGATCGCTAATCTATTCGAGAAGTTTATGGAGCTATTTGACGAACCAGAGAAAGCTACTCTCTCAGAAGCAGGCGCAGCAGACAACAAGGTAGACCATATGAAGCAAATTGTCGAAGAAGCTACCAGGAGAATGAACGAAGGAGGATCAAATTCTGACGAACTCCATCAAACGATGCTTCAGTCGGGGGGGGGGGGGGGGGATCAACCGTCATCAACTCAGCCGACCTCACATGTGGAGGGGGAGCCAAGCTCTCCAACTGCTCCCGAAAGTACTTCTCCAACCGAAAGTACTTCTTCAACCGAAAGTGTTTCACCATCCGAAGGTGCATCAACGCTTGAATACCCGGCACCACAAGAAATCTCTGAACCTCAAGTTTCTCAAAGCATTCCAGAAAGCTCATCTATCGAGGGGGAGCAAGCTGATATGTCATTTGACTACGAAAGCCAATCCGAGCCAGAAGAAATGATCAATGCTGAACTGGATCCCACCTTTGATCCAAACTACCCTCCTCTTACCAAATGGACCGGAGATCATCCTATCTCTCAAGTTGTTGGTGATGTTTCTGAAAATGTTCTAACCCGATCACAACTCAAGGCAAAACAGACATCCTTATTTTCCAAAGTTGAATTTTGCATGTTTAACTCATTCGTATCAAAAGTTGAACTGAAGACAGTTAACACTGCTCTCGATCACTCCGATTGGGTTCAAGCGATGCAAGACGAACTGAACGAATTTGAAAGGAACAAAGTCTGGCGCCTCATTCCAACTCCTCCAGATGCCTCGGTTGTTGGTCTCAAATGGGTCTTTAGGAATAAAATGGACAAGGAAGGGAACGTTATAAGGAACAAAGCTCGTCTGGTAGTAAAAGGATATTGTCAGGAGGAAGGGATTGATTATGAAGAGACTTTCGCTCCTGTAGCTAGGCTGGAATCTGTAAGAATATTTCTTGCTTATGCTGCCCACAAAAACTTTGAAGTTTTCCAAATGGACGTCAAGTGTGCATTTCTTAATGGAGAACTTGAAGAAACAGTGTATGTGGAGCAACCTCCTGGGTTCGTGAATGAAAAATATCCAAATCATTGCTACATTCTGGATAAAGCTGTGTATGGACTCAAACAAGCTCCAAGAGCCTGGTATGAAACGCTAACTAAATTCTTAAAGATGTCCAAATTCAAACAAGGTTCGGTTGACCCAACCTTCTTTCGCAAAAAGGAAGGTAACCACCTTATGATCGTTCAAATTTATGTCGATGATATCATCTTTGGCTTAACGAATCCCAGCCTAACAGCTGAATTCAGAAAGCTGATGGAGACTAAATTTGAAATGAGCTCAATGGGTCCTATTAACTTTTTCCTTGGCTTAAATATTAGACAGGGACCCGAAGGCATCTTTATCAATCAGGAAGCTTACACAAAGACTCTCCTAGCCAAGTTTGGTATGATGGGAGATTCCAAAGTCAAAGTCCCAATGGCATTCGACACCAAGCTAACTCCATCCCTAGACAAACCGGCTGTTGATATCACGCTCTATCGTCAAATGATAGGCTCATTAATGTATCTTACTGCTAGCAGGCCTGACATCATGTTTTCTGTGTGTTACTGTGCTAGATTTCAGGCAAACCCACGCGAACCTCACATGCTTGCAGTAAAGAACATTCTACGATATCTCAAGCGAACTGCCTCCTTAGGTCTATGGTATCCTTCCAACTCAGGCTTCTTCGTTCAAGCCTACTTAGATGCAGACCTTGGAGGATGTGGACTCGACAGAAAAAGCACCACTGGCGGCTGTCAATTCCTTGACGGAAAGTTGGTTAGCTGGCAATCAAAGAAACAAACGTGCGTGTCGTTGTCTACTGCCGAAACTGAATACATAGCCGCTGCTTCCTGCACCTCCCAAGTGATTTGGATCCAGAGTCAACTTCGAGACTATGGACTAAATATGAAGAAGATCCCACTATATTGTGACTCTGAAAGTGCAATTAGGATCTGTCATAACCCAGTGCAACACTCTAAAACCAAACACATAGCACTGAGGTATCACTTCTTCAAAGATCATGTGGAAGATGGAAACGTTGAAGTACACTTTGTTCGAACCACTGATCAACTGGCTAGTGTCTTTACCAAAGCTCTTCCTGAAGCATCATTCAACAGAATTTTACAAGGGCTAGGTATGATGGAATCAGAGTCAGTACCTCAAACTACCTCTCAACCTCAAACGTAAGAAGCGAAATTGACCGAACATTCAGGCTCGGTTAAATCATCTGACTCGCTCATCACTACAAAGGTAGATTTCTTGGTTGTAAATTTCTTGTACAAAGTTGTTTATCTTATTGTCAAAAGTATTTTCTGATTGCATGCCTCAATTCCTTGGTTTTTCAAAATTTTCCAAAACCGAAACCTACCGAAGGTTCGGGTTCGGTTTCTCAAAATTTTCCAAAACCGAAACCTACCGAAGGTTCGGGTTCGGTTTCTCAAAATTTTCCAAAACCGAAACCTACCGAAGGTTCGGGTTCGGTTTTTCAAAATTTTCTTTAACCGAAACCAACCGAACGCTCGGAAGTCGATAAACTATTGTTGAACGATTGGTTCCAACGTTGTCTTTGTAGCATCAGCGCTCTCCTGTAAGGACTTCAACAGGGAAGAGGCTTCAGAGAATAGTTTATCGACTTTTGCGGTCGCAGCCTCACAAGCTTTTGTGGAGGCGTCAATTGCTGCAGAGGCTGAAGCGACGGAATCATGCTGAGCCCTGAAGAAGGCATCAACAATCTTCTGAAGAGTGGCTTCAGAGAGAGAGGACTGAGTGTTGGAGGATGAAGCAAGAAGCAAGTTGACCTTCTCGTTTAGCTCCTTAAGATGCTTCTTTGTTACTGGAGCATCGTCCTCGTCGTCGCTTTGAACCTGAAACGGACTAAAGTAGACCGAATCGAAGGTCATATTTTCCCCTCCAAGGAAAGGGTTATCTCCATCAGAGGCATGATCTGGAGATGTTGGGGGTGGGGAAGCTGGGGGTGTGGTGGTTTGTGTAGGTTCAGGTTGAGTGTTGGTGGGGGTAGTTTCGGGTGGTGGTTGAGTGTGGGTAGGTTCGGTTGTATGATGGGTTTCGGTTGTATGAGGAGGTTCGATTACAGGTGGTGTTTCGGTTGCATCGGTATGAACCCCCGTATCAGATACGTTGGTTGTAACCTTTGCAGTTGTTGTAGTGGTATCTGTGAAAATGGGTGGTGGTATAGGGAAAGCGGTTTTAGGAATGGTGGTAGTGGGGTTTATTGTGGGAATGGAAGTAGGGATTGTTTGAGTAGGAGAGGGAATGGGTGAGACATGAATTTCCATGTCTGGGGTAGGTGATCGGGGTGGGGTGTTGCCTCTTGGAGGGGTTTCGCCTCTTTGAGAGCCGTCCGAACCCGAACTCTCGCCTTCTGAGTCACTCGAAGAGGAAGCGATGACAAGCTTTCGCTTCGGTTGAGTCTTCCGTCTCTTCGGCTGCGGGGATTGTGCAACTTTGGTTGGTTTCCTCTTCCTGGGAGAAGGACCTTTAGCAGCTTTGGTCACTTGCTTCCCTTTATCCGCCTTTTTGCCCCTATTAACAGGTTTGTCAACATCATGGATGGACTTGAGCATTTCCTGTGTGAGTTCCCTAGGTCCAGACGCTTGGAACTCCTTAATGGTCCGGATGATCCTGCTGTCAGATGGAACATTGCCGTACATTGTCTCCGGAATGGAACCAATGAAAGAAAACTTGGATGCATCTGAGACGATAATCTTCGTGGTATGAAAAGAACCGATCGAAGACATCGATGCACCAGCAGCAGTGGGGACATCAAATTTATCCATCGCCCATTTTGTGATGACAGTCCAGAACCGGGCATACGACACCTCAGAGTGTCGTGAAGAAGAAGAGAGGCTCTGGATGAGTTGTTGCCAGAGAACAAACCCATAGTCAAGATTGACTCCGTTGTAGACGCCATACATAATCGACAAGAACAGTCGACTAGAACCATCGGATCCTGAGCTCCGTTCTGATAAGCCCTTGAAGAGGACTGTAAACATGCCGTTCCATTGTGGCGGCAAGCAGGATTTTTTAAACTTCGCGACGGAGGTGAGCGCCTCCGTGTACCCCATATTATAAAACATGTTGTAAAGATGTCCAATCGGAATCGTCTCCGGATTAATTCTTGAAGGGTCAGCAGCCAACCCTAGCAGTGTGCCAAATCGTTGTCTAGAAATGGAGGTCTTGTGATCAGAAACCTCGAAAAACACCCTATCGACTGCTTTATCGTAATGTGCAGTCGCATACACCTGCGATAAGAGCTCCATGGGCACAGACTCAACCCTAGAAAGTGCAGGAGCGATTTGCGAGTACTTCAGGCACTCGATGATCGGAGACATATAAGAATCGTACGCCAGCGGGGTTAGGTCAATCACCAAACACTGTTGAGGGCGAATGGGAAGGATGTGTGATGTGGCATGGACTGAGGATGATTCTGCCATTGTTGAAGGTAGGAAGAAGAAGATGAACAGGAAAGCTTTTGGGAATTTTTGCTCTCTTGGAAATTCGGATGCAGTAAAGAGGTAAATGAGAGTGTAGACTGCCTTTTATAGTGGGTGAAAGGAGAGAGAAAAATCGGTTCAAATCTTCTATGGAAATACGAAAAGGTTTCCCGGAATGACAGATGCGTGACAGTTAAGGCATGCGATGATCACGTAGGAGAGAGAGTGTCAGATTCCTAGGAACACGCCGCCCAACAAGCGCCGTTTCAGAAGAAACCGTTTCAAATCCACACGCGCCTTTAAGTGCCAGAGAGGAACCGCTTGAAATTCGCACACGCGTCCATTATGTCAGTAAAAGAATGGGCGTTTCAAATTCGCATGCGTCCCTTTTTTAACCGTGGTTTGAAATTTAATCCTTTGATCTCCCGCCTGAGACAGCAACCCTTAATCTTATCTTTTAAATGGCATCTTTAGAATTAATTTCCCACGTGGATGATTTTTGACCATAACCCGATAATGAATCACCAAAGCAATAATACAGCCTGTAATTATTAGTACCAGAATTTTGGAAAATCAAAGATTTTCGTGCTAAGAGTGTAAAAAAGAAAAGAAATAAAGCAACTCTTTTTAGGAATAAATGTGATGTCAATAATGACACGAAACAAATGATCCCGGGCACGAATCTCTTCCTTCAAGATCAAGAGAGACCTTAAAGTGTTTATGTGGATTCCCGTTGAATGACGATCAAATACTTATTAATAAATATTGAAAGGCTTTCTTTTAATTAGGCTACGTAAGGGTGGCTTTCGCTTTGATGTAACAATTCTAATCTTGAAATAAGAAAGAAAGTGATCAAAGTACCTGTGAGACCGGTGTAGTCTGTTGAACAAGTAGGTAGGAATTAATTTTAAATTGGCTTGGAAAATATAAAATCTCAAAAAAAAAATAAAAAACTGGATCCCAAGGGAAGAAATGTTATGGTGTTTAACAATTTCATAGGAATCACACAAAAAAAAATTGAGATTTCATTTAGATACATCCGTCAATTCTTTGGTGAAAACTTGAGCAAATTTATTGTTCACCGTCAATTCAGATTTGGTGTTGAATTTGGGGTTTCACTCAGCTCGTAGTGGCACGAAACTGAGATCATAAACACAGTTGTTGTGTAACCATAAACCTCAGTTGTAATATCTGAGAGTCTCAAGGGTTACGTTGATGAAACGAATGTAATGGAGAAATGTAATGGAGATGGTGTAAGAAATTAAAGTACCTCTGCTGCGAAAATAAGGACCAAGCAGAAAACTCTTATCTCATGTGAGAAGAGAGTGAGGTAGCTCATGATTAGAATAAATGGGATAGCCTAATTGGGAAGACAAGGTTTGTTTATACCAAGTCATTAAGGCGATTATTCAGAATCTTATGAGGCTTGAGACACATACAGCAGCATGCTTCTACGGACACTTAAGTAATCCAACAATTATATCCCCATAAACGAACGAACACAAAAAAATAAGAAAATATTTTTGGAATTTTTGATATATAAAAAAAATTAAAAAGAAAAAATAATAAAAAAAAATTAAGCAAGGAAAAAAAAACTTAGAAAGAGAAAAAAAAAACTTTGAAAAAATTTGGAAAACCGAACCCGAACGTTCGGTTGGTTTCGGTTGAGAAAAATTTGAAAAACCGAACCCGATCGTTCGGTTGGTTTCGGTTTAAGAAAATTTTGGAAAACCGAACCCGAGCGTTCGGTTGGTTTCGGTTAAAGAAAATTTTGAAAAACCGAACCCGAACCTTCGGTAGGTTTCGGTTTTGGAAAATTTTGAGAAATCGAACCCGAACCTTCGGTAGGTTTCGGTTTTGGAAAATTTTGAGAAACCGAACCCGAACCTTCGGTAGGTTTCGGTTTTGGAAAATTTTGAAAAACCAAGGAATTGAGGCATGCAATCAGAAAATACTTTTGACAATAAGATAAACAACTTTGTACAAGAAATTTACAACCAAGAAATCTACCTTTGTAGTGATGAGCGAGTCAGATGATTTAACCGAGCCTGAATGTTCGGTCAATTTCGCTTCTTACGTTTGAGGTTGAGAGGTAGTTTGAGGTACTGACTCTGATTCCATCATACCTAGCCCTTGTAAAATTCTGTTGAATGATGCTTCAGGAAGAGCTTTGGTAAAGACACCAGCCAGTTGATCAGTGGTTCGAACAAAGTGTACTTCAACGTTTCCATCTTCCACATGATCTTTGAAGAAGTGATACCTCAGTGCTATGTGTTTGGTTTTAGAGTATTGCACTGGGTTATGACAGATCCTAATTGCACTTTCAGAGTCACAATATAGTGGGATCTTCTTCATATTTAGTCCATAGTCTCGAAGTTGACTCTGGATCCAAATCACTTGGGAGGTGCAGGAAGCAGCGGCTATGTATTCAGTTTCGGCAGTAGACAACGACACAAACTCTACCAAAATGGTCGGACATCTTCCTGTTAACCATAAATTAACCATTGAAGTGATAGCACGTATGAGATATGTGGCTATAGCAAAACCTTCTCCACAAAGGGCATCCAGTATGTGTTGAGCCCTCAAGTCATCTCTCTCGCAAGAAGTTCCTTTAGGGAAAGATTTGATGCAACCAAATACACAGTCAAAATCTGCTACAAGGGGAGGTTCAAAAATTATGGGGCTCAACATGGATGGGGGTGACCATGAAAGGGTGTTTGTCCTCCAAAGCTTTAATAGTATCACAATTATATGGCGCAACACCCGACGAGCATAACACTTTCACAACTGCGGTAAATGCCCATCTACAACCTTACGGAGACACTGCCTGATGTTGGTGTTACTTGATGTAGACTCCTTCCGAAGGATGCCTCCACCCTGTCCCATGGCCCTAACCTCGGGATTGTCTAACATATTTTGAACCAACTTCTTGATACAATCCTCTTTCCCCCATGTATCTAAGGACCTCAGGATGAAGCTTTGCTGTAAGAATTTTCTATTCCCAGGCCTACATTCTTGTCTATTTTTGGGCCTAAACACCTGCAGTGTGCAGCGAGGAAGAAGTAACAAACAAATCCATGCATCAACCGAGCCAGGTTGGGAAATTACCTTGTAAAGAGCAGTTTTCAAAGCCTGAGAGAAAGCAAGGCGACAACTATGGGGGATACTCTTGATAGTAGTGACAGGTGCTTTAAAAACACGAACAAGGAGCCCAACATCAAAAACCAAACCTCCAAGAGCATTTGTCACCAACTTTATAGTAGACGACTTTAAAATACCGACAATGCATCGACTCAAGCCGTCAGCCCCTGTAACAAACCTCGCACGACCATCCGGGTGATGACAATAACGGCTAAGAGCATGCAAAGCCATACACTTC